>NC_061772.1:12907692-13227307 GCF_022458985.1 Mugil cephalus | reverse complement strand
TGTGCAGACTGCAAATCTACATGAAACTATCGTGCTAATATGAAATGAACTCTCTGAGGACTGTTTCCAGCACCTCGTTGAATCGGTACCACGAAAAACTTAAATCAGTTCTGAAGACGAATGAGGGTCCAGCTGGGTCTTAGCAAGCCTTACCTAATAAAATGGCGTGTATGGAGTGTATTTTGAAACAAATGTCCAGACTCGAGCGATGTCGTTAAAGCTTTTTAACATTTTATTTGTTTAAAATGATATCCAGTACAAAATGTATACAGTAATACCCTTATGTTTGTCAGTTCCCCTGAATAAAATAGTTCAATCTGTTCAGCTCATGCCAGATAACAGTATCTATAAGATACACTAGATTGTAATTTGCTCATACAACAGTTGATGACAAAGATATAGCAAGAGTACCTTTGTAACAATAAAAACTATCAGCAATATTTTGGTGGACACACTTTTCATACAATAAAATTACATAAATTATTCTGTAAAAGTTGCATTGCAATCTGCCCATATTTTACAAGATTTTCAAATCCATGTATATCTTTTCCTTGACTAAAAGACAAAATGTTGTGATACGAGTCCTCATACATTTATAAAAAATGATCTGGTGGCAACCTGCAGCGTTGCAGTGACTCAGTCTCAGCAGGCCGTCCTCTCTGAAGCTGCTGTAACAGATGTACAATGCACTTAGATTTGTTCTTTTTTTCTCTCTCTCTCTTCTCTATTTGGTAAAACAAGGCAACTTCTCAAACTTCTCAGAATAAATAAAATCTCTGCAATGACACTGTACCTGTTGATATATCCAGTTTATATATTTATATAGTCATAAAATTGTACAAAATGTTTTAAATCCCTCCCCGCAAATGTATGAACTAAAAAAAAAACAAACAAAACGAAACAAAAGATGGTTGACTGGCGTTCGACACAGCTTTTAGGTGGGGCCGACAAAAAAAAACGTCACACAGTCTGCATGCACTGGTTTCCGTGGAAACGTGGCTGTGAATCTTCCAGTTGATTGGGCGCTCCCTCCTCCTTGGCTACGACTAAAATAATCCCAACAGCGTTGTCGCTCTGTCTCTCACTCAGCTGGGTCACAGCATCAGCCTCATCGAGTGGCGGGACTCTTTGACTCCTCCCCCCGGGTTTGGAGGGTCTTCTTGTGGGAACGTCACCTTATCCGGTGTGTAGTCGTTCCTCTTCAGATCTGACAGACAAGAAAAAAAGAAAAAAAGAAAATGAGAGATGCCAGAGATTAATCATCTTACATTTGTAGATTTGTCCCACTCAGAAAGAGCTTTCAGCTGTGATATGTTTGACCTTCCGAACGACGCACATGAGCGCAGGTTGACATTTGAATGCGGTTTTCACATTTCCCTGAGCTCTCCTTGTCACTCTCAGACACAGCGAGGCCAGACTCAAGAGGTCCACTTTGAGAACGTATTCATAAATATTTATTTTAAATGACTGAGAAACTGAGAATAAACCATTTTGCAGATAGACTTGACTGGTTGAATGACTTGTAATGAGGAGAACGTCCCCTCTCCCCCCTCTGGATGCCTCACATTATAGAACCTGGTTGTGTACGATATCCCTGGAAAAGTGGCTACTATGTATGGAGGACCAATACTGCTACAATAAAAAATAAATAAATACTTACAGATACATGCAATAAATAATTAAATAAATACCTGAATATATTTGTAATATATATATATATATATGTTATTTATTTATTTAATTATTTACCCATTTATTTATTTACTGATGATGCACTTCAGCATGCACAACAAAACGTAATGCAGATGAAGGGGCTGTTCCCACTGACTGGACTTTTTCTCTATTGGTTGATTGGTGAATCCACAGATCTACTGTAATCCATGCTGAAGTGCGTGCATCAATAAATAAATAAATAGCATGTATGACACATACTGAGGTATTTATTGATTTAAATATTTATGGCATATATATGCAGGCATTTATTTTATTTTTTTATTGTGGCAGAATTGGTCCTCCATAAATGGGACCTGACTACCTACTAACTGAGTAAAACTTCAAAGCTGCGAGGACACATTTATTATAAATACGATTAGCACCAACGTAGAGGAAATATCTGACACACTGAGCAGGAGAAGCAGAGGGCGAGACAGAAGCCAATGCGGACTGCTGAGCTAGCGGACCTTAAAATATCCCGTGCTTAGGTAAAGCAAGCGCGCGGTAGAGTTTAGCTCGTGTTGAGCCGAGACAAATCACAGCAGCACAGCGCGTTGACAACAAGAAATCACACGGTATCCTTACCACGCTGTTAGCCACCAACGCGTCAATGACGATTCATGTTGCTGTGGACAGTAAAATGACTGGTTTGTACTGAGATGATGATGATTTTGTGTCTGGTTCTTTGAGAAAATAAAAGAACTTTCACTCCTCCAACTTAGAGCCCAGCAGAATGAATGAATGAATGAATATGTGTGAATCCTGTAATTACCAGGTGTGGCCACAGAGGTCGCCACTACTCAGAAAAACTTCCATGGTGCAGCTTTAAAGGTAATTTAGTTAAAAAAAAAAAATAACGTAGCTAAGCTCGAGCGGTAACATTTTCCTCACCAGGAAGTTTGAGTTTCCGACAGCAGGAGTTGCAGTGATGTTTTGCACGGAAGTTCCTGATGGCATCATCTCCCAGGTTGGCCGGTCCAAATATCATATCATAGGATCTGCAAGAGTCACACAGATGTTACTTCAAGCGAAACTGAATCCAATACTGAATTATAAGTAACAAAAAGTATTAATTAAAAGGTGAGTAACTTACCCCTTTTCGCCGCTCTTTATCACCGATGGATCTGTGAGAATCTCCCCAACTCCTACACACACACACCAAACACACAAGCAACATTATCAAAGACATTAAAGAGAAAAACATCAGTACAACTCTGACAGCCTTGTTTTTTTTGTTGTTTTTTTTTACCCTGCAAGTCGAGCACCAGCAGCTCTCCGCGGGTGTACTCATAGGTCCAGTGGCTGAAGGCCAGCATGGTTTCCTCCAGGAGGTTGGTGGGGACGATCTCATCTCCGTTGTTGTTGTTGAACTTCCTGAACTCTCCGGTGATGCACTCTTCTATAGCAAACCACTGTCCCGCAGAGTGGCAGTACAACAAGAACACCTCCAGAAACCTGAGCGCACAAAAACAAGGCAATTAAGAGACTTGTGGTAACTACACAACATGAGGGAAGACTATTTTTTATCGTGCTGCACTTTAACTGGACATTAAACAGGAGATGCCCCAGAAATTAAAAGAAGCTGGTTAGTTATTCTTAAATGTGCAAAAAGAAAATGTCGGTTCATTTACATCACAATGTGAAAACAGCCGTAATTAAAAGTCATCAGGCTGAAAAATGATGATGGCAAACCTAAGCAAACAGAGCATTTACTTAACAAATTCTGCTGTATAAGCAGAGCAGTGGTGCAGACGATGATAACCAACAAGCGCAACAATTATGGCCTCGCTACGCAACCACCATGTGAAGTGCTTTTTTATTTTTCTGAGGTTACACTTCTTCAGAGAAGTGACTCACTTCTGGATTTCAACACAATCTGAAGAGTGATTAATGAAACGACTCCAGGAAATGACTTCAGTTTAATTTTTCGATTTACTCTGATGTGATCCCAACAGCAACACAGTTAATAGACCGGTTCATCTTCTAGATGACAGGAAACGTTTTATGATGATTCACAGACTCTCTTCTCGTGTGCGCTCACCTCGGTGAATAAGGGATCGTCTTCGGCCTGATTTGGTTGAAGGCAAATGTGAGCTTCTGAGCAGCTCGCTGTTGTTGAATTTCCTGGTGTAACACAAAGAAGGACCAGTTCAACAAGACTTTCTAACTTCCATTGTGGCATCACCAACAGGAAAACACTCCAAAAATATAATATATAAATGTCTCCAACAGCACGTTGATGGTCTGACCCACTGACTGTGTGTCACAACATCTGTCCACCAACAGACACACGGTCAAACATGGAAAGTGACTGAAACACCAGGATGATAATTACTGCCATTCAGGGATCCCCCTGAATTTGCATTTTTTTTGGGGCTTTAAATTTAACAACCTTTTAATAACCTAATAAGCTTCTCATTGCAGTTCAAGAGACAGATGTTCTGTTGGTGCTTCATACCCTGAGACAAAGGTGCAGCACAGTCTCCTCTTTGTAGATGCTCTGCCAAGTCTGGACCACCTCAGGAAGGAAGGACTTGACTATGTACAGGTGTCCCGGCTTCAGGATGTCGTACTCTGACCAGGTGCAGAGCACCTTGAGGGCCCGTCTCAGCCCTCCGCCCATCTCCTCCTTGCTGAGAAACTCTATTTTGGCACAGAGGCCCCGCTGGGCCCAGGAAGACATGCTGTTGTTGATGGTGTTGGGGGAGCTCTCCTCCAGACAGTAGACACTCACCGGCTCCCCTGAAGGAAACAGAGGAGTTACACCACCGCACCAATGACATCCTTCGAATACGCAACGGCTCGTTTTTAGTTGTTTTTATTCATTTATTTCCGTTTTCAAATGCTAATACATGCCCACGATGGAACCACAATCAATGATTATGCAAATGTTTTTCTACACTTGTTCCAGCGGATATGCTCTCTACATGTTCTACCTGTGAATCAAAAAGTTTCTCTCAATGACTCAGCAAGATCCGAGAGAGGACATTGTTCACTGTTCCAGATACAAGTATCAGCATCAGGTAGTGTGTCCAGGAAACAGCAAATAAAAGGTGTAATATCAACTCCATGTCCTCTAAAGGTAAATATGCGCTGCTGATATCTAGATAGTGTTGTGGTTTTTTCTCTGTCATGCACGCAACAACTATTTCAGGCATGTCGGTGACTCAGTTTATTATCTCTACTTCATCATTTCTGACATTTTTAATCAATATAAACTGAAATAAATACAATAAAACTGACACTCATGACAGAAATCATTCAAAACAGCAGCACCTCTTCACAGAAATGACCAAGATACGTGGAACTAAAATGGTTTCAAACTAATTCAGAGCTGAGAGAGATAAGAGGAAGTGTCCATGCTTTATTGATAGTATGCTTATGACTGTGAGGCAAATAGCTGCAGGTGTATAGGAAAAATAAACAGGACAGATGCCAGCTCTCTTATCTAGAAGCAGGCTTCCTCATTCTCCAACTGGCGGTTCGGCTTCAGCGGTGCTCTCACCCGTTCTCACCGGGTCAGGAGAGCGCAGGGATTCATTCTTACCTCTAGGGGGCACAGGAGTGAAGGGGATGCTCTGAGACAGCCTCATCAGGTTGTTACGCTCCACAGCTACAAGAGGAAAAAGATCACGTTAGCATGCACACACACATACACAATCAAAGACAACTGCAGCGGAAGAATTACCAGGAGTAAAACTATTTCATGGCTTTATATATGACATCAATTACCCGTGAAGCCTCTGCTCTCACCTGAGTACTGGTAGCTTTCCATGGGCTTGAACGGGGAGCCAATAGCTGCAGGGAAACACAAAGTGATTGTTTATTTGACTGGAAAGATTTCTGTAGAGTACGTTCATGACCTGTAGTATTTTTTTCTTAAAAGTAATTACAAGATTTAACAAAAACACTCAAGAGCTGTTCCAGCATCAACCACCAGATGTCACTGTTCTACATCAACAGGAGCACAGAAACTGTCTTATGTTTAATTTAGGATGCACCCTAAATAAATAACTAAATAAATAAAAAAAGTAAAAATAAACTGAAGAACAACGCATGTAAATCTACTCTTTCAATATGTTTACACGGCATTTTACAGATGCCCCTTTGTTTTCTGTTAGATGATAGTTGCTGCATCTGTTGAGCAGATTCCCCACCTACATGTTTCTTTGCGGCAGAAGTTTAGTCTGGAGTCGCTGATCAACCGATTATGATCAGATAAAAGATCTTCCAGATCAGTCAACTTGTTTTTTTCCTTCCTTTATAAACCTTTTAAATCATCTTTTTATTTTTTTTATTGCTATGATCTCGTGTGCATTGCTGTTTTATGTAAGGTGACCTTAGGTGTTTTGAAAATCACCTTGAAATAAAATGTATTATTATTATAAATATAGTGATGGACAGAAGAGTAAAAGTGATCTAATAATATGCGTCATCTAAGTGCCGTGAAGTTAAATTTGTTCAAAATAAACTGGGTCTGGTTGGTTGGACGACCATCCAGTTACATGCAGAGCTAGTTTATTTTTTCTCTCTGTATCTGTTGAAACACGTAATCCACATGGTGTTAAAGACTCTACTCTAATAAGACTTGAGTCTGGCTAAGATGTTAACTGTCCTGTCACTTTTTACTGTATAAATACTGAGGAAGGGATGCAAGAATAATCCTTTAAAGGTTATCATTATTAACCTGTTTGATCAATTTAAACACCACCTTGTCTTAAATTTCTTTAAGCCAATACAATGCAAAGAAAAAAGAGACACTAAAATCTTCTGTGATGCTGAAACCTAAAAATGTACGTAGTTTAAACTGAAAAACGACCAAAATGATTTAACAGTTCTACGAAGGTTTGTGGATTTATTTGCCCTAAATCAGCTGAAAGATAAATCCACTGTCTTTGTCGGATTGTGCAGATATTTGTGGTTGTGCTGTTCGGTCGGTCGGTCAGACTCACAGTCTTTTCTGGCTCCGAGGTGGGCGTGAAGTGGTGTATAGAGAGAAACTGCAGCTGTAACTACAGAAGAAGAAAAGCTTTTTCAAAACTCCTTACAAAAACTTAAACTATTTAATCTCATGCAGGTGCCTGGATCTGTTCTCCCCCTCGGGTTTGTTTAGACTGTGGCCTTTTTACAGTATTGATTACACTGCATGCAAGAGATACTGAGAGCGCTGAGAGACTGAAGGTCATTTTGATAACACAATGATGGTAAACCTGCTGGACCCACACAGAACAGGGATATACAGGAATCTTGAAGTTAATTTCAATATATATTTATATATATATATATAATAAAATATAATATTTTTTAATACGTCACCACCACTTTGAATTGTAACCATCAATGACACCTTTAACTTAACAGTTTTAGTTTATGATAAAGTCCATAAACCACTATCATACAACTAGGGATGTAACCGGTTTCATGATAAACTGCAGCAAAGTTCACGACGCTTGGTTATTCCATTTCATATTTTTACTATGATCAAAACGGTGTCTGATTTATTATTTGTGTTTTCAAAATAAAATTTGGATAAATGATTTCAGTGGTGCATTTTGGTCACAATAATCGGGAAATGAAATTTTCATAATGTTACACCTCTGTAAAAACAGAATTCAAATAGGCTGGGAGAATGAATCGAAGGCAAAGTTTGACCACATGTTTAGTGTAAACGCTTGTATAACCTCAAAACCAGTTTACATGTAGCGTTGCTGTGGCGCCCAGAGGCACCGTGATGTCGGTAAAGATGAGGAGACGGTGCTAGAGGCCAAGGTCTTAGCTGTCGCTGTGGTAACACTAGGTTAGTGCGGCTAGCGCCATGACACAAGGTGTGTTCGTAATATGTTCATAATACGGTCTTTCGAAACATCGTTTGTGCCTCTTAACTTACGTCCACGTACGTTCTGGTGCTGAGGCAATTTACCAACGCACCCACAGTAGTCCAGCTTTCATGTTACCGGTTCATCTTTGTTTTTTAATAAACAAATAAATTCACGCACTTTTTCAATGTTTTCGGACTCAAACGCAAAATTTACCTTCAAATTTTAAGACCTCATAAAGTCGTGATAAGACTTTTTAATACTTTAATTACTTAATTTCCCCAAAATTGAATTATCAACAATTAATACTTTTCAAGACCCCGCGGATACCCTGCACAAGAGTCTGACACAACTAAAGCATGCAGAGTGAATGACGCTGCAGGTCTCACCATTTAGTGTGTCTTCCCCAGAGGCTCGTCTGAAAGAGCAGAAAGACAAATCAATGAGACGAACAAGCAGCAGAGCTCAGCTTAAATCAGACACTAACTGGTCCGACTACCGTCTGTTTTGACCACTGATGTCAAGACATCTGAGGTGCATTGTGTGTGTGTGTAGGTCACACTTACAGGCTGCTGGCTTGGGCTGATTTGACCTGAACTCTCTCCTGGTAAAGAAAGAAGAAGCTGATGAAGCTCAACAGAAACTATTTCATGTGCAGTTCTCCCTTTGTACTCTTGAACCAGTGTAAGTGTAAACGCGCACACTTCTCACCAGTACTGCAGCCCTGGGGTCCTCGTGGATGAGGATGTCTTCAGCCGACACTCTGCTCTTGTCCTTTTTCGTCAGAGCTGCACAAACACAACACAACAAACCAGCCTGTGTTAACATCGAGCGCTGTGATAACGAGGTAAAAACATTTTTATCTTATCTGCCATGCTCTTACTCGACTCAGGGTGAAGTAAAGCTGGATTTCTGTCGAACTCCGTGAAGCCGGCGTAGGAGTTGACCGCTCTGATGTGACCGTGTCCTTCAGGCTGAGCCTTACACCACAAACAACAGATGGAGATGAAGACAGACACAGAACATAGTGACAATCCACCGCTCCTGTAAAAGATTCTTTTGAAATACTTGATGCTTGTTCACAAGGCAAAATGTTAATTTTTAATGAGAAAACATAACCATCGTTTAGTATCTACCGTACGTCGATGATGTCTTACAAGTCTCTACTGTAGCTTTAAAGGTGGTGAGAGTTGTTATTTTTTCCTCGTGTTAAATACATTTTGACTTCAACAATGATAATAACAGAAATGTGACGTCCCATCTCACCATCGTAACAACTAAAACATCCAGAGCTGTGAGCTGGTTTGTGTCACTGTGGATAAGCCACGAGGACATTGCTTCACGTCTGGGAAGACAAATTTCTCGTGATCTCAGTACAAGACAGAGACAACATCAATAATCCCACTCACCTGTGATCTGGTCTGCGTGGCCGGGCTTTGCTGTCGGCTGGAGGCGGCGGTCTCTTTGGGAGTAGAGTGCTGGAGGTCAAAACTGTCTTTATGACCTGAACCAAGAAGATATTACATTTATATCAACATGTGAACGCGACAAACAAACGACCCCCACACCACAATGGTGAAATAATCACAGTCTCAACATCTGATTCTTATGAGAAAGTCCTTCCCCTCATCTTCACCTGACGAACACATACGCTGTTTATCAACCTCAACAACACAACCCATCATTCACGCTTCAGTCACATCATGTGCGAATCACCCAGGAAGAGAGAATAAACAAAGCAGATCATGAAAGGTCCAGACAGAGCAGGGAAAAAGAAGAAGGCACCAGCTCTACTGGGATCCTGATCTGGACATGGACAGGGGTCCCCCGGCACCCGGCAGATGCAGCCCTCAACCTGAGCTCAGACTGAAACTCAAACCTCTCGTTGCGTTCCTCCTGTCAAGGCGGCCTTCTGACACACTTTGACCGTCACGGCGGGACGCCGCGGGTCCCGACACACTCCACTCACTTTTCCTCCGTCTGTGGGGTCTCCTGGGCGCCGCTGAACGGGCGGCACGGTATCTGCGTGACCCCGCCGCCTCTGGATCCAGTGGGATTTCAGTGTCTGCACTCTTTACTCTACTCAGAGAGCCCGATCCGCCCTCGTCGTCGCAAAACGCCTCGTTCACGTACCCCAAACTCCCCTCCCTCTCTCCCGCTCCCCTTTCTACCCCCTCTGTGCTTTCAGGCTTCGTAATGCGAGCAGGCAAGCAAGCAGGCTGAGAAGAGCCCGGAGTCTTACAGACAATAACAACAGTAGGATACACACACACACAGTTTTCACCCTCCTCTGTCATATTGTCAACACCAGGTTCGCCCTCGTCATACTTACCCACAAACGCCCCGAACTCCACAGAGGAGTTGTCTGGCTGGAGGGGCTGCTGGTAATGCCCAGCTATGGCAAGTTCTGGGTGGCTGGAGCCACTGGGCTGGGAAGGGGTGCTGCTGATGTGGAACTGAGCCCCGGGGCAGGGCACGTTGGGCAGGCTGGATGGGGAGTCGGGAAGGCCCGACTCTTGTGGACGGGTCAGCTTACTCTGGGTGAGAGAATGGCCTCGGAGACGCAGCTCAGGGGGGGAGATGGCCACGGAGCTTTGGACAAAGGCACCGGAGCCGGCGCTGACTGAGGAACCAGCCTCTGCAGCGAGGTATCCGAGCCCAGACAAGCCCCTCCTCTCCGGGCTCAACGCCGGGTTCAGGATGGGGTCCAGCCCCAGTTCCGCTCCGGGGCCGGGCCCGACTCTGCGACGACTTTCTGTCCCCGCGCCAATTCCGAAAAGAGAGTCCGCCATGTTGACTCCCGCCTGAGGAAAAGAGGAGCCGAAGTAGGCCCCCACGCTGCGTTTGCCTATCGCGGAAGATTTGGAGAGGGGGCCGCCGTCCGTCGTCACGGGCGCGATGCTGGAGACCACGTTCTTGGACAGACTGAGTTCCCGGGTGATCTGATTGTGGACCTTGCTGGCCTCGGAGGCCCTCTGAGCGGTCAGAGTCTTCAGAGTGTCCACAGTCAGAGCGGAGAGGTCCTGCAGGTGACCAATCTGGGAGTCCAACGTGTGCAAGGAACGCTTTATAAAGTTCACCTTGTTGCCGACTTCCTTCAGCTGCAAACACATGGTTTCCACCCTGCGAACGGACAAACAGCAGCTTCGGTTATGGACGGGTCAATGTTAGATCTAAACATGTCCCTGCAGCATCACGCATTCACTGAATCGTTTAAAAGAAATATTTAATTAAATCACTGCTGTTCCTTCAGGAATTCATCACCTTTCTGAAGTAAGACGTATCCGTTCTTCACTGCCCGAGTGAAACTGATCGTCCTTTTCATGAAAGTACGTCTCCACACATTGCTCCTCGAAATCATGAAGCTTCTTTTGGTCTTCCTCTGTGAGAAACAGCTCTGGAAAAACAAAGAGGCTCGTTAACGCTGAACTGAACAGCATCGATCACAGTTACACTTCCTGACACTTGCAGACGCGGAACACGGCACGAGCGCGAACGTACTTGGTCCATAGGTGTGCTCCTTCTTCCTCTTTCGGCACGTAGAGAAAAGGGAGTACACATGGCACAGCAGGATGAAGGGGGGTGGGAGGACAGGCTTCTCATGGTAGGCCATAATGAAGTGGTAGCGCTGGTACTTCCACACCAGGTTAGAAATGGACTTCACTTGTATATACACATTGCTGGAAACCAGAGCACAGATTACATTAACGACTCTGAGCAGAACGCGAAAGAGCACGGCTCCATTTCTCGCTGGCTGCTCTTACTTGAAGAAGGCGATCAGAAGGTTGACCATCAGTATGTACTGCACAAAGAGGTAGACGGCTTGCAGGAAAGGGGTCAGCCACACTCCTGCCGCGCAGAGCGACTTCACTGATGACTCACTGTTGTTGGCACACACTGTGACGGGAAGGGGCGTGTTAGGAAAAGGCACACACCTCAAAAACTGCGCACACGTTCACAGACACAGACACAGACACAGACACAGACACAGACACAGACACACACACACACACACACACACACACATAACCTCCACCAGATTTTACCCACACCTCCACCTAGATCATATTCTTCTCCATCTACCTTTCTACTGCAGAAAAGAAGGACAGCACTGCTACGTCTAACTTTACACCGAACCGTTCATTTTTGTTGTTTTAACACAAAATTAAGACTTAAATTTAGTCATCGTGACATATAAACTCTTTCGGTTGTCGGTAGAAAGCATTAATGGGTGTACTAGCCGTTATAATAACACTGACAAACCCTGAGATAAATTTCCTCAGGTTACCTACTCAGGTTTCCAGCTACAGCCAAGGGTTTTGTCCGACCTAAGTTTCAAATGCGCCCGACTCCAGTGACGATCACTTAATCCTTTTATTGAGACCATCAATAGCGGCGTAGAGGCACTCAATGCTTTGGTGAAGTAAAAAGCCCTCCGCTCCCCAGAGAGAACCCACATTGGCTGCCTCTGTGTGAGAACCGTGTGGCGTGAAAGATTGTGGTGGCAGGTGGTCAGGCCGCTGTGAGTTTGATTTCCAGTGGGTTTTTTTTTTTGAGTGACAATCAGCTGTAATGCCGTGGTGAGAGGCTATGAAGAAAACTGTCCTTACCCTCATAATCTCCTCTACCATCCTCATCGTCCTTACCATCGATTTCATAGGCATACACTTCCCCGTACATCATCCAGTACGGTTGAAAGACTACGTCCTTGGCCAGTGTCCAGCTTGGCTCCGCGTTTGGGTACAGGATGGCTTTCCTGGGTACGCCATAGCTCAGCAGAACTATGGCCATTATCACTACAATATAAAACATGTTGGCCACCTGCAAGAGACGGCACACAGAGTGAACTTCGCTCGGAAAGAACAAAGTGGAGTTATTAGAGCACGTTAAATTATTGAGAAACAAATTATTATTTCTTCCTATTTCCTTCCTTAGTTGGGAAATCCATTCAGTTCGAAATATAAGAAAACAGAAACAAACTGATGTTCACCTTTTCTTTGATTTGATGCTATTAGATAAAAAAAACATTTATAATGCCTGAATGTTAAAAGTAAAGTCATGAAGAACCTGACAATGATATTCAAATCTTGGCTGACTTAAAATAGGAGTTTAATAAATATGTTTATTTGTGTTCTAGCCAGAAATTAAATGGCATTTTTGCACCACGGCAATATAAACTAAATAATATGTGTAAGTGTCTTATATTTAGCTTTAGCAATGAGTATAATTTGTACATTAAAATGTACTGTGTGTTCATATACAAGATACAAAGCTAAATTAGCTTAGAATGAAGATGATCTGGGTAACAAAAATAACTAAAAATAATAATAAATCCACCGAGCAGCACTTCTAAATTCACCAATTAGAAAGTTGAGAACACTGCTGAGAAATATTCTCTGCAAAAACCACAAGTTTTTCCATACGTAGATAAAATAAGTTGTTGCACAGAATATATCAGATGTGAGTAGTAATATCAATGAAATGAATGGAAAGAAAGTAAAGGGACATTTAGAGGTGCTGGCGGGAAGATGAGCCAACTAAAAGTCAGGGTAACTAGTTCAGCTAAAGCTACATGTCCGCTGGCGTTATCTACATATTTAGATTAAGTCTAAGCAACACTTACTTTTTTCCAGGCAACGTAAAACTAAACAGATATAATAATTTCACCTGATATTCTATTGAAGGGAGGCTACCTCTTGTGATATTATCTATTTAGCACAATGCACGGGGTGTGGAGCACAATACCTGGTAACAGGGTGAAGATGATTAATGCTGTTTTAAATGTGAACCGTCGAGGTGACAGAATAAAAACATGAATGTCATTGTGAAACACGTATGAAACCGGTAACGACAACTCTCTGACTGTGTTCAGAAGACAAACAAAAGTCTGTTATTCTGACCATTGTGTACCACGACAAACTACCTGATCTATGTGAGAGGAAAGGAATGAACCATTAAAGAAGAATTTCAACCCAGTTTCCTGGATCATAAAAAGCTTTTAAGAAAAAACAATGATGGAAGAACAACTCCATCACAAATTTTAGACCTTCAGAGAAAACATTCAGAACTAAAATGTAAAACCTGAAGGCAGAATTACTAAGCCTGTTGTGTCTTGTTCCAGTCACACAATAACAATATCAGTCCAGAGGCTAAGTCTGGAGATGCACTCCGCATGTCTCAACCTGAAAATACCTAGAAAGCAGCCCCACTCCCTGACTGCACACTTGGGAAAACAAAGATTACTGAAATGCAGATGACAAGCGCTATGACTATGTCAGCAGCTCCTCACCACATGTGTTCATTTAAATGAGTGCTCCAATTATAAAGGACTCACCATTTTTGCAATCATCATGACGTACGGCCCAGCCTGCTGGTTAACAGCCAGGATATCCAGGAGTCGCACATACCAGAAGATGATGTTGAGACAATAGACCGTCCTCCCGGGGACGAAGGCATCGCCTCCAGCCAACCTCAAGCCGAAGCCAATAAAGAATGTCACAATGGCCAGAAAGTCGGACACATTAAAGTAGTCGCTGAACCACACCTTTATTTTCTGGCTTATTTTGCCTGCTTCGGACATAAACATCTGGAAGGAAGGAGCAGAACAAGCAGTGGAGAGGAAAAGTGAAATGAGGTGAACTTGTAGAAGAGCACTGAAGACAAAAAGCGACTTTTACGCTTTGTCCTGCTGCAGCATGAATTAACTCATCATCGACATTAATCACAACATGTGGAGCCTGAAAAAAAAAGGAACGTTTCTTTTCCACGTACCTCTCGAATCTTCTCAATGGCAGAGGTGAAGATGTAGAGGATGACCACCCACTCCTGAGGAGAAGGCCATTCAGGCATTTTCACCAGAACCACATACGTGTACAACATCAAGTAGCCCAGGTAGAAGAGCTGGAAACGGGAGACAAAGGATTAGAAATGAAATGGTGTTTTCAAATCATTCATTAATTATATTCATCACTAATTATATATTAAAATGTATATATTTAAACACAGCATTAAGTTATAGTTAATATGAAACGATGTGCTCTTTGTGATCAACTCTGGACAGTTTACACAAAACACAATTTACACAGTCCACATCTAAATCAGTAGTTAGAAGCGTACCAAGCCAATAAAGAGTTTAATTATATGTACCATACAATTACAATTAACACACATTATGAATTGTGACTTTTTACGAGGTCAGATTTGCCCTCTGTAAAACTAATGACATCACAGACCGACTAATTAGGAAACACTAACACAGTGACATGCTGAATATTAGCATCGTCACTGTCGTTAGCTTTGTCATTGCTGTGTCATTATAAACTCAGTGAACCAACAAAGTAGAAGCTTTCCTTGTAAAGACATGACGTGACCAATTTCTTGGTGGTCAATAAACTTTTTTTTGTACAAACGAGCTTTGTTTTGCTTAAAAAAACAACAAAAAAATAATCAGGTCAGGCATATCGCAGACTGTGGGAAAGTCTGAAAATATCCGAACACGACATACAAACGCACACGTCCAGTTCACTGGTGCAGCTTTAATCGAAGCTACACTTTTGAAAAGCACTGAACCCTGACGTGTGAGATGTGAACTGTTGGAAAATCGGCCATTTTCCCATGGGCAGCGTCGCACTGATATGTTGAAATCAGGGTGGAAGCAGGTGCAGGAGATGTAGATAAGCTCAGGGTATATTATGTAGAGTAGCAGGTCCAGTGATGTTATCAGCACCTCCCAGACCTGAATGGCCTGAAAAAGCTGTTCATGCAAATTTTACCCACAGTGATGCTTCCCAGGGTGTGAATGAGACAGCACTGGCTATTTATTGACTGGTTTCTGGTTTCAAAGAATGTTTATGTCATATGTATGAATAATAACATGCAAAAATTCACGGTGGTGTCCCAGTTTCCATAAAAGACAACCAGTAGGACAGTCTGTTGTGTGGTGTGAGGGTTGCACAGTGGACACTTCCAATAGTGTTTAACAGAGCAGAGATAAAGTGTCGGTATTTTAATCAAAAAAAAAAAAAGGGGGTGACGGCTGGAAGGATTCCCAACAAGCCAGGAACTAAGCCTCGCTGAGGAGTGGGGACAATCCAGATAAATACTTAGCAATAATCTACAAGAATTAACTAAATATTTGTAGTAGATTTGTGATTTTTTGTGTGGTTGTGTTCCCTTAAGTCAGATCTTAAGTCGTTTAGTCCTAATACACCTGTAGCCCGTGGTTCAGAGACATTAGGGTGTATCTGATCCTCAGCTGAAGGTAAGACACCTTGAATCATAGTATGGACGCATAACCAGTGGAGAACCAACAAGAAAGAAATGTGTGTGTGGTCTCATCAGGGTGGCTCCTCTTTACAAAACACTTTGAGAAGATCTTAATGTCATGGTTCCATCTTCAGGATTTCTGCCCAGATAAACCACCAGGAAATGAACCCTTCAATGAACGGGAGGACGAGTGCGTATCTTCTGCAAATCTACGTACCGTGTTGGACCAGAACTTGACAATGGGAGCGTGGTAGAAGGCATAGATTTTTCTGGTTAAGGGCAGCTTCCGTGAACGAATGTGCGTCTCCATGTCATTTTTTGCCTCCACGTGGTCGTGGGATCTGGCCTCCTTGAAAACATCCTGCAAAGGGTTTAAAGAGGCTCAAATCAGACAACAGGCGGCCACACTATGGCAGAGAGAAGTATGAGAGAGAAGGCAGCGAATAGCGGAGAAAATATTAAAGCTCGCATGTATTTTTCTGAGAACAGGTTAAATCTTAACCATCTGGATGTCTTCAGCTATGTGTTGGAAGTTGTGCTCGCTGTCCTCCATGGTCATCTGGTGGTCGTCCTGACTCTGAGGGATGTGAGCCATCTCGGCCTTGGACTTGTACTCCAACAGTAGGATGGCAGGAGGCACCAAGATACTCAGAATCACCTGGGGACACATAGAGACACTCATGTGGGTGGGTGCTGCATTTGAAGACCGTCCTTGGAATTACACACACACTGATGAGCCCCGTGAGGTTTACTGCCTTAGACCAAATCTAAACAGAATACAAACATTACTGCTGTGGGAATACAGTTTACTGTAACAAGTAGTTAACTCGAACTCAAAAGATTCATCCTAAAATATGAAGTTTATTGCCTCATAAACGACCGTTTCGCTTCGTCATTCCATTAAAAGGCTTTGTAACTTGTGTAAGTTCATAAGATTTGGATTTCAGATGGAAGAAAACTTTTGTTTTGGCTGCAGCACAACACTGCTAGCACTGCCAACACTAACATTAAAACATAACCAGTCTGGGAAATAATCAACTGTTGGCTGTTGAATTACCCTCTGGGGACAACAAATAAAGTTCCTAGACTTCCGGCGAAGCCTCTGCACACGTTAGCTTGTCGTCATGATAGTTCCCTCTCCTTTACTCTCAATGAGGACGGTTTACCAGCGCGCATAAAAGCTCAAACACTGGTCAGTGCTGCACGGACTGGAAAGGTTCTGTTGCTAAAATTCATATGCAGATCAAACTGTTGCAGAGTTGTTCAGTATCTCTAGACTCAGACTATACACGATGCTGCATCTTCCCAGGTACTGGACGTTTTGTTGTGTATTAGATTTGAAGCAAAGGCAGCACCACAAACACCCCAGCTCTGATTGTTTTTACAAAAAATAAAATCTAAATGGAACATGAACCTTGTACCAGGAGTTCTTGCGCATATTCAGCCGTCCCATCCACATGTCCGACAGCAGCATCTGGGTGCAGGTGTGAGCCACGAAGGGCCTCAGGTGGGAGGAGACAGCCAGCTTCAGACAGGTGGAGTTGCTCCAGTTCTTCAGCTCATAGGTCAGAAGCTTCATGGACATGGTCTCGTCCTGCCTGAACGACTGCTCCAGCAGGTCCACAGCCAACGTCCCAAACTCACTGGTAAAAAAAATAAATAAAAAATCACCAGTTAGTTCACACGTTTGTTTCTAAGTAAAAGGATTTTAGAAAAATTTGATGCAGAAACCCGTACTTTGAGTACTCCTTGAGCTCCTCTGAGGTGTCGTCCACCACATCGCTCTTCTTGGCCTCGTAGCCCATGGACCGGCACAGTTTGCAGGCCACCAGCGCCTTAGCCATGTTCTCCTCTCCGTGCTGCCAGAAGAACAGCGACATCTTCTGCCTCTTCATTAGCACGGCCCACACCAGCAGCTCGTTGAAGGGGTAGGGGAAACGCCGTGTCTCCGGGTCGTCTATGTCCACGATCTCTTCTTTGCTTCTCTTTTTGTTCTGCTCGGTGGAAGTCTCCAGCTGAGAGGAGAAGGAAAAGCAGTGAGGCAGACATGACTTTTCCATTCAAGACAGGCGCCTTGGATGCAGAGGCGGATTTCCATTTTTAGGCACAGGCCTGAAAGAAGCCGTTTGTTGCACATGAGGGGTTTACCTTGGGCTTGTAGGGCTGTGCGGTTTTGATGAAGTGGTTGTGCCTCGTCTTCTCCTTCTTGTCCGCCTGCATGCTAAAAGACTCGTGACTTTTCCTCAAATGAGAACCAGGACCCGCCGCGTGGCGTCCAGACCTCTGTGCAGGACATGGAAACATTCTCATATTGGTGTGTCTTCCACCGACTGAGACAAAAACAACATATATGTGGACATTTAACACAGCCTTGAGTTTAAAGTCCTTTAAACTCACCCTACTGTTGCCATGGAGATTGTTGTAAATGATTCGAAAGCGCTTCCTGGTGTAGTTGCACCTGTAAGTCCCCCCCATCAGGTACTCGATAACCAGGCCGATATCAATCAAAGTGATTTTATAGTTCGGAGGCAGATGACTCTGTGAAAAGATGCAACAACCAGAGAAATTTAGAAAACATAAACTAAAGTGATGTGATAAAGTGAAGCTGGTCTGCCTACCTGTTTCACATCTCTAACCAGGTGAAGGAGAGTCGGATTGTTGGGCGGTTGTTTCTAAAAAAAAAAAAAGAAGAAAATACAAAAGGCACAATAAGCGACACTTGTTTTCAGGGTAGCTCTCTTTGTTCAGCGGCTGGTGAGTGCTGCACATCGTTACCGTGTTGTAGAGCTCCTCCAGCCGACTGATTGTCAGGAAACGGTGCATGCTCACGCCGTTTTCTATGAGCAGCTTCACAAAGTCCACCCTGTCCATCACGAGCGCGTCCAGCATCGCTTGCTCCAAAGAGCTCACCTACACGGCCGCAGATAAACATGTGGGCAAATCGTCGTTTTCTCAAATAAACACGATGCGGGAGGAGACCAAAAATAAGGCCAAACTGCACACCCAATACCAATAAATACTGTTTCTCCTCTCATTCACTCAAGATCCTCCAGTTTTAAAATAAACACGGGCACAGAGGGCCGCCTAAGAAGACAACTGTAATGGGGTTCACGTTACAGTCAAGACAAGCAGTTCGTGGCAGCCTGCCCGAGCCCGGTCCCTCCGGCTCTGCAGAACACAAACTGTGGTCAACAAAGATTCTGGGGTTGTTCTGGGTGAGTCCAAAGTTTCTGCGCTGAGGCTGAGCTAAGTAAATACCCCTGGGAGCTGTGGCTCACACGCGCGCACACACACACACACGCAGACAAACAAACATGCAGACGTACCAGGAGCTGCTGTCCGTACACAAACACATGATTCTTGGCGAGGTCTACGCGGTCCCAGGCCAAAGTCAGGACCAGCTGATCGAAGGCAGATGCGTTTGTGCCTGAAATACACGGGGCGGGCGATATGGAAACACACAAACACGCACAGACGCACAAATTAATTCCCAGGCCAGTAAAGCCTTATTAACTGTGTATTTCCTGTTAGCCAGCCAGCAGGATTAGAGGGGTTAGCAGAGCAGGGCCATAGCAGTAATACAGTCAATTACACACTAATACAGCAACAGAGCAGATTAGACTACAGAGTAAATCCCCGCTCAGTCTAGTGGTCTCTTCCACAGTAATCTCCCCAACTGTCCTCTAGGAGCCATCCGAATCAAATGATCATAAAACCACACACAGTATTGATTTCAATGTCAAACGTGAATCTCGGGCAATTTGTGAAATGTTATTCTAAGGTTTATTCAGCTCTTAACAACGCCGGTGTTCCCATTTAATACACAGCCTCTAAGATTAATTGCACTTAGGTGGAAAATGGAAAGATATTTGAGCAACACCCAGTGTTTTCTCAACAGGCTCGAGAACTTTTGTGCCTCGGGGTCCTTTTGAGGATGAGTTACTGTTCCACCAAGATGACTGGACAAATATTTACCCGAGTGGGCACTTCGGCTTTGGAATGTGTGAACTGGTTTGTCCAGACTCTGGATCAGTCATTGTCACTTACAAATCCTTGGCTTTTGTTTAAACAACCTGGAGCGAGGAAGGACAAGCAGCAAAGACGTGCTACAACCTACATCTAGATACGATCAGTACTACGCCCCTCTGTCGACCGAGAAACTGAGAATGTTTAACTGTTTAACTTTAAAGCGAGCATCTCCTTCGCTTTTACCATAAGAAAAATAAAAAGAGACGACGCGGCGCAATGAAAGGACACTAACAGACGGCTCAGAGAAAGAGGAGAAGGCTGTGAGGCCTGGAGCTCAGTGAGCGACAGTGTTGGAATAAGGAGCCCATGTGAATGCGAGCAACACGATCTCCTCAGGAGCAGAAAGAAAGGGGCACACAGGGGGGAGGAGGGAGGGTGTTCTCAAAGCATATCTATATCAGAATGAAAACATTACAGAGTCGTGAAATCTTAACCTCCAAATGCCAACAACTGGAATATGCGAACGGACCGAGTCAACTTTACGTGACTTTCTCAGTTAATAAAGGTTCAGGGAGAAGTCATGCACTAACCTTGGAGTAAGGCCCTCAGAATGGCTACATCGATGTCCTGGTGTTCCTCAGAGCTGATGTGAAACACAGTGATCTGTTTTCCGAGAAACAAGATAGCACATATCATCAGGCTCCCACAGACATTTAAAGCTTATATTATGGCATCAATTTATACGGCTGAATTTCCCAGGGGATCAATAAAGTATCTACATCTAAGTAAGTAAAGTGGAGTCTTGAGCTGTTTTTACTGGTACGGGGGAACTGAACTGAGTCTGCATTTTTTCAAACCACATTCACACTGGGTAAATGTGTTCATCTAGTTCAGAGGTGAGTGGGGCGTGGGAGAGTTTAACGGGAGGAGAGAGGTGAGATGTGAGCTGCAGTTTGCATCACAATCTGTGCTTCTTCTTGTGTAGTGGAGAGTATATAGCAGTGAAATGAACCTTTTTATATTTTAGTTTCTTAGCTCTCTCTATTTCTCTGGTTATCTCTGTATTGGCACGTATGAATTTCCAGTGGGAAACATGACGCCTTCACCCAGAGACTATTTTTACAGGGGGCTTATAGAGAGCTTGGTCACATGATGCAACATCAGTCACCTAAAGCTCAATATCAGCAAAATCAATGATATATATATATATATGTTTTTACCAATATCAAATCAGTGCTAACTTCCACTTTGCCAAAATGTAAACAAATGGGCCAAATGAGACCAAAACCAAACCATAACAGTAGCAGCCCACGGCTAAGTAGCCGACTCCAAAACAACATTATACTTATTTCAGTCAAATAATCAATAATAATGGAAAATGAAGTAATTAGAGTAAATTGCAGTAGTTTACAAGTTCTTTGCTCTTCATGCACTCCATCAGGGTCTGGAAGAGATGGATGGCATCGCTCTGGCTGAAGTTGAACGTCTTCTTGATGGTCGCAATGATGTCGGTCTCCACTCCGTCAGGAAGACCCCTGCAGAACAATTACAGTCACAACACTGGTTAAATACTGCTGCACTGGCTTAACAGGAGAGAGTCCACCGAGTGTGTTTGGGTTAAGTGTCTTCAGCAACACAACAAACACAGATTTGATCACACACAGTTATCAAGGTAAGAGATCTAAAATCTGGTGCAGATTTTTTTCTTTAACAGATTGTGGGGGTGAGCATTTAATCGTGACGTCTTCTTTTTACAAAACGAGTAACAACATCTCAATGATCCAGTGAGCATAGCCATAAATGTTTAAAAACCAGTCATGCTTTTGCAGGTTTCTTTTAACTGTAAGTTGTGTAACGGACTGGGCTGTGGTTGAGATGTTAGAAACAACTAGTGTGTTTCCACTGAATCCTTGACATTGCTGTTTAGTTCGGTTCAGTGTTTCTCATAGTTACTGGTTAACTGTACATGTCCCGCCCTCGTATCACACATCCAAAATTTTATTATTACTCAACAACAAAAACGGGCAAATGTGTCTTCACTGCAGTGTGTGTGGGCTCCTCCTACCCCCCCTCCTCGGTCTGCTTGTGGACGTAGGCCAGTATGTCAGCAGCGCGGCCGGTCCCCTCACACACCACCACTGGGACAGGGGGGCTCTCCTGAAGGTACTCCAGCACCGTCAGGATCACGTTGGGACCGCCCTCAAAGATCAGGGCCACAACAGGGACACCCTGTCCAATTCCTAGGAGGAGACAGAAAGAGACTTTAAAATCAGGTTCTTTTTGTTACATAAATCCCCTCATGAATACAGCTCCACTCAAGATGAGATGATAATGTCCATCTCACCGTCATTAACAATGAAATGAAGAGTAAATATGGTTGTTTTAATGTGGACATTAGCTGTTAAATTATAGTAATAATCATATACACTCATTTGCTGGTTCATTAGTTACACTAATGGGTTTGAATAACCTTCATGACTGTTATAATGTTTATGTTGAAACAGGATAATTTATCCTTATAAACAATAATCCAGTAGTTTGTGATTAAGGAATTCAAGTATCTTATAATCCTTCACACTTAAAGTGTAAATCTCACTGAAGTTGCTCTAAAGAGTCACATTAAATGAGCATCAGTCAAGACTGTTCACGTCTTCTCATTCATTATTTCCAGGAAACCTCGGGTACATTTAAACCCATTCAAAATGTGCAGTCGACAGATCATCACATCTTTCCAGGAATAAAGTCATCACTCTTTCAACAAGTCAGAACACGTCCTGTAACACTATGCAAAAAATGCTACGTCTGAACAACAGAAGAAAAAAAAAAACAAGCTTAGAATGAGTTTGTAACTGAACGTGTGCATCTGAATTTTATTTTATTTTACTGTGAAAGTCAAGTCACCTTAGACTTTGCATTACTGACTGGCATTATTACTGGTAAATAATAATTAAATGTCCTTGTCTAAAAAAAGACTAGATGCCACCTTCTTGGTCATTTCTGGGTACTGGTCAATTATCAACATCACAATACAAGAACCTGAGTTTGATTTTCCTGTCACAGGGGGCGCACTTGGATTAAAGAAAGGATAAAAGAATAATCCTTAGGACAAAAATTTGCTCAGATACCTGCATGGAAAGACGATGGCAGATGTATTTTACATATCAAGGTACATATTTCAGTCATTTAACGGGCCAGGTGTGCTAAGGAGGTGCAGCCACCTGAGACCCAAAAAATCACTACGTCATTGACTTGGAAACTGCTGCATTGCTGGTTTTCTTACGTGCGTGTATTCTTTGGAGGTTGATGTGCTTTTCCAGGTCCCGCCGAAGCTGGACCTCAGCGCCGTATTTGCCCACCGTCCCGTCATCCACCAGGAGGAAATGCGAATGCAGATTGTTGAGAACGTTGAGTTTGCTGAGAGGATTGAGCAGCGTCTGATACGGAGCAATAATCTGTGGCGCGCAAAGGAAACATTTATTTATGAGAGTAGGAAGACCATGGTGAAGGAAAGCAACAAAACCTATGACTGATACAAGGCATTTTTAGATGAGTCACAATTCAATATGGAGAGTTGCATCTTACATCTCTGCCGATGAGATCGTTCCTGTTTTCAATGACTCCCCACGGTGCGATCCCGATAGTGCAAATTTTCTTTGATGATCTCGAACAGTGTTCCTTGAGAGCGTCGCCCACATGCTTCGCCACACCTGTGAGAAGGACGCCACGAACAGACCGATTATTTCATCATATCTTAAACAGGTTTTAAATTGTGACTGGAAAATAAATAATAAATAAATCCCTTTAACCACGCCCCCGAATTCCCCTGATTCTAAATAAAGCTGATTCTGAAAAGACGAGACCAAAAACACCAGAAGAAGAAGATGCAGCTGATGAGGCTTGTCACCAACGGCTGCACTAGTCCCATTAGAGTTGTTTGTGAGCCGCAGTCCTCAGCTGATGGATCTCATGGAATCAGCAGTAATTTGTGAGCGAGAAGACCATCCCGACTGGCCGGGGTGTCAGAGCGGCATTAACATTAATCACTGGTCTGGGTAATTGACCCCGTGAGCAATATTTTAAACACTATGATCAGACCACGGCATCTTAACGCCGCGCTGCGGCTGCAGACACACCTCAGCCAAATGACACGCTTAGAGGTCGGCTTTACAACTTTCTGCTACATCAGCGTGTGTTTGTGTTGGTCTCCATACAATACGGGTGTTTTAAGGAAGGCCCTTCATTTAATATTTGCAATGTGCACTTATTTATTCCGTTGTGCCCATGTCAGTGGTACAGTTCAAGTGTAGTTTAATCACAACCAAGAATCTGCTGATTCCATTACATTCCAGTCCAAAGTTTAACTGTAATTGCTCGTGACGTTTTGGAAACACAAAGCACTAAAACCAGTTTGATGTCCAGCGAAGGATCAATTTCAGATCTTCCATCCACATAAAAATAAACTCAGAGATTTCATCATCGCACACGATTTCTGTTTTCATTTTAATTAGCACCACACAGACATGTCCACTGCTGCTGTGGCCATCGTTTCTTTTCCTCTCGACATGCAGAGAAATCATTTTAAACAATCACTGAGAGTCTGGTTTCCACTATTATCAGGGTCGCTGTGGAGAAACGGAGCTTTAAAAATAAATGCAAATGAAAGTAAATGATAGCTCAAAGCAAAGTGCTGTGTAGTGCAATAAATCGACTTTCCCTGCAACGACCTATGACAAAGATTCAAGTTCATCTTCTCCGGCCACGTACCCGTGTTGACCCCTCCGGTGAGGATCCAGGCCCCGGTGGTGACTGCAGCCTTGATGAGGCCCTTGCCCACCACCTGCTTGATGCGAGGGTGCAGCTCAAAGTTCTGAACTCCTCCGTGGACAGAGATGAGGATCTTGGGAAGCTCCATATGCCACTCCTTCAGCATCAGCCGCAGGATGCTCTCCGGCCGTGAGTCGTGGGACAAACGCACATACTGTTCACGAGTGAACAGAAGAAGATAAGAGAAAAGAAAGAGGGAGGAAGCAGAACAAACCAATAAATGTTTGAAAAATAGTAATTCATTCCAGAGCAATAAATATTTTTTTAATAATAAAAATGTGCCTAATTTCTAAAGGTTAAAGTCATCAAAGTCAAGTGTGACGTGGTCGTTTATCTATTCAACACTGCGCTGGACCGTTTCCTTCATAAAAACATGCCCTCCAGCAGAGGAGAGCTTGCCCTCTTACCTTGGCTCTATACGAATGAGACCCTCCCTGGAAGTTGATGACACCATAGGCGTCAGTGGGGCTCTCCTCTGTGTGTTTTTCCACCGACCACTCCTCCAGCTCGGGCATGGACAGGCTGGGATTTTCACCCAGCTTCACGTCCGAGTACTTGGTGGCCAAGCTGGCTGTGAAGCCAGCATGCTGGCGCACCAGCCGGCCACAGCAGCACCTACAAGGTGGACGGAGCAGATTTTAAACATTAGTGAAATATAAGGTCTCTGCAAAGCTGATCACGTCACGGCAAGAATGTTAATAAAGGCCACATTAATCATTACTAGTGAGAATGAAGTTTTACTGCTTTCAGGTAGTCAAATGAGAGCTCAGATAAGACATAACTTTATTATCCCCTTTGTTACAGAGACTATCTAACCACATTTTGCTACAATCTGTTCGCAACAGTTGTCGTTCCCACTGATAACACTAACGGGCAACAGCTTCAAGTAACCTCTGAGATAAAGACAGAAGCCGACGCAGCGCTAATTTAACAAACTGAAACATCCAAAGCCAGAGTTTGATCAATAAATAAATAAATCTCACAGACAAAACTTTTATTTTAACCTCCACTGCGACAACAGACTTTAAATCTGAGGAGCCTCGTGCATCATGTGTTATTATTGGGACGGGCTAAGACTAAGATACACTGTTTAGTTTTGTCAGCTGCTCTAATTGCCTCAGAGGAGAATGTGCATCCTGACACACGAAGCTGGAAGTTAATCGTTTCCTGAGGACGGTTACTGTTCAGTGGAACTGCACTTGAAAAAGAATTTATCTCTGGGATAATTCTGGTATAAACTAACCAGTTTGCACGGATCCACTCTGAGGCTAATCTTGTCAGGTAACGGGGAGCGAGTGAGTGGAACAGTTACAAATACTTACCGGACTAGCTGCTGGCAAATCTGGCATCCTGGAAGGCATCTGGAAGGAGTTTCACACAAATGTGATCAGAGACTTAATCGAACATAAATGAATCTCAACATAAATGTGAGGTATGTTAACATAAAAGGAGTTTTTAATAGTAAAAGACAGCTCTCAGCAGACAAAGCTGTTTGAGGGCATTAAAGAAGGTTATCTGTCCGCTGGGCAGCCGGCCTGGTTACACTGGCCTTTAACCAAGAGTTATGAAACCTGCCAAGGGGACTCTCACTTTGGTCGCTGTCACATGCAGGCCTTTGGCCTAATGTTAAATGAGCCTAGGTTCACGAACACCTTCCAATCATCTAGTAACAGGAGCACGTACAGAAGTTAGCGGAGAAAAGCCAGTAGCAAATCATTGATGCAAAAGAAAACAGAGGGAAAACGCCTCCCAGGATCATTGTGAGTTTACGAGAAGAGAACAATGCATCCACCTTCGTGAAAATGTTACTAAAACAGAAATGGCTTAAGAGCGAAGGCTGCAGTTAAACAGTAAATAAATGCAGCTGAAAGAGACCAAATGACCAAGAAGTTAACAAATAAAATGTTCCCTGTTCTTTGTAACTGGATAAATGTCCATACCAGCGACTGCACCTTTCAGTGAACTATTTTGTAAGTGCTTCACGTGCACACAGTTTACAGTGTGAATGGGTGCCCCTCATGACAGGCCAGGAGTTGGCCTATATACGACTCTGACACTGCTTTGTAAGATTCCAGTAAATCTGCAGAAAACCCAGCGTTTCCCTCGTTTTATATTTAATATGTCAGTGGATAAAGAAACAAAGGACAGATAGAAACGAGCTTGCTTCAAAGAGACAAACTGTCCAAATGTGGAAGCTGCAAATTCCTAAAATGGAAGTTTGATAAAAATAAAGTCGCATCCTCAAAACTGGCAGAAAATGTGACGCACAGGTTCATCACTGGCCTTCCCTCTCACTTGCATGTGTAATTATAGTGACAGACATAAACATTAAAATGGACTCATTCAGAGGAGTGGTTAGGGTTTGGGCCTTCTTTAACACACAACCATGCAATTACACTGTTTCCATGGCTATCACCAGACTAAGCACATACCTGTGGGGGTCCTTTGACACTGGAAGTATGTACACACATTCCCTCTTGGTGAAAGTGCTTTCTATCCAGGGTTTCTGGGACTGTGAACAAAAAGAAATGAAGGCTTTATTATTCAAGATTCAAATCTTCTGTGAAATGCACGAGCAAAACAATGCTAGTATAGAAGAGAAAAACTGGAATATAAGGGAAAGGTTTGGGTTTTTCTTTGTAAATAATGAACAAATGTCCTTAAAACAGCACAGAAACAAAGGATTTTGTATAAAAAAACTAAAACACTATTTAAATTAAACATATAAAATCATACAAGCTTGAGTTCAGAAAACTGGCCACAGATTATCTACTGGTGCTAGAAACAGCAATAAAACACTCTTGTTCCAAAATCTAAGTTTTTCATAAAAAGGGTTTATGTTCCAGGAATTTTCAATTAACGACTCGTGCCTTATTGTTCAGCTCGGAGGGACCCGGGGGGCGATTAGCTCCATTAATCCCTCTCAGCACTGAGAGTGAAACCTGCACACACCATCAGCTGCTTAACACCGAAGCATTTCAGCAATTCCTGAAACTCTAACAATAGCATTACAGCCGTGATTTCTGCCCTGAATGACCTCGATTTCGGCACGTGATTTGAAAAGGTGATTTAGAAGAGCGCAGATGAACCCGGTCTGAATCATTACCAGGGTTCGATTCCGCCTACAGCAAATTCACTGAAACCTCTCAATAAACAGGTTATTCCCACCACCTGACCAGTGTCACCGAGCCACTGAGCGCGTACCTGGACGTCCTCCTCTTCATCTCTGTGTTTAAGGGCTTTGTACAGGAACATACCCGGGCTCCTTCATGCATCTCCCGGACAAAACCACAGTCACCACAGCCTCCCGTGAGCTCTGGACCGTCAACAACAACCGCTACTCGCTCTTGAAGATGTGCACGCAACATCCATGTAGGTCTCAAAGTCTACAGCGGCGCGGTTACCGTGCAGATCCGGCCCCGAGTTAAAAGCTGAGTGATCAGAGTCTCCAAACTCCGTCCACTGTTAATCTGTAAGAAGCCACTCGGGGGGCAGATGAATGTGTCTGAGACAAACTAGATATTATACTTAGGCTGGGGAGAAAGAGGCGAGGGAGGCGGGGGTGTGGGAGAGGATTACCGGATGGGCAAAGGCCTCAATGATATATATACCTGGTTGTCTACTGATGACACACCACCAACTGTGATACACAAAGGCTTTCCCAACGACTCGGGCCCCGCACTTTGAGAAGCCTCTTTTATTTTGAAGCTGCCTTCCCAGAGAACGGAGACACAACTTTAAATAAATACAATAAACAGTAAATAAAGTCATGTTGCTAATAAAGATAAGATCATGACAACCTTAATTACGACTTTAAATCTGAATAGTTTCCATTTTTTTAAATTATTTTCTGTGGGATATTTTTCGTTTAATTCATCAGTCAATAGTGGAGAGGCAGATAAGAAACTAGAGGAGACGGAGACATACATATTTATTCAGATAAAGTCTTAAATCTCAGAAAAGTTGGTCATTTTAAAATCTTTTCACACTGATAGAATATTCTGCTCAAATTTCACAACACAAGCTTATGGCAAAGTTACAATTTGCTGCAAACTGGGAAATTTTGTGATGAGTGATGTTTGTTGTTGGTGAAAATTATCATCTTGACACAGGGAATTATCGGCCCCTTTCTATATGTTTAGGTTGAACGTTGCCCCGGACCCTTAGTTAACCACAAAGTTCAGACCAAACCTTCAATTATGAGAACCACTTATTTAGAGGCGAAACAAAAAGTGAGTGGAGCTAAATGGTGGATAAGAATAACAAAATCCACACGCATAGCTCTGAAAACACAAACAAAGTGGTTCCACACATTAGAAAATGTCCTTCTGAAAGCATCTGTAGAGATTAAAACCAGCTTCCAGTCATTTTGAGTTAAGCTGCTCGGACCAGAACCGGCTCCAAGTTGACATTTAACGCAGCATCGACTATAATAATTCTGAAACTACTTCTTTAAGTTTCTGTCTTTAATATGAGCAATAGCTTTTTCAGACTCATATGACATCTTCAACAGATGTTTGTGTTAGTACAAAACGATACCTTATATTAACTTCTTCATACAACAAAATGTGAAGATCTGTATGAAGCAGGGAAACACATCTTATAATGTGAACTGGTAGTTGTGATATTGGTGAGATAATCCGCGGGTGCTCATGGGAATATAATTAAGGCTCGTTATACGCAGGAAGAGGAGCGGGCGGCTTCCCAGATGAAATATCCTCAACTTTAAGGCGACACGACTGACCTTTTGTTGACCTCCTGATTGGTGCTACCTTTTGTCAACATCCTACTTTACTGTTGCTAGGTTAGACAAACAATGCGAGTGTCCATTCCCACCTATAAATGTAGCACTGAAACTGAAATTATCACGATTCATCAAGGACACGAGCAGCTTATTATTACTACATGTGTGATTTCAGTGGAGGAAATAACATGCAAACTGAAAAGTGATGACAAGATCAGCAATTTTTTTTTCCAATGTCAACACGATTGCTAACATTAGCTATCTCACCTGCAGATTACCCAGGGTGAGCAAACTTTGTAGTTCAAGGTCCACACTGGGTTTTAAATTTGACAAGACAGGCCGGGCCACTAGCAGACTGGGAGTAAATTAACATACTTGCTTGTGAGTAGCGAGGTTAGACGCAGCTTTAGCAAAGGTCTGTAGTGTTTGGAGTGGGTCATGTTGTTGAATCAACCGAATCACATGGTATTAAGATCTGTTTACATGAAGCCGGGTTACACTGTAAATGATAAAGTATTTTATCATTTAGGTTTCCGTCTTAACTGAGTCGACATTTTCAGAGAGCGAAACCAGACATTTTTTAAACCAGCCTCCGGTCTTTTTTTTTTTTTTTGTGTGGAAACGATGATGTCATAGCCTCGCCATATTTCGGGGAGTAACCTCACAGCGCCACATAAGGCCTGGCATAAGTACTGCAGAGGTTTCAGTCGTTCTCAGTGGTTCTGTCTAGACGCTAATACCTTTAGGGGGCGCTTCAGAAGATGTTTCATAGATGAAGATAAAGGCAAAATGAATGGGGTTGTCAGCCAACTAATCAAAACACCAACATAGGGTCAATTGTGGCAGTGACCAATGGGTGATACTATTAATTGGTGCTTGATGCAGTCAGAGTGCCCCCAAATATCCACAGCTTTGGTCACTCCAACCTAAATGTACCAGCCAATAGTGGCCTTATAGTGTCAGGTGGATCCAGGTGGAGTAGTGGTGGCTAGTTTGGGGTCGGAAATATAGAAGAGGGTGACCTAGGCAACCAGATCCAATAGTTGGCTAAAAAACAACGGACGATGAAAGAATCACTTGATACCACTTGAGGAGTAGCTACGGCTTTAGCGGTGTTTTCTATGTCAGGACTACCTCACCTACTGAATGTGTGATCTTAAGTTTATCCTTTATTTTACGTAAAGTTCAGCTTGTAGAGTACCTAACAGTTGCACAATAGTGTTATCTCTGCTTTCTATATCTCCACAGCTGATGTTAACTCAGTCAGTGTCTGAAATCCCACTGACGGTGTTTGTTTACTTCCAGTACCTGCTGAACCAGTGACACATGACGGACACACCCGGCGAGTAAATGGAGGTCTCAGCGGTGTGGAAGAATTCCTTTCTGTCCTTTTGATCGAACGCAAACTCACAAAGTGTTAATGGGGAGATAAAGCAGGACTGTGCTCTGCTAACCTGTAACCATGGCACCTGAGAATGTCAGGCAACAAAAGACTTGAGCTTAAAGCCCCTGCCAAAAACACACTCTCCCACTTCCTCACTCGCCTCCTCCCTCCCTCTTCCTCTGAGCTCCAGGTTTTATGATTACCCTGTTCCTGTAGAAAATACCACCCTACACTTTATTCCGTCCCTGTGCTGGTTGGTGTGTTCATGGGAGTGAGTTGTGTTCCTGCAGAGACAGAAATCTGATCACGTTCTCTTCCGACTGTACCCCCAACAACCCACGAGAGCACGCTCTCTTAAGTGAGGAGCCGCGCCAACTGAGCTCTTCCTCCCCCTCCTTCTTTTCAACAATGTAATGAGGCTGGTTGGTCGACCCATCGCTCCTCTGGCCCTGCCTGACGTAATACGGGGAGAGATAACATCTGCCCTGGCAATTCTATTACCCATTAGAAAGACTGGAAGCAGTGGGGTCAGCGCTTTAGCGTGAGCTGCAGCCAAACATTAGAGTGGTTCTCAGGGAACCAGCACACACACACACACACAAAAAAAAATGCAGATTCTCTCGAACTTGATTAACCTGACTGTCACATAGCTCTGAGCATGTTTTTACAAATATATTTTACTACAGGAATTACAACTGCACCACTGGTGGACTGGTGGAGGGCTGTAAGCATGCACTGAGAACTGGGGCATCCTCCACGGTACACTGAGCTAAACCTCTTGGCGTGAGTTTTTCTTTCCATAACCTTAATTCCTTACCGCTGTTCTCGCTTCTCTGAATCGAGACGAATCAACGCGCCAATCCTTATCAGTGATATAAAATTTGAGAAAGGTCTACGGACGACAAATGAAGCCAGGAATCTGTCAAGTCCGTCAAGACCAAAGGCAAATCTTAAGTGATTTGAAACCAATTCAAAGTCAAGTCTTTCTTCTGACGGAGCAGGTGGGAAGTCAAGAAAAACGACATGCACACAAACACAAAAGGAAGCGGATTTTAACACATACCCTTCGAGGCTGTAGGCCGCGCAACATTCCTCCAAGACAAAGTATTATGCAAAAAGGCAAAACATCACATTCTTATGTAAGTGAGTGTCAACACAATTTGGCATTATCAACACTGAGACACACTTCTCAGATCTTATTTTGAGCAGGTGGGGCTCATAAAATCTTACACGTCTGCACCAAGTCAAACGTCTGTTTAGTCCCTGATTACAGGTGTTAAAATACAGCTTCACTTTTTTTTTTTGATAAGGTCAAAGTGGGATATCATGGATTGGTGCCATTAAATGAGGATATATCACACACTCTGAGACACATTAACTGAGACGGGCCTTATCAATTAGCAATGCTTGCCAGGTCTTAGCTGTCCCCAGACACGGGCCCATAAAACAACATTAAACGAGGGTAACAAGTTCATAGAAGGCTTCAGATAAGATTCCTGGTAGGCTACACACAGAAGCCCGTAGAGTCATGAGACCAAAGTGTGATGCTCTCCAGCTCTCGCACTCGTGCCCCGTGGGCAGAGCTCTGAAAGACCGCACCACATGGGCTCATGCAATCCTAGCATGCCACCCCGAGTCCCACCTCCGAGCAGATGTATAAACTAGTGCTGCAAAGCATGTGATGGCTTCTCTTCTTAACATATGGGGCTCTTAAGTGAGTCAGCAAAAACTAAGGTTCAAGCAGTCCATATTTAGGGGATAGGAGCAGGGACAGACCTGAGTTACTGAATGCAAAGTGTGATATAAAAGCAGAAACATGCATGTTTATGTTTGATTATTTTAAATGGCCTAACAGGAGGAACATAAGAAACATAATGAATACTAAGAATTAACAACGGGGTTTGTTCAGCAGCTCAGAGCGCACACATACTAACTAGCGATCATGAGCTACAGCTCTGCAGAGCGGGGGGTGACACAGTCAGCCGGTTACTATGAGGGAGGGCTCCATTCATAAAATCAATAAAGTGCAACCAGTGCATTTTTTTTCCAGAAAGTCCAAAGCAGGGCCATTGGAAAAACTTAATCAGTCAGCTTCAAATGGACTGGAGAGTGAGATAACAGACACACAGTCACAAATTAGTGTGGCGGAGTCTATTCTGGAGCAGAGCGAAGTGACGCAAGACCATTTTCTTCCAGCTCAGAGCACTGAAGCCCAAGCTGATGTCCAGTCAGACCACCCACCGTTACGTTAGAGACCGTTACGTCTGACTCCATCCTCGGCTGCGAAATAGATCAAATCACGCCGGCGACTCGATGAGCCAGCGTTGGTTCAAACTGCTGCGAGCAGCTAGAGTCGGACGGCTCAGAGAAGCAGCACAAGAGTGTCCCTCATCCAGAGGTAAGCCGGGGCATGTGATCGGCTCAGCCAGAGCTGTGGGAAATGAAAGGCAGGAGACGGGCTGCTGCTGCAGCGGGTCTAGAGTTTCATTGCATAAAATCAATACGTCCATACCACGGCACGTAACAGGAGATTAGATACCAGTGTTTTCTCAACTTACAGGCACATATGGAACATATTTAAACAACACCATCTGAGACGCACGTCAGTCGGACCTGACTTAAATCCAGCAATAAAATCTGGCGTTCTCTTATCTGACGGCAGCACACGAGCCCGCTGAAGTATCCAATATAATGTGGAGTGATATGGCAATATGAGGCATTCGAGTTGTGCCAGGCTGTCTCCTCCTTTAACATCTCAAGGCGTCTTAGGCCACCGAGTGCCACGGGCTGATCAAATGTAGGAGCACGCAGCTGGCTATGACTGAGATGAAGAATGGATGTCTGCACAAGACAGAAAGCGCCATCTGGTTTGCTGACTGCTAACCTAAACTAACCTCCTGCAGGCAGAATATATTTATTATCAGCAGAGATGCCATCACCCAGCTGAGCACTAACAACACTGTGGTGAAATGTGCGTCATGGCTGTGGCGACGCGCCATCACGTCCTTTCATTTTCTCAAAGTTCTGCTGAATGGGAGAAGACTAGACGGGAAATTCTACGAAAAGGGAGGAAAACAAGAGGAGGAGGTGGTAGTCACGAAGGACAGCAACTACTACTTACCAACAAGCAAACAAACAAACACTGATGTTGAGTTTCCAGCAGGCCTGGAAACACGTACCTCACCAAGCAGCTAAGAGGGGGGCAACACGACTTTTATTAACAGTCTGAGATAAGAAGTGCACGGTTGTCAGTGTCACCTAAACATGAGCGGAATAAGAAGCCGTGTGAAGAGACTTGGCAGCAGCTCAAGGAGACATTGACTCGTCCCCGGCAATGACAGCGTGTCTTCTCCGACATCTGGACGTAGAGTGTGCGAACCAGACCGTGCCAGCTGCTCTTCTGCCTGGCATCTGATATCAGTTTGCCAGATCAAACCCTGTCATTATGACAGACAGCGCAGCTACCACCAGCAACTAGCTTCTTTAGCTAGTTAGCCTAGCTCACCTAGCTTCTAGCGCTAGCGAGCTAACCCAACGCCCGTGCGATTTTAGTTTTTCTTTTTTCTTTTCCTTCTGTCTCCACGCGGTGTCACCGGGTACACTTGGGGACCACTGGTCCGGTGTTACAGGGTCAGAACCGAGCCACCGGACAGCCTTAAAACACAGCCGATACCAGCGGGACTGAGACTGGGTGCCTGACAGCCCGGAGGCAGCATGCATGGGGGGGGACCTGGCTCTCAAAGCCCCCCGATCAGCCACCGCCGTCCTCCGCGCCAATTTGAGCAGACTATAAACCCCACCACATCCACCCGGAGAGGCCCCACATACCATTCTCTTCACCGTTGAGAGTCAGGAAGAGCTCCGTCGTGGCTTCTATCCATCTATCGGCGGTGCTCTGTGTTAGCCTCGTAAGGAAAGCCCGTTGGACGTAAGAGAGATCCGCTTCGCCTGCAGCTCCAACGGAAGGTTGGTTTTTCATAATTGTGCGACTCCAGACTGACGCTGCGTGACGAGCCGGCTGACTCAGCCAGCTCACGGGTCACATGTCCGGGGCGGAGCGAGCCGGGCCACATGTGCTCTGTTGTTGTACTTCCTGGTGAACACAAACACGCTGCGATGGGTCGGACGGGACCGTGCAGTCAGTGGACGGGGACGCGTTGGCTTTCTGACCGTTTCACCTGCGCACCCGAGGGAACCGAGACCGGACGAAGAAGTTGTCCACAACGGGGGGCGATTTCTAGGCTCAGAGCTTTAGGGGTGCTCTAAGTTCAAACCACTGTGTCACAAAGCTATTATTTGATTTAAAGAAATTGCATTTAAATCAGAAGACTAGGGAGGAACAGTAAGTGCAAAACAAACTATAAGATATGAAAGTCAATAAAGATGGACAACATTAATCTATCCTTTTTTTTGTCTCTGCTTTTGGACTGGACAGACCCTGCAGACTCTTAGCAGGGTCCAGTATTGTGCTGATTTTAATAATAATAATAATGATACTTTTGACATATGAAGACTTACCTGTAGACTTTTACTCTTATTAACACCCAGGCATCACAGTTAGAAACCACCAGACAAGGGATTTTATTTTTATTTGAATGGACGTGGTGATGGTGACACCCTGCACACAACTCATACAAACCATCATAAATGTGATAGAGACACATGATTAGTGTTTGGAAGAAAGGGAGCTCTATACAGCTGCTTCTATTCCTTTACCCGTCCTGATGTAACATAAGTCATTTGGACAATGATAAGAAAATACAGATATATATATCAGCATAACTGCACAAAAGAGTGGAACGAGATTTTACAGAACTCACAAATTTTGTTCCTTTTTCGTGTCAACGTGTGCAGACTGACAGTAAATGAACCTTGACGAATCTAAACAGTATGTTACATAATGACTTCCACAAGCACTGACTGGAGGGACGGTTAGTAGTGGGTGGCCTGTCCTCAGGAAGATGAAGACGTACAGACGCCTTTCAATAGAGAGCAGTTGCTCCACTTTGCTTTCTTTTTGTTGTCGCATTCATTTTAGGAACTATCTAATACTATCTAGTCCACAGGTGTCAAACATGGACCCGCCAGAGGGTCCAATCTGGCCCGCGGGATGAATTTGCAAAGTGCAAAAATTACATTGAAGACATTAACTGCAAATTTTCCAATAAAAGTAACTACTTTTCCTACGTTTCACACAATTTTAGTAAGAGCTGTGGACATAACACAGCATTGAGACATACAGAAATTGCACTTCTTTTTCTTGAGAAACATGGTTGTTCATAAAAGATTTTGCAATAGTGCAGTTCATTAAATGTAAACACTTTCATAATGTACTTCTTTGTGCTAAAACAAAGGGAAACATTTGAAGTTGTCATTATTTGAAGGTCTGGCCCCCTTGAGATCATATTGTACTGTACGCGGCCCCTGAACTAACAAGAGTTTGACACCCCTGATCTAGTCCCTGGCTACCTCCCAAACACAAATTCTGCGAGTCAGTATATCATTTTCATTCCCAATCATTGGAAACGTATCATTTATCTAAAGCAACATTTTATTCCTAGGGGAAAAAAAATCCACATACAACATAATTAAATAGAAGTCCTTTTTTTTAATATAAGGCAATGAAAGAAATCACATCTTACAAACGGGTTACACAGAAACCCCAGTTATCAAAATGCATCTCGCTGCAGCTACGAGTAAATTAAACCCGACCCCCACTCTTCTCCAAACGAAACACTCAAGAAGCAGAATATTATAAAGTGCGTTCTCAATTTTTTGTACGCAATCATCACAAAAGGCAAAAGTCATTACAGTTTTCTGAAAATTAACCTAACATATCTCTCAGGCACTAAACAAGTGTTATAATTACATTTGTTCCACCTACACAGCATTTATTAACATCCCAACCGTTCAGGTCAATCAAATCAACCTGTTGTTTTAAGAATATTTTGATCAATAACAGGCAATCCCTTGCTTGGTAAGTGTAGTATTAAAATGTGATTTAAAAAAAAAAAAATAACAACAACAAGCATCCAGCAGTTGGGTTCTGGGTCAACACTGTAAGTCAGCATCTTTCACCGTCTACGGCGTGGACAGTTCTTCCCTCTAAAGAGAGAGGAAAGACAACATTAGTCATTCAGGTTCAAGTTGTGATTCACTGGACAGCAGACGGAGAGAGAAAGACGGTCACTTAGATGAGATTTTAATTTGCAATGCATACCGCATATGCAACGTCCTACAAATACACCACCAAAGAAATAACACATCCCAAAATCCATGCCACAGCTTTCCCACATTTAAGTAACTGCAAGCAACAGCATGTAGAGGACAACATGGACATGTTGGTAGCTAAATGAGGGGTGGAGGGGTAAGAGTATTAATTCCTGTTGATTGCAAAAGATGGATGAGTGCAGAGAGTGGATACTGATAAAACAAACTGCAAACAAAAGAAACAAAGAGAAGAAGGTAATGCTATTCCAGGGCCACGCCTTTAAGACAAGTCCACTAGTGGCTGCTAAACTTCTCAGACACATTAAGATTGTTTTCACTCGACAGGAGACACCTGGTGGTCAATTAATGCAAAACACTGTACCGTCTAAACTTTGACTCCACAAGTCATTTGCATTTTAAAGTCGTTTTTGTCTTGAGATATCACGCTGACCCTGGAAATCAGGAGTTAAAACGCTAAAAGTAAAAGAAATTGGCATAAAAGAAGCTGTAATTGACGATAAGGCACTGCAGTAAGCAACATCAATGATAGGAGAGATGCAGGGGAGGCAGTCTAGAGGGAAGCAAACCTGGTAGCAAAGGTTCCCGTGATGAGTCCAAGACCTGGTGAAAATGAAGCTAGGTCAGAATCAAAACTCTTTCCTGGTCTTTTTCATCTCTCTCTTTCTCTGTCTCTCTCACAAACACACACACGCCCTAAAAATCCTTCACTCACTTTAAGGCCAGTTGGGTCAATAAACCTGCAGGGAACTCTAGTCTCTGATGTATTCAAGATCTCTTTTAGCTTTTGCATTACAATCACATTATGATTACCTGATTACCACCAGTGTAAATTTAAAGTCAGAACAAGTTAGTTTTGCTTCTGTACCAACAATGGCCGTTAACTGTCACTGACTGGGAATTACATGAGAGCAATATGAGAATTTAAGGGACGGTATGAAAAGCAACTACGTTTGTATTAATAAAACACTGATCTTTTGAGGGTCTGTATTTGATCTGACCTGATGCACAACTAAATTAATAAATAAATGAGCTGAGACACTTTTAATATGCTTCTCTTGGAATTCTCACTCGTTGTGAAATATCACATCATGTCTGGCTCATTGTAGGTGGCATCAAACAACAGTAATGACTGGGTGTAATTCACTCGATGCCAGAGCAGATGTCAGACTTAAATGGACACTCAGTTCTTCAAAGGAAGCCTGTGTACTAGAATAGATTAGGTCATAATCCCACATGAGGGTAATGACAATGTACTGATGCTGCCGTGTTTATTCAGTGTTTCCAGTTACAGAACTGAGTGATTAAAATAAAGGTCACAGGGAGATTAAAACATAACGCAGGGCGCCGGAATAAAGCACTTGACGCTAACTAATGTTAGAGAAAACTCACAGTCGTAACGGAGTTTCATGTCATGAGGGAATGGGAAACTGCCTCAAGGAATGATACTTTCTATTTGGAAGAGCCTCGAGTGTCGGGTAGACTCTCAGTCTTGTCTCAATTTATTTGCATGACAAGGCACCGGCTGACATCAGCTATGTAGCTGGAAGAGGGAAGGTTTGTAACTCGGTGGTTTACAACGACTGTAAACCAAGAAGAACTTGTTCAGCAGAAATTCTACAAGCGAAAAGCCAGTTTTGTTGCCAGGACTGCAAAGAATCTGGGGCAGACATATAGATAGACATTTGTCACAGCAGATATTTTGGTCCATCCTAGTATGGAGAACACAGGTGTATTAATCACGGCTGGATTCCACTTAGCAGGACTTTCCTGCTTCTGTGCGTCAGAGTTTACATTCATGATATAGGGGGATGCTTAACAGAACCAAGCCGTCATTAACACACCTGTGCCTTCCCCACTATGACGAGCAGAAATATCTGGCACGAAAAACCTCTATTGGGACCGGAAATGGCTTTTTGTTGTGCTGCACAAAGTTGCTTATTTTACATTGTTACGCACAAGCAGCGTGCAACGGAAGCATGTTAGCTTTTCTTCATATTAGTAAGGCAAATATTTACAATGCCATTCTAGTGTCTAGGTGTGGCCATCATACATCTTGGAGTATACCTCACTCTATTGCATCTGTAACTGTAGTTTAAGGAACCGCTGCTGACAATCACACATCACTCATGCACGAGGAAAGCAGATGCAATTTAATCTGACTGAAAGCACTCGTTTAATCGCAGCTCTCAACCAAACCGTCTCTGCCCCTCTCACCTCGTACGTGGTTCCTGCCCAGAAGGTCCTCATCTCTCCCCTGCACGCTGCCAACACGGCAGAGGTGATCAGGGTGAAGGGCACTAGGTAGAGCAGGGCGGGCTGGCCCATCCCCGACAGCAGCATCACAGCAAATGTCAGTATCATTCCCACATAGCTGCAGAAAGAGAACGGACAAAAGGACACAGAAAAGAGTCAACTAAGCTCGTCCTCAGAAACAGACGAAAAAGACAGACACACACACAACAGACAAGACGACAGACAGACACACAGACGACAGAGACACAAGACACAGACACACAGAAGACACACAGACAGACACACAGACGCAGACAGCACAGAAGACTAAAACGAAGCAGACACACAGACACACAGACAGTCAGACACACAGAAAGACAGACAGACACACAGACAGACAGACACACAGACAGACAGTCAGACACACAGACAGACAGACAGACACACAGAGCACAGCATTCATTTGAGGTCCGTCAGCAGAGGATTCAGTTTGGGGGAAACAAACAGAGACACCTAGTGGTCATCAAAATGACAGCAGTTCACTAAACAGCTATTTAAGGACACATTTATTTATTAGTTAACATATAATAATAGTAATATAAATTAGTAAACTTTCAGCTGGTTGTACAGTGACTGAGAGATGAGGTACCTATGCAGGAGCTGACGAAGTAGATCCTCTTGGGACTGTTGACCCAAACATCAAACCTGCTGCAGTACGCCACCAGGAGACCTACATGGCCAATGACGATGCAGAAAGTCTCGCATTAGATCACAAACGTCAGCCTTTTGCTTTTATATTAAACATCTGACACAACCTTCCAGTTACAAAGGCAACCGGAACTGAGCAGATAAAGATGACATGAAACCAGGAAGCAGAGTGACACTTTAACCTCACCTGGGATGATGATATCTCCGTAACCCAGAATAGAGAACTGCATCACACACAGGTTCTGAGCCCAGGCAGAGAACCGCGGGACACGCATCACCACAGGCAGCTGAGAAAACAAAACATTTCACATATTTAAAAGGAGAACGTGCGGCCGCACTGATATTATTGGCGCTGTATAAAACCAAACACAGTGGCTACACTACTACTCTGTAATTTATAAAATACCATCTAAATGTGTGTATGGTGTGTGGACAATTCTGCTTGAGTGAATCTGCAAATCCCACCAGTTATTATCACTGCGTTAGTAAACACTGGCACTGCTGTTGCTGTGTAAGTGCTAGTCGAAGATGTGTTACTGGGATTCCTTAGCTACAGACTGGAGGGTCAGGGGTTAACACATACTGCTTGTTACCTAAAGTAACATCCCACACAAATTCCGATAAGCAAACTATTCAAACTGTCACATAATAACCTGCTAAAGACTGTCCTGTTGTCTGTACACAGGTGTGTCTTTACACAATATAATTCCTCAGAGAGATGCCAAGAAAATACAGGAATAGAACTGTTGGCGAAACTGGTTCAGCTTCACTACTGCTGCAGGCATGTCAGCAAAATGGAAACCCTTTCATGTTCACGTTGACACAGATAGAATATGGATACCAACATATGTCAGTAAATATGTAAAGCCAAAATTCAACAACATTTTACAGTGATGAAAGAAAAACTAAAACAGATGCAGCCTGAGCAAAGCTTCTGCCTTTAAATGCAAGTGACTCATGAGCAGCAGCCGTCACATGTCCCTCAGAAAGGGAAGGGAAAGGCCTATAGTTAGTACATACCGTAAGTGACTTGTTTTCACATACGAGCTACGGTGATCTCATTCCAGTTGAGGCAGACAGCTGCCACTGGTTCTGGTTTTTCCTACTCATCTTTGACATGTGCAAGGTTGTAAAATGTCTTTCAGAGCGTCAACATCATTTGATGTTTTTTAAATCCATGTTGAAGGTCTTAGAGGTTGATTTAAGTGTCGGTTCATGTTTTAACTAGTGTAGTTTCCTTTTAGCATAATCACCAAGTGACTTGTGTGTAAATTGTGTTCTTGTTGTATGGATTTTCTGTCAGTAACTTTATGTTGTGGATGCACGGCTGCCTGTTCTTGGTCAGGTCTCTCTTGAAAGAGATTTAAATAAAGGCTAAATAAAAATAACGAAGGTGGAAATGTTGAGCAGCAGTCTAAGGTCTTTACCATACCATGTAAAGATATGCTATATGTAAATTAAGATAGGTAAATTAAGGTAAATTAAGACAGAAAGAGAAAATTGAATTGAAAAGAATTTAAATGATTTTGTTATTGAAATGAACTGAAAACTGAATTGAACTGAAATAAATACAATTTAAAGTAAATATAATGAAACTGATTTAGCTGTTTATGTAATCTGAATTGAAATGAAGTGGCATTATGTCTTTGTTTTTTGATTATTAGTGAAGTAAGGCATTTCTATCATCAGTTTAAATTCACCAAATATTAAACATACGGGCAGATCTGAGATCTGAGACATGTGTGTCTGTATGAAACGTATATAAAAATAATGAAAGGAAGTACCCCATGCAAAAGCTTTCACTTTCATCACATAATTATCGGGAAGCAGAAGCACGTTTTCTCTGACACCATCCCTCCCTACCTCAGGTTGCAGCACTAACAGAAATGCAGTGGATGGGTAACAAGTCAAGTCTTACTTTCTCAGTGGGAGCCTGGGGTTCAGCGGGGATCTCCACCATGTTACCTTGTGTCTACGACAGAGCCCACCCAAACCCAGCGCACAGTTAGTCAATCAGTCTATTGTTCCTCTCAAACAACAAGCAGAGCATCTCAGCCAGGATGTTAATGAAGCCTGTACAAGCTGGACAGGGAATTCCACCAAGCTCAGCGTTTAGCTTGTGACTAGTTTGTGGCTTTGGTGAGAAGACCACTGCAGATTTAAGATCCTAGACATTAATAGTATTAGTATCATCTGACAGTGATGTTCATCAAAATAAGCCAAAGTAAAACAAATTAATTATTTATTTTTTTTTTTAACAACATCTTATCTGTAAAATACACAAAAGCAGTGAAAACAAATGAGCATGAAATTTGTTGTTTTAGCAAAAGCCTAAAACACAATTTGGTGGAGTTCCCTTTGGTGGGGGTAGACACAAAGTGAGATTACCTTCTCTCCGGAGGCATCCGGGCCCAAGGCAACCTGCACCATGATGCTGACTCCATTCTGTTGACAGAGACACAAAGCGTTGATATGTAGCCTTACAAATCACAGACACACAGTTGTGTGTACATCTCTTTGCAAATTTCATCTCACTTACTTCAAAATATGAGCCGACAAAGGATTAAACACAAGATGTTTATGGTTGAAAAAACAATTACAGTTCCTCCTTAAATACACACACCACCTGTCCAGAACAGACATCCTGGTGCAACTAAAATAAATATGTACATACCTTGGTGAAGAAAGGAGTGATGAAAACAAAGAAGACGTCATACACAAGCAGGAGGGTCAGCAGTATCACGCAGATCTACGAGACAGTGGGAAGGCAAGAAAAATCACAAACTGCACCGAAAATAATAACACGATACCACTTTATCAGAATGACGGAAAAAAACAGAAAGGTTTGTCTTGTTGGCCACAGAGCAGCGTGTGACGTGCTAATGGCAGAGGACAACAAATGCTCCAAGAAATGTAACAATTACAATACAAATCTTAGTTATTAGGGGAAGGAGAGGGGAGATTCTCAGGGGAGAGGGCAGACCTTGAAATTGGACAGTGAAATGGTCTTCATGAAGTTGAGGCAGAAGGCGATGCCAAGGAGGTCCTGCAGGATCCAGATCCACCTGCAAGAACGTAAAATCTCTTCAATCTGTCATTTATATCCAACATCTGACTACAGCAGCAGCTACTCCACTGCTTAAAAAACACAGTAGCTGTTAAACATATTCATACACTGTAAAAGTTTAAAGTATGTGTTAATTGTATTTAAATTCTCACACATTTACTCTGTATTTTAAATAATTTACTTGAGCTTGAAGAAGAAAAGAAATCACTAACATCTGAATTCACCCACCAGATGTGTTTACTCAGTTATACTATATCCAACAGTGGTAAAACTGAGTTCCAGATCATTTTAACCGAAGGCATTTTCTCCTTTATCACTGAACCACCTGACAGTACCTGTCTTCATTTCTGTACACTCCCCAGATCACAGCAATGGTGATGCACACGGCGGCCAGCACAATAGACCTCACGGAGAAGTTCCAATTTCGGACAGAAAAACTGGGGAAAGAGACAGACACGGAAAGTTAAACAAAGTCTACTTGATGGTCAAACAAAGTCTACGGACCTGTCATAGTGACATAGCACCTTCTCACTTTGACCACTATACATTCATGAAGACACCAGGTAAAGTGGTAAAATATTTATACATATATCATCTATATCATACAATACACCAGGAATCTGTGTAAATAGTAGTTCCTATAAATGAACCGTACCCAACTCAGAACCAAACTGTAACCAGTAAATAACATTAAATATTAACCCTCAGGCAACGTTAGGGACATTTTTGTCCATTTGGGCAAAATTTTCTTCTTCATTTGGAAGCCATTTTGGCTGTGTTAGTGCATATGGCACGTTTTTTTGTAACAAAGTCTATCTCTACACAAATTCTGAACCCCCTCATAACAAATAAAAAACGTCCACGTCCAAAAACTGATGTAAAAACTTAATGGATTAATATTTTTTCCTTTTTATTCTGCATAAATCTCTTGAGCACCTTGAGCACGTTACAAAACACTTTACATGTCATGTTTGAATGCCAGTTTGATTACTTGAAGTCACAGCCCAATAAGCTCAATAATGAAGGAAATAGCATTTTATTCACAGGCTCTATAATGGGGAAGTGGCTCATTTCAGTGTTGAGTAATAAAAATGACAGATTTGGCCATTTTTCTCAAAAATAATAATAATCGGAATATTGCAGAATTAATGATTTTTTTGCGTCACGGCTGAGAAAAAGTCAATGGGACATTTTTGTCCACCAATGTTACAAGAGGGTAGTTCATTTTAAATATGATGTTACAAAAAAAACTAATGACGCAATCAAGTCAGTATTTTAGATAATCTTGGTCATACCCAAGACTGATCTGAAAAAAATGCCGCAGCTAATTTTTCTTTTTTTCTTTTTCTCGTAAAAACAACAGTGATTTCAAGTTGACAAACTGGCATCTAAAAGGTTAAAATTACTCAAAATGATTGGATGTTTGGTAATTTTGAAAAGTGCTGAAGTGGTTTAAGAGACATACGGAGGGAAAAAAAAGCAGAAAAAAATATGAATCCATTTAGTTTTTATAGCGGTTTTTGGACATGGACGTTTTTGTCCACTAAGGTTACAAGAGGGCAGTAAATCAAAAGGATGCCTGAGGGTTAAAGTTTGATATTTACTGTCTTGTTGCACAGCTGGTGCTGACACACACACACACACACACACACACACACACACACACACACACACACACACACACACACACACACACACAGGCGGAAATGGTTTTCTCTGAGCTCCTGATTTTTATAATGCAGTCGCTACGCCTTCAAAGCATCTTCAAGTATCTTTTCGTTTAATGTTTCACCAACACTGATGGAATATTTTGTGTACTTTTGCAGATGCATATATAAACCTTTTATTTATTTTTCTTAAAGAGTGACGCTCATACCTCAAAGTGCCACAACCCATTTTGTCCATCACTGCATCCAGACAGCTGAACAACGCAGACGCAGACGCAAGGCAGAATATGGCAATAATGACGTAAACTGAAAAAAATAAAATAAAATCACATCAACAAAACGCCAGACAAGGTCACAAATTGAACTGAGCTGATTTTTCTGACTCCTCACCAAGGATGTTGTAGAAAAAGTACATGAGGACAAGCATCCCACACATCATGGCAACAAAGATGACCACTTTGAGAGGGGAGTAGAGGGAAAGCTCTCCGCTGTCTGCTTTGCTTTCTCCACCTCCTCTACCTGCAGTACCACTGTTCAACCGGTCCCTGCCACAAACACAAAAACATTTTCATTACGTTGGTGCACTTTTGCAACCTATTGCACTTAAATATAGAAAGTCATGAAAAAGAAGAATAAGACTAAACATCCACAGTATGGCTGTTGATGTGAGCTGAGAGAAAGTGGTGCATAGTAGCATCTGCTCATGCAGCGCCATCTACGTTCAACACAGCTACACATGGTGCGTTATCCTGCTGAAAGTGGTCAACACAAGATAAATACACTGCGGTCATAAAGGGATAAACGGCAACAATACTGTGGTAGACTGTTTAAACAACAGTCATAAGGTACTATGAGGCCCACAGCATGCCAAGAAAAAACCCAGCACCTTTACACCGTGGCTTCAAGTTGCATCAAATACTGGTTCTACGATCTGAATGTCAGTTTTTTTGTCCCTGTGAATTGTAGCCTCAGGTTTTGGTTCTTAGCTGTGAGGAGTGGCACCCAGTTGGGTCTCCTGCTGCAGCAGTCAGTCTCGTTTTTGGAGATGCTTTTCTGCATACCTCAGGTGTAACCGCTGTTATTTGAGTTACTGGTGCCTTTCTATCAGCCTGAACCAGTCCAGCCAATCTCCTCTGAGCTTTCTTTCTACACACGGTTGTATGTGGAAAATCCCAGTAGATCAGAGTTTTCTGAAACACTAAGACCAGCGTGTCTAGCACCAACAACCACGCCATGCTCAAAGTTATTTAAATGACCTTTCTTCTTCATTCTGATGTTGGTTTTGAATCACCTTGCCCACATCTACGTGTCTAGATGCTCTTAGTTACTGCTACGTGTCACTGATTAGACATTTCTTCCCAGGCAGTTGACCGTGTGCACCTAATAATGTAACCAGTGACATCATCTGGGTAGTCTGTGCATATGAAATAAAACGATTTTTTTTCTGGTGTCTGTTTCAATCGAATCTCTTGATATGCAACAGCAAAACTTTACTTTTCGCACGCCCCGCTCCAGAGGCCCCCCAGGACGACGGTGACCATGGCAATCAGCAGGATGACGGCAATGCTCGGGTCAATCTTTGCGTAAGGCGGAGCGTACAGTTTCACCTGCATCTCTTCGCCAAACACCTGTGGGTGCACAAGAGTCGACAATTTAAAGGCCGACCTCACATCTAGTCGGATCTTCTTTATCATATCGACTTTTGAAATGAAACGAGATGGATTAGCAGCAGAACAAAATGTGAAAATTCTGACCTGCTGTGCTTCCAGGAAGTCCCTGTGCCTCATGAGGGCCAGAGGAATCTTTACCTTTGCATACTCTGAGGCATTGGCAGAAGGAGTTACCTGAAGAGACAGGAAGTTTAAAAGAGATTTTTATCAATACATTTGGTTAGACAGAAACACATCTGGCGAGATGGCAAACAGACTGATGACAGGAAAGATAAATAAGTGCATTCAGATGGAAACCCCCAACATTAATGTGTCACTTCCTTATTTCACTTCTGTGGGTAGATCTTACATGTTGCATATGTGCCCTCATGATGGCTGAGCCATTTAAAACACATGAAAACATAAACGTCCAAATACAGAAGGAAGTACTTACCATTACTTGGTCGCTGGCAATGAGCAAAGTTGTAGCACCGAGGCTCTGAGCAACAAGAGCTTTCTGGCTGAAATTACAGTCGCCTCTCAACACCACCACCGCCTTTCCTTTTACCACATCTGGACTGACCCCTGAGGCGTTACACAGCACAGTGGAGGTCAGGTTCACCAGTGGGTACTGCGTCTGGAAACGTGAAGAAACCATCAGATTGAGCAAATAGCCGAGCCTGATCTGCTGCATTTTGTTTCATATCTGCCATTAACCAAAACCAAATGTTAAAAAACGTGACCAAAACTTGTCTGCTGCTGCTGCCATGAAGAACTTTATTAAACTGTGATTTCTATTGTAGACTTTTATAATGTGGTCAAAGCAGGATTATGATTTGATGAGAGTGTGAATGTTAATGTTAAGTCACATACAACTATTTATAAAAATATTTAAGTTTGTTAACTGGTCATTTATTTTGTTAAAACCACCTAACACTAAGCGTTTTCTGTGGTAAGAACGAATACACTTTTACTTTCTCTTGTGTTATTTATTTTGCATAATGAAGGCAATTCTACTGTATTAAATAAAATGAAAATCTTTAAGGAATAGCTTTCTTACACTGTATAACTATTTATTACTATCTGCTTTTTGGATTGATTGTTAAGTTTAATGTGGTGATTACAGTTTGACAGTGCATATGTGAACCAGGAGAATACGAGTAAGAAATAAAAGAATAAAAATACAAAATATCAAATGACCGAGGGGCAAAGAAAAAACCTGATTGTGATGTTCCTTATTTTCTGATCCTAACAATATGACACAACACAATAGTGGCTAAGAAGGAATCACAACTTACTGCATTATCAAGAGTTTCTGAAAGAGGAGTCCAGGACTGATTGTAAACGATGCAGTAATCACGATCAGTACTATCACCGGAGATGTGTAAGATCGCTTCTTGGCAATGTATCTGTTGGGAAAGAAATATTATTATTTTATGGTCCACACAAAGAAAATACCTTAATCCAGGCCAGTTTTGTAAAAATAAAACACCTGGCTCAGATAAACACACTGACTGCAGGAGCGTAGAGCAGAGCGCAGCACATTGTATCTGGGGTCCGAACGACTGTTCATGGTCACACTCCGGCCACTGGATTTACATGCTTACTCAAAAGTACATACCATTCACTCTACAGTGAAATATAACGGATTCACCTCTATCAATAAACACACTACAGGAGGGTTGTAACAAGTATCAAATGAAACAATAATTCAGCTAACCAGGAGATAACACCCTTCACCCTTAACTCACATCCTTCAAGGGACAATAAAGAGGCAATAAACCACTGCTCAGCTCTAGCATGTAACGATCTGAAATGGAATAACAAACCAGCAGGAACTGTGTCTTACTTACATCAAGTAAAAACATGTACCATTGCTCCATGAAAGTTATGGTATTCAGCATGTTTTTGTCTTCTCTTCTCTTTTTTTTTCTTTATAAAAAACACAGACTAAACTGTGTTTTCATTTTGAAGGCTGTGGTTTGCAGTACCACTGTGTTGTGTCGTGTTGTACTGACACGTGTTTCTGTTACGTCGACACAAGTACACTAAATAAATAACAGAAACACTTTAGTGTTTAATTCAATCCAACAAATTGAATAACACCACAAAGACAATGGTACGGCTGAACTATCACAGTATTACAATGCATTCGACTAATGTTTTGGCAAGTACAAGCGTCTGACAATCCCGTCCGTCCTCATTCTTGAGGTGAACACGTTGCTACTTCCCTTTCTATAAATCTGAGATTGAAAACACACTTTTTGGATCACTTTAAAGATTGGATAACCTGTCAAATTTAACATATGTAAACATTAAGTTTGGTTTTCGAGTTTCAAGTTTGGAAGACAAAAAAATAAAAAAAAAATATTATTTTGGCATCTCTATATTTAAGGCATATCTAAATGAGATAATACTATAAAAAAAAAGATATATAAATGTCGTAAAACGAAGAAATGCCTATGTCTTTATGGATATTTAAGTACTTTTATGTACATTCCTATAAATAAATAAATCATCGCCACTTCCTTGTTGGTGCAGTGAGACAACGAGGAAAGTCCCTTCACCAAGACAGCGTGTCTGAACGTAGACCCTAGTGGACCAATGTCCTTTACACGGGAGACCCTAAAAGACCAAAGAGTTGTATAAACCTTCGTGTCATCTACTTTACTGATTTCCTGTCGTTATGAGCCGAGAGCAGCATATAAACAGGTTGACGGTAAACAGCCCTTAGCTCGCCCACAGCAGCCGCCACGGTCTCGGTGTTTACCGGACAACACATGGAGGGTTTAACCCACACATTAGCTCCGTGAACTGACTACACACTTACAGTTTAGTTTAGACGGTTAACACAAGTCACGGACGGTTTTTGTTTTTGTTTTTTTCGACGCTAAATGAAGCTACCGGGCCCGTCAGTTGGTTGTTAATGTCGTCCTTTGACTTACCTGAGACACCAAGAAAACGACGGAGAAAAGGACGATTCTGAGAGCTCCGTCCATGTTGGTTACATTGGCTTCTCGACACTAGTCTTTAAACTCCTACTGTACTTCTTTATGACGCGGAGGCACTTTTTTTTCTCTATGAGCTAGGTTACTTGTATCTTCATGGCTACTGTTTAGCTGCCTGCTACTTCCTGTATGTCACATGACGCGCTGACCCACTGGTTTCTGTTTCACCTCGCAGCGTCGCATCGTCAACAGATGAAGACGCGTATAATTTAGCGTACAAGAATAATAAAGGTGGCTTTTGAAAGATCTGTTCTGGTTCTTTTACACATGTTAAAGCAATAATGTATATATAAAACTCCAGTAGAAATGGACAATTAGCTATGTTATTTTCGTTACAGCAGCTCCTACTCAAAGTGTTTTAAGAACAATGTAGGCAATAACAATAGCATCAATCTAATCTATAATAACACTGGATACGGTTATAAATTGGGGTTATTGTATATGGTGAGTCCAAAGTCCAATATTATACAGGGAAATATGCACAAGTATATGAAAATAAGATAACAAGTACAATAGAAAATGACTTATTGTGCAATATCAGCATAGATATGGTTATAAATATGGGTTATGCACACTCAGAGAGAGAAGTTGTGCAGGTTAATGGCCACAGGCTGGAATGACTTCCTGTGGCGCACTGTAGTGCATTGTGGTGTAATCAGTCTGGAGCTGAAAGAACTCCTGTGTCTGACCAGCATAAACACTTAACTGCCTTAATTGCTGTGGTACGGATTCAACAAGGTGCTGGAGTTATTTCTCTGACATGGTAGAGAAACTGACATGATAACATCACGTGGTTGCTTCAGAGTTGTTTATCTCTCTCCACCACGTCTCAAAGGTCCTCTACTGAGATGAGATCTGGTCACTGTGCAGGTCATTTGAGTTCAGCAACCCACTGCCACCTTCAAGAAACCAGTTTGACGTGATTGGTGGGTGATGGTGTGGTCATAAAGGGATATACATGGTCAACTACAATAATCAAGGTGTACCAAGAAAATATCCTCCCAAAACAATACACTACCAGCAGCCTGAACCGTGAGGGAGCAGTTTGATTTCAGACACTGTTGAATCATCTTTCAGCAACATTCAGTGTCATATAACCAATGTAGACATCTGTGGAAACACCATGCGATATTGTGTTGCACAGTGATATGTATGTAACTTGTGCAGTTGTAATGCTGAGTGACATTCAGATGTCCCGTGTGTTGTCCAGTAGGTGGCGTTAATGCACCTACCAACAGAGTCACCAGTTTTCAATGGACTGTGCACAGCTACTGACAAGTGAATGACATGTGACGCTAACTGCTGCCAGCAATGGCAGCATGGTGCATTTATGTAATATATTTTTCCATGAAATTTCTCTTATCCGTTACTATGTCCATGACACCAAACCTGGTCTGTATGATTAATGCAAATCACTCAGTAAAAAGTCAGTGGAGGGTGAAGCTACACGTGTTCATGTTTTTATGGCGATCTACCCTGAGATGCCATCCACAATACTCTTCCTCAGCACCAATTAGCTAACAGCCAGTAGACTCGATTGCTCAAGATGTAATCAGGTACTTGCTGAGCCCGATATGTCAAATTCATCTGTTTCCCATGATTGCCTTTTCCATGGAAAACAGGGTACAGAGAATAACATTACTAATGATCATAAACAGATGCTTAACAGATAACAACAACAATTACTAGCTGTGCCATGTGCTTGTATAAAAAAAGACCATTTGGTTCAGGAGGTCGACTACAGCATTCTGGGATTCATCAAGAATGCATTTCAGTATGTATGTACAGTATACGGCACATAACATGTATTTGAATACATTCGTCAGATTGATTTAAGTTCTAACTGTGTGAATAGGTAAAAATCTGTCATCTTTGTTGTCTGCCACTACACGCCAGAGAAAAGCTCAGCATCAGAAACTAACCATATGGTGATGGATTTTCAAGCGCACATGGAGACTTCCTGTCTCACCCCTGAAGCTGTGTCAGAAGTCGAGATAAGCACAGCAGCTGCCTTTTGCTGCCTGACCCTGACCTGAATAGCTGCCGGATATCTTCTCTGACTCGAGTGTTTCCTAAGTGCGTGGCTACTGCACCACTGCTTTTGCTCTCGCAACTCTCGTGTTGCTGACAATGCATTTTAAGTGGAGAATATGAATTTTGTCTTGTCTATATATTCTCTACTTGCATGCAGATCCATGTAACACAATTCACAACAGAAATCAGACAATTTATTCTACCTTGCTGTATGTCCCATTGTTGTGTCTGTTGTGTCTTTGTTGTTTTATTCTCTCTTACTACTCATGAATTATGTGTTACTACTGTATAGTATATTAACAGCTGTGTGCCTCTCGCTCCATCACATTTGTTTAACCTCTTGAGACCTGAGCTTTTGTTTGCTATATATTTTTAATTTCTCCATGGTGTTTTGAGATTATTAGGACCTGAGAACTGTAAAAACTAAGCATCATCTATGTAGTAGTTTTTGGAAAACATTATGTCCGCATATGTGGACACAGGGATGGAGGAGAAAATAAAAGACCTGGAGGGGAAAAAGGAAGGACTGGAGGAAGAAAACAAACAACTAAAGGAAAAGGAAAAGGAACAGACAGAGAAGTTAAAAGAGTGGGAGGAAATAAAGAATGAGATGGAGAAAACAGAGAACTGGAAAACAGGAATAATGAGCTGGAGAGGGAAAGGGAAGAAAAGGGGCTGTTGCCGTACATACGTATAAAATAACTCAGTTCATGGGGATTTCTACATGTAACAGCAGCATTAGTCAGTAGACACTCACAGATCACAGACATCAGAGGTTATTCACTGACTAATGCTAAAGACCACTGCTCTACAATAAAGCTAAAGGACAGGATTGATGTTTGTAACAGTGCGTCTTTTAAATCCTACCTTATTGACGTTAATTGACAGTTTAATTGTATAATAACAATTGGCTGGTTTCCACAAGTCAGTAAATTATTAGTGTTCTTTAATTCAGTACAGATCTACATAGGTACAACCAGAATGGAAGGAAATCCAGTTGTTAAAATATATTTATTATGTATTTAATCAACAAACTACAGGTGTTTATTTATCCAGAATTTCCCTTGGTGGCAGTCAGTCTGTCAAGTCAGAGTTTCCCAACTCCCAACTGGAGGTGGGAGGAAACCATTGGATGGTCACTACTTTTTGGTACCAGTTCCAGATCTGCTGGGGTGAGTACCCGACACGTCCATATATGTCATAATGTAGGTAGGGATAAGTAGGTTGTATAATTGGTTGGACAACAGGAAGACGCACAGAGGTTAGCAGTTTTAGCAGTTAGCGTTTGTAATTGAAGCAGAGCAACTTAGTGTTTTGTATTCTTTGGATAAATTGATAAAAAATCTTTATTGGACTATCTCTTCCAAATATATAGCGAAAAAAAAAATTAAACCTGTGTTGTCTAACCGTGGACTGATCTCACAGTCCAAGCCGAATGGAGCCAAACGTAACCGAACATACAGGTCGAACATATGGTTGATGTCAACAGTAAGCAGATCTGGTACAACACCAACAACACCAGATCAACCAAAGAATAAGCCCTTTGAAATTAAAAGTGAGAACCAGCTCTCAATAGATGAAACAATGGTCTGTTATAAGGGGAGAAAGGCTGGGTCTCTCTGACATCCCTATCTACCAACAAAACCTCACCATTGGGGTATCAAAATCTTTGTTCGAGCTGGTGTTTCTGGCATTGTGTATGATTTTTTGACATACAGTGGTAAGGGCAAATTTGGCACAGAACACGGTCCTGTCAAAGAACTTGGACTTGTGGCCAAAGTGGTTATTCAACTCTGCAAAACCATCAGGAACCCATCAGGGTGTGTTGTCTTCTTTGACAACTTTTTCACTTCTCTGCCCCTTATAGTGATCTGAAAGAGTCATTTGGGTTGCGAAGTCTGGGAACCATCCACAAGAACAGACTAAAAGGGTGTACTCTTGTGGATGACCGTACACTGCTGAAGCAAGGAAGGGGCAGCTTTGACTACAAGGTGGATAATGAGGCAGAAGTGGCTGTTGTGAAATGGGTTGACAATAAAGCTGTCACTTTAGCTAGCTCCTGTGTAGCAATAAGCCCTGTTAAAGAGGTCAGGCGTTTCTGCAGGAAGGAGGGAAGAAGAGTTGTTGTTCTTTGCCCAAACATTGTGTCGCAATACAATGTCCACATGAGAGGAGTTGGCCTTGCTGACATGATGGTAGCCTTTTATCTGTCACCTGCTAAGTCACACTGGTGGTACCTGTGCCTCTTTTGGCAAATGGCTGATATAGCATTCAACAATGGATGGCTGATGTATTGTAGAGATTCCAAAGGCATTGTGAGAAAGCACAAAAAGCTTGAGGCCTTCAAGCTGGAGGTTGCGGATGCACTTATTCATGGTGGAAAGAAGAAGGGAAGGTCTTCCAAGGGAAGAGAAGAGGATCTGCCAAGTCCCACCAGATGCATCCAAAGACCAACAACCCCAAGACCAGTGGCTGATGTCCGTTTAAATAAAAAAAATCAAATCAAACTGCAAAAATAATGATCCTGTCTGGTTTAAATAAAAACATTTTTATGTGAAACTGAACAAATCACTGCATGGTGATCGTCATGGTGACGCTTCTACATCGATTCTTCACTTGAACTTCGAAGAAACAGTGCAACTTTGTTGCTGAACAAAATCAGAAAAACACGAGAGAAGAAATTCAAAAGAAACTGCACCTGAAGTGTGGATATCTTCACTAGACATTCACCGTAGTCTGAGAAATGGCCGTCCCTGATTTACGGCAGGAGAAGTTACTCCTCAGCTACGGCATCATCCATGTTCTGGATGAACCTCATGGTAAAAACAGCAATAACCTAACATAATAATACATTTGTCTACCTGCTTTTTTTTCATTTCACATAATATTTTATTTATTTATATACATATTGGGATTTTTTTTCCACCAAGGTTGTTGAGTTAACATTAAAAATAAAAAGGGCCAAGATGGTGCCTGGCTCATTTTTGAATGATGCTAATTCTGTATGATTATTTACAGTGGATTCAAGCACCATGGATACGACCTCAGTGTGGTCAACTTGGGGTCTGTTATTGTTTGAACATGGTGGAGTCAAAGCCTGTATTCCACGTGTGATCATTATCTGGTATTTCAGCTCCTGACGGAGAAACACATGAGGAAGTTTATCCATGTACTCCATGGATTGGTTTATTTCTATTATTGTTTCCATATATATAATTTTTCTATTATTTTGACAACCCCATTTTAGTCATTGTTGATACTGTCGATACTTTTTTTTGATGAGTTTGATGACGAGACACGCGTTTTACATCACTTTTTTTTTTTTTTTTTAATTTTGACCAGTACAAGCACAGGCCAGTGTTTTTTGGTGCATGTGACAAATTGTTCCCCCAAATTACGGAAAACATCTAATTATTAATTTTGTGTCTTTTGTGGAAAGAGAAACACACCATCTACTGTAACCTCTCTCTTTAAAAATGATAAATATTCCCCTAGTTTATGTCACTGTAAGAATTCCTCTGAATAATCAAACATTTATCTTGTTGTTCTGATGCAATGTTCCGTATTTTATTTGTGCTGTATCACAGTTCCCTCATTCCTCGAGAGAAAGAGAGAAGAAGACATCAGATGAGACGTGACGAAAGGAAACGTCCCCACAACTTCTCTGGTTAGTAAATCTACTTGATGGTGTGATGATAATTATGTCTGATATTCAATCACTGTTCTATTATTCTGAAATGATTTGACATTTGTCTTTTGAGCAGAAGAGAAGAGAAGAGAAGAGAAGAGAAGAGAAGAGAAGAGAAGAGAAGAGAAGAGAAGAGAAGAGAAGAGACTATCTCCATTGTGAAGTCTATACTTATTTCTTAAATTTATCTAACGTCTATTATGATCACTCATTATTTTAACATTATTTCTTTCCATAAAGGAAAAAAAGGGAACTATCAAGAGAGCAGCCATTTCTTCTCCTTGAGCAGTCCTTGCCGTGACCCAGATTCAAACCAGGGTTGCTGCGACCACAACGCAGAGCACTAACCACTATACGATCACGGCTGCTTGACAGAGCTGTGGATATCAACCTTATAGAGAGTAAGAGAGAACGCATTCTTAAAAAACAATCGTGAAGAGGAGAGAAGAAGAAAAAGAAGAATGTGACAAGGACAAGCACATACTCTAATTGAGAATTTAATCATCCTTTGTATTTACTTTAACATGATTCCAATGAGTTCAATAACTGTCTGTGTCCTTATTACTTTTTTTTTCTGGCATTTTATTTCCTTTAGAAATGTGAGAGGCCATGTTGTACAAAAAGAAACAAGACAAAGAAACAAGACAGAAAAAGAACAAGATGGAGCCAGTGAGGATGTGGCTCCATCTTTTATGTTCCTTTTATGTTTAGTGTTAAATTAATTCCATTTCTATGGTTACTTTTCTGTTTCAAGGAGGAAGTTTGAAAGAAGAAATTATGGAAAGAGTAAGACAGATGAAGACTCATCCTCTCCAAAAGCCCATACCGGGATTCAAACCGGGGCTGCTGTGACCACAACGCAGAGTACTGACCTCTATACAATCACAGCTGCTCGACACCTTGGCTGTGAAACCAAGAAGAGAATTATGTGAGGATGAAACAAGAGAAACATGAACAAAGAAGAAATAGAACCAAACAATGAAAAAGTGGTCACAAGGGAAAATATGAGAGGTGATACCGTAAATAATGGTACATTACTAAAAGAAATGTTGAGAACAATTCTTAAGAAAGTTAATTTTATCATTTTTTCCTTTTTAGAATGGTTAATCGATAATGTGATGAGAGAAGAAGAAGAAGAGCCAAGGAGATGTGACCACCTGCACTGTGAAGTAAACACACATTTTGGCGTGTTTTACACTACGATCATTTGTTTTTATGTGATTCCAGTGAAGTCATTACTGTTATCTCCTGCAGTAAGTGAAGAGAGGTGAGGCAAAGATGTGTGCAGGAAACAGGAGGAACATTACAAAGAAGAAGAACATCATAAAAGAACATGGAGATGAAACAAAAGAAAAAGTTTGGTCATACGTAATTTAATTTTATGTTTAGTGTTAAAAGTATTAACTTCAGATTTTCATTATATAATTAATGGAGATTTTCTGACATGATTTCTGCAGATTAAAATATGAGTACATTTTTGACAGCTTGATCACGGTTTAACTGATTAGGTCATTTTCGCACTGGACAAATGGCAAAGGTCATAAACAGTATTGGAAACCTCTGGCAACAAGCTCAGAAACTATAAGAAAGTTGCACAAGCCACAATTTTATCTGGATTTGCAATGACTGTTATTTTTCTATACATATTGACACTTTCCAGTACATCACCTATTTCAATTATTACAAACCAAACTTTTTTAACCCTCATTTTTACGGCTCCTTATATAATCATGTGCTACAGAAATCTTTATTAACTAACTCTTGGAAAATGTACTTAGAATTTATGTGTATAACTAGAGATAACTAGAGAAGTTATTGTTTTATGCTTTAGTAGATTAGATTATCATCCTCTATGGACGGTTTGAAAAGTTTTATTAATTTATAACATAGCTTTTGTATATATATTGTGTATCAAGTCATGCTGCTCACAGGTGCCTTAAATTGCCCCATGGGGTCTGGGCAATAAAGTTTTATGAATCTGAAGTTATATAAAGACCACTATTTAGATGGGGTTACCTTGGTGGGAGAAAGACTGCTACATTAAGGTCCCACTGAGACTTGAACTCAGATCACTGTATTCAGAATCCAGAGTGAGGCAGCACACCCACAGCTCACTGAGCAGGGTAAGAAGATCGATACGTGCTTTCACAGGGAAACCTTCCTGGCTGTGCTTTCACATCTTTCACATCAGTGAGGGACAGGAGGACATTAGATAAACTGCTCTCCATTATGGACAATCCATCCCATCCACTACACCAAACATTTGAGGGTCAGAGGAGCTCCTTCTCCAGCAGACTGATTCAGCTCCACTGCCATAGTGAACGCTACAGCTTATATTCCTTATTCTATTCAGCTGTACAACAGCTCATCTTATTGTGACAATTAGGCTTCTATGACCAATTAATTTCCCTTGTGGATCATTAAAGTCTGCCTGAGACTAATCCTCAACGATGTCCACACTGTCCCCCTGGATGGCAACAGGGGTCACCTGCACCTTGGTCTTCCTCAGGTCCAACACCACCAGTTCCTTTGTCATAGTCGCACTGAGCTATAGATGGTTCTGCTCACCCCAAGTTGTCCGCAACAGCCCTGACTCCACCTCATCACCCTTGCTGATAGGTTTATTGTACGGCCACTTATTATCGCACATGTTTGAAATAAAAAATTAATATTTGAAATTGTGAATTATTTAATTAGCTTAATGCTGAATGCAAAATGTTAATAACGTATATTTATAAATAACACTAGGCCGAGTTAAATTTTGAACACATGCAGTATAGTAGGTAGGAGGTCCCTCCTTAATCCTCCAGTTTGGGGGTCCGTGGCCTGGAAAACGTTGAAGACCCCTGGTCTCAGTGTCAGTGTTGATACCTCCAAGGCAAGTAGTTAAAATATATTTATTATGTATTTTATCAACAAACTACAGGTGTTTATTTATCCAGCAGAATTTACCTTGGTGGCAGTCAACCAGTCAAGTCATTTTCTCCCCGCTCCATCTGAGGTTATTATATTAACATGTATGAAGCTCCTCAAAAGTGAAGCCAAAGCGAGTAGAGTTCCCCCTGGTGACTGGCTGCAGTATAGGTCAGAAGCTCCACATACTCCATGTTAGTGGATGGGACACTAAAATACATACATGCTTTCAAGGATGGTTTCTGTAATTTTAGATAGTTAATATGACACTGGTGCATAATCGAGGACTAATTTCTCTGATAAGTTTAATTTTAGTTAGTTATTTGATGCTATTGAAAGAGGATCACTATCATATTCACTACCAGTTGCCATGCCAACCATAGGACTGATGGATAGAATAAATAAATAAATAAATAAAGTGAATAACCTCAAATTTCCTTGTAACTGGCGGAGGTAGAGCAGACCGCAGAATTGATTAAATGAATACGCAAGTGAGCACACACACACTGGAGTTATACCAATGCTATCGGTCAATGTTGTTGTTGATCCTCTGCTTTAACTATGTGTGGTGGTTCTAGTTTCTGCTTTTTGGTTCAGATTGACATGCTAAGGGTCCATTAGCAGTAACAGAAATGGTGACAAGGAAGAAATGATCGTCTGCTTGTAATATACAGTCTATTTTGAGTGAGGGCACTCAGTGATGGCTGAGTGATGCCGTCCTGACTCACAACACATGGAGGGAGCATTATGTCACTGCAGGCTAGGGATCAATGCTGCCAGAGGCTTCAACATTCTGCTGTGAGAGAATGAAATACATTTTCCTTTCACACTAATGGTCAAACCAGTCTCCGCTGTACGTTTTCCATTTAATACCAGAGGACAGATTTCCTGCTGAGGGGACTGTGATGAAGGCTGGAGCTCAAGTTCAAGACATGTCAAGCTGCTCCAGTTGAGATAGGAAAGTGGCAACAGGAAGTCACATGCGTGCACTTTCACGCACATTACAATCTGGTGATTGGCATTTAACTGATTGTAAATACATTTAATCCATGAATCTACGTGCACCAAAGCAGGATTTCTTTTGAAATAATTTACATATGATCATATTCACATCATTGACTAGAGTAAAGTGGAAATCTGCCTTTTAATCTCTGCAAGTGACAATGCTGAATATGGATTTTTAAAGTGCATAATAGACGGCAGCTCTGGAGTGATTTATGAGCCGCAAGTAGTGGTTCTCATCAATTATTATTATTAATTACATTTTGCTGCATGGTACCCCAGAGTGTCAGAACATTTGACGATTTCAGTTTTAGATTTTTTGCTACTTTACCAAAAGCCATGCACTTCTAATGTTTTTATTTTTTTTGTGGTGGGTTAACAGCTGGGGAGACAAATGTAAAATTTGTTCATTTAAAATTCTGAAGAGACTGAACATATGGCGCGAACAGATTCACAACTTGGTGAGGACATAATTTTTCCACATGTCAGATCCAATAGCACCAGGGTACTTTACACTGACAGCAGCCTTCCACTTGAATTTTATTAAAACCAAAATTGCAGTGCAAGCCAAACGGTCTAGCAGCTTTTTGTATAAGAATTAGTTAACTCATTTCTGAGGCTTACTGTGTGGTTCTCATATGTTTTGTGTTTTTTTGTTGTTTTTTTTTACACATTCATTGTGATTGCAACACCTTTATATGTATTATAGGTCGCTTTAATACGTGCTTATTTGGATTTCTTATATCTAATCAATTAACAAATACTACACCAGTTAAAGCTTAAAAATAGGGCCGAGAATGACTGAGAATATTGAGTTCCCTTCAAGGGCTTGTGATGAATAAAGCCGGAAGACTATGGTGACAAAACAACAACACGTTTGGGTCAGTATGTTCTACTCCTTCCTGCCCCTGACTGGACAACACTTAATCAAAATGAATTCACCTCAGCGTAGCACAGCAGATCCTGCAACATGCATCCAAGGACATCACTGGGGAAGGCGACTGTCATTTCCTTTGCCAGTTGATTGCGAGTACTAGGCTAAAAATAATAATAACTATCATTTGACAATTTGTTTTTTACATAGCTAGTCGTTTTAACTTCGAGAGGTTCAAGATATTTCCACCTTTTTCTAGAGAGTTGTTGTTACTGATTAGGCTGGAAATGGTTCATGCTCACACTGGATAATGTTAATGTTCAAATTCCTCTAATTCCTACTCTTGTTCTTTCAATAAATATCCAGTATCCAACGACATTTATTATCCAGTATAGTTCTGCAGACAAGTAGGTAAAGGTTAAAATGTTGATTCTAATTATACTTAATTTAGCGGATTTATATACAAGAAAAATTCATAACTGAGTTCAATTAGGAGTATAATTACAATGAATATCATTAAACAGGAATAGAAGTGAACCGATGACAACAAATAAATAGAAGTAATATAAAATAACACCCAGAATAAGAATTAATTAACTAATTAGTGAAAAAATGAAGATCCAAAACAAATCAGTTTGCTGGAGAAAAACAAATATCACCACTACAACTCACAACCCTCCTTTGTTTGTGAAGGATGTGTCAGGGGTTTAATATCTAGCATTTCTTAAACAAACACTGACTCTAAACAACTCATGCTGACATTTCATACCACCACCATATTGATTCTCAGCAAAATCTCACAGCACATGTGACTCACCTGCACTATTAACATTGTTATATTCCAACTGGGGTTCCTGTATTTACAGTAGAAGCTCCACAATCTTTCTTTCCACTCGCTGAAATCTATTTGGTGGCGATTAATTTACACGTCTGGTTAAAGTTTTTACCCACCGTAACGAAGGAAAGCATACAACTTGACATCAGCGCTTTTGGCAAATTCATCAAACGAAAATGTGAGTGGCAAAAATAATGGCCCTTTGATTGTGTAACAGTGCCATCACTCTTTTCGTTGGTGTTTTTACGTTTGTCAAAGGATACTCTGAACCTGTTCTGACAACTTGCAAGATTGATGCACTTAATCCCTGTCACTTCTCCTCGGTGACTTGACCTGTAGGGCGCTTTGAGTAAATTGACAGTAAATTGACTTTGCTTACAGAATTAATGTTGCTCCAACAAAAACTACTCTTATGTGATCTACGGGATAATATGACACAGACATTAATACAATATTAATTAATTAATTAAGTCGTATTAATGTCTATGTAATATGATGCTAAAAATTGCCCTTTTATAGGCAGATGGAGCACTGTATTTTTAGCAGTGCCAATTTACAGCTACAACCCCTTGCTAACCGTTGCTAACGCTAACAGCTAACGGCTAACCGGTGTTAGCTCCACAAGCTAATGTTACATAGAGGAAAAAACACATCTCTGCTTACTTTAAACAGTCATTTGCAAACGTTAGCTCAAAATTAAATTTGATTCAAGTATTTTAAAGCAACTTGCCAACATTAGTTTCATTTTTTAAGGCTCTTGCTATGGTTAATTACAAATTACATCGAGGCTCCAGTTAACGTATTTTACTTGTACTTTGCTTCTACAACAATATAAAACCTGAAAGACTGCAGTAATTAATCAACTATATCACTAAGATTACCTTATTGTCACCTTAAAGCCCAGTTTCCCACTTTTTCCAAATTCTTGTTGGAGCTGGTTGGTGGGTTTTCCCCAGAATTCATTACATTGGGCCACAGTTGGAGGGGAGTAGCTGTTGATGAAAAAAATCAAAATGACTTGTACTTTGAACAAATGTAGACAAAGTAAAAACATAATATATTCATGTCAAGAGACAAACTTTGCTTTCTTTTTTTGTTATTATCAATTAATTATGTTAAAATTATACATTCTTAGATTGACTTTTTTCAGAGCAGAAGCCAAAAGCTGCAGATGTATTTATTAATCTCTCTTGCTAATAGTAAACTATTTACTGTGGTACCTTGTTTCACATAAAGTTTTTGTTACAGCCCCTGTGACAGGTCAATAAATATTTATGATAGCACTACCCTTAGGGTATGTAAACTCCAAACTGTCATCAAAGAACTTCCAGTGAAGAAGACCAAATTAGACAGACTTTACTGATCCACAAGGGATACCAGTTTCCATTGGAAGGGTTAATATAGTGCAATAATGGGCATTATTCATGTTAATGAATATCAGTTTGCAGGATCCATCTGTTGGATCTCCGCTGCCCCTCTATAATCTGGTCCGGTTAGCTGGGAAGAGCTACAAACGGTTGCACAGAGCTGGCCTCTCCTGATGGTGTTGACCAGTTGGGCTATAATTTATTCATTCCCGACGATCATGTTGCTGTGAAAATGTTTGTGTATTTGCACATTCAGATTAGGTAAAGATAAAAAATGATGTGTGCTTCTGTGAGCCAGTCAGAGTAATCTTCCTCAACCTGACTCTAATAATGAATTGGCTGAGAAGTCACCATCAGGGCTCCGAGTAGTGCCAACGGTGCGGCACACACCTGAAAAACAGAGGGCGACAGAGCCCGACGCTGGCCAACAGCCAACCGCTGGCACTGCGGTGTGTCAATAAGCTTGCTTCGGTGCATTTATCAAATAGTTTATTAGACCACATTATAGCGCTTTTCTCATTCATGCTGCACAGTCCATGAGGGTGCAACCGGCAGGGCACGGTTAAAGGTTACTGCTTCTCGGTTACTTTGCTGAGAAGTTGGAGCAATTGCAGTGTGCAGAAAAATAAATGAGAAAGTAGCCCCCGGGTGGTTCTCTTTTGGATTATTCTGCAATGACAACCATAAATACCCTTAAATCTATCCCAACAGTAAGTTACATCAATACTCCAGCACCCCTCCCATCAGTGACCGTCTTCTATCTACTACACTATGACAGATTATACTAGTTTGGACAGAGGGGATGGCACATGTTTGTCTTTGCTCCCCAGAACTTAGGGTCGAAACTGCACCTTTCAGTAGACGTCGTTCAGGTCAAACATGAAATGTAAAACTGACCAAAGATTTGACTTTAACAACGACCACGTCCTTTATAATCTTCCCATTAATCAGACCAATGTGTTAGCTGCCCATTAACCATGTGTCAGTTAACAGAGCAACATTTATTCACTGATCCACCTTTGTCTTGGGATCACAGCTCATGCTTTGTCGCTGTGTGTAGTAGCCCTGCTCTGCTCTGATTGGTGGATGGATAAAGGTGGAGCGGCTGGAGCAGAGGAGCTGAACCTGCAGCCTTTCTCAACTTACAGCTCGCATGCTGATGCAAAAGCAGACGGACTTCAACGCCGACGGAGCTCACTCTGCGTCTCCGCAGTCTGCTGTGATTTTGAAATAACTCGGTGTCCCACATCGTCCCTCCGACGCGAGTAAGTTTTTTTTAATTCACTCTGTCAATTTCATCATTAATTTTTAACCATAAATAAATGCATAAAAAGTGTGCGCACTGACAGGCACACGTGAAGAAGTGATCTTGTACGTTTTGTTGCACTTATTATGACGCGTTTGAACGAGTGTAATTATTTAAATACATATACATTATCATTTTAAATAAGGAATAAGAGAGAGTAGGAGGAGATAATTTATTCATAGTCTTTACATTTCAATGTTTCAGTCTGGCTCCGTTTCCTCGCTATTAACTGCTGGAAATACATGCTCCCGATAAAGTAACACAACATTTAGACATAGCCAGAACAAAGGAATTAGGAGTGTTAAGATGCATGCACAGCTACATAGTTATGCGTGTTCTCACGTCTTTATCTGCTATAGACGGTCGATGTTGACATGGTCTGTATCATGTGTATCACGTCTCTGTGCCTGTGATAATTTTTCGTGTTTTATCCCACGTTTGCAGAACATGCAGCTCATTTGCCTCATATGTACATGTATGTATATATACAGAATTGATGTAATTTTTGCTAAGTGGACTCCCATGTTCTTCAGTTTGTTAGCTCCATGTTTCCAGCTCAGTGAAAATGGGGCTTCCACACATGCATGTTACTTCCTCTTGATGTATCACTGTGATGCTCATTTATGTGTTGTTGTCATTTCTGTTCTTGCACAGATGTGTCCAGATGATTGGCGGCGAGTGCGTGGCCCCTGAGTCATCCGTTTTGTCCCTTTCTTGATTCACACTTTTTTATTTTCCTCTTCTCCTCAGAGCTGACCTTGGTGTTGTTGATGAGCAGAATGTTTCTTCCTCTGCGAGCTTCAGAAAATGAACACCTCCCTGTGTGACCTCGCTGCGATCATGTATCACCTCGCTGCGGACTGCCCAGTGAATCCCAGTTGCAACTTCTCCTCCACTTCTTCCAACTGGACAGCAGGCGGCGATGGCCCTCAGCTGCCGACGTTCACCACAGCGGCCAAAGTCAGAGTGATCACCACGTTCATCCTCTGCGGCATATCGGCCTTTTGCAACCTGGCTGTGCTGTGGGCGGCGCACGCCGACGGGAAGCGCAAATCCCACGTCAGGGTGCTGATTGTCAACCTGACGCTGGCTGATCTGCTGGTAACCTTCATCGTGATGCCCGTGGATGCTGTGTGGAACATCACCGTCCAGTGGCTGGCTGGGGACTTTGCCTGCAGGCTACTGATGTTTCTTAAGCTGCAGGCGATGTACTCGTGCGCTTTTGTCACTGTGGTGATCAGCTTGGACAGGCAGTCTGCCATCCTTAACCCTCTGGCCATCAATAAAGCCAGTAAGAGGAACAGAGTGATGCTGAGTGTGGCGTGGGGTATGAGCGTCGCGCTGTCAGTCCCTCAGGTGAGAGATTATATCCTGTTTTTTATTGTCTTTACACACAAAATAATACTTTCCAAAGTAAAACAGTTTTCCCCAGTCTAAAATAAATTATAATTTATATTCTTTCCTATGTGAGTTTTAATCAGTAAAACTTAGTCATCTCAGGACATTATTCAGGTGAAGAGCAGATAAAGAGTAATTAAGGTTTACACAATGAAATGTGAACAAATCCTACAGAGACCACAACCAGCTAGGATGTTATCCTGGCTCTGGCTGACCTATGTGTCTATGGTCTAGGGGTTACTAAGTAGGAAGCATGTTTGTCGTTGACTTTCATTGGGTTTTGTAGACAGACAGCATTTCTTTGATTTGGTCATTGATTAGAATCTATCCCTTATCTCGAGGTATTTTTATTGAGTCAACTCCACTTTTACACCTTTCACGTTTCCCACACAGATTTAGCAAACCACTGACCTTTATCATCATCCACCAGGTTTGTCTAACTTATAATTACATGCACACGTGCAATCTAATGAGAGGATGGAAAGGTTTCTAGGCCAGGAGCCATAAAGGTCACTCTGAGAAACCTGCAGTAATTATGATTTTAGATGCAATGTACCATCTATTTCATGTGATCTTTTACGGACAACAAAAATAATTAAGTAAAGGGCCATCTAACAAAGTGAATAAGCTTATCTGCCTGAGTTAAGTCACCCATTATACATCACTTTTTGTGTACTCACTCACGCACTCATTTGCCAAACAAATGATTTCTGTTTACTATGACAACCATTTATTTGGATTTATTAGTGGTTTTGCTGGGGAAACTGTCCCTTCAGGGTATTTCCTGTGTTTCCCGTTTAGTCGACTGGAGCCTCAAAAGACTCAATTGAATGATACTATCATCATGTTCAGGGTTGTAGTCGTGGATATTATCTGATATGAGTCTGTTCATTTCCCTGCTCAGATGTTCCTTTTTCACAACGTGACCATCATCCACCCCGAGGACTTCACACAGTGCACAACACGGGGAAGTTTCAGCACTCACTGGCACGAAACAGCCTACAACATGTTCACGTTTTCCTGCCTGTTCCTGCTGCCGCTGGTCATCATGATCACCTGTTACACCAGGATCTTCTGTGAGATCTCCAAACGACTGAGAAAGGACAACCGTAAGTTAAGACAGAGGCTGAAGCTCAGTGGACCATTTTACTTCAGTGATAAACACGCATCATGTTACGTAGCATAAAAGTAGGTAGGTTTAACACAGGCATCCTTAAAGGCTGCTCAAATGTCTGTTTGAACCTTTCTACAGACATGATGTGATCTGGTTTTGAAGTACCCACATAAATACCAGTAAAATGTGAGCCCAACCACCTAAGCTCAGACAGTGGTAAATAATAGAGCAGTAAGTCATTAGCATGTTACTGTAATAACTTATGCTAATATATTAGCATCCTAATGCAGGAGTGAGTAGGAAGCTCAAAAATGTTTGTCTTTCACAATGAACCTTGAGGTATGTTCACTATATTTGAATACAAGGACACACATATATTAAATGTTGTATTCATTATTTGCCCTCAGTGCCCTCCAACGAAGTGCATCTGCGGTGTTCAAAGAATAACATCCCCAGAGCTCGGATGAGGACTCTAAAAATGAGCATTGTGATCGTCTTGTCTTTCATTATCTGCTGGACTCCGTATTACCTGCTGGGCCTGTGGTACTGGTTCTTTCCCGATGACCTGGAGGGGAAGGTCTCCCACTCACTGACTCACATCCTGTTCATCTTCGGTCTGGTCAACGCATGCCTTGATCCAGTCATCTATGGCCTGTTCACCATACGCTTCCGAAATGGACTCCGGAGGTATTACTGCAACGCCAGAGTCACAGATCCGGATAATAGCACAGTTATAACTGGATCTTTTACCTGTGCTGCCAATTCTTTGTCACTGAGAAGAGATGTGAGTCCTGCCACCCAGGAGAGGCTCACGCTGTGCAGTGACAACTACAACAAACCAGAGTCGACGTTGCCAAAGACTGGCTTTCTAAAAGCAGATGATGCAGAACCAGATTCCAGCCAGTCCAGTCCTGAAAGTATCTTATGAGAAGAGCTCAAGGTTTTTGCTATGGTTGTATAACTGTTATTTATTCTGATTTATTCAGTGTGTGACTATCTAATGTGTGTTCATGTCTGGCAGAATGCTTAATGTCATCTTGACTTATTAAAATGCTTGTGTAAAAAGACCAAAATAGACACAAAATTCACATTCTACTTCATGTAAATTGAAAAGCTTTGAAAAATAAATACACTGATCACATTACATTACCGTTACATGAGCTTCTGTTACATAGAAATGTTTGTGCTTTATATATTGTAATGTTTGGTCATTTAAAATTAAATGTATTCACTGGGACTGACAGAGTGACACCTGGTTAATATTTTTTTGTTAGAATTGTAAAATTTAAAATTAGAGTAAGGATGGACAAACAAGCCATTTGTAAACACGAAAATTCATGTTGGAGAGAACACACTGCCGTCTGTGTGCCGATGTATATCCGTCGGATCCCCGAGGGCATGACTGTCTATAATCAGTGATGAGTCACGGCAGCCAAATGGAAAGGCCATTTCTGCCCTGAAATTGTGACAAACTGAAATAATTCATCTTTAGCTTTTTCCAGAACCCTTTTTTATGTTTTGTCTTTCTCAAAGCAAGCAATAAATGAGATACGCTGGTTAAGGTGCAGTAGCTGGCTCTCATCCAGATTATAAGAGGATACTCAAATGCAGATACAAGGTAATAATTTTTAAGCAATCATTAAACCGCTTATCCTCTAATATACATCAACAATACAGTATGGATAAATCTATAGAAACCCATGTCTACTGAACAATCAGTAAAAAATCATGTACAAATTCAGCCATAAGGCTGTACGAATAAAAATGTTTTCAGCGGTTTTGCAAACACATCACAGGAATCTGTGGATCTCATAGATAGTGCACTTCAGTCTTTTTTGTGTTCAACTGTAGGAAGTTGTCAGACATCCAGATATTAATGGCATCCAGACATTCATTTATAATAGAAAGTTGGTCAGTCTCATTGGGTTTAAAAGAGAAGAACAGCTGTACATCATCATAAAAATGGTATGAGATGCCACTGTACCGTCTAATAATCTGACTAAGAAAATGACTAATGAAAATAACACAGGACTCAGAACAGAACCCTGAGGGACACCACGTGATAAAGGGGTTGTTTCGTACGTGAACTGACCCACAGCACCTGAGAAGCTCCTGTCAGTGAGGTAAGAAGAAAACCGGTCTAAATACCCACCAACTGGTTTAGCCTGTTTAAAAGAGTGCGGTGATCGATCACGTCAAAAGCAGAACTAAGAACTGGTAACACCAACAAAGAGCATTTCCCAGCATCAGCAGCCATCATGAAATTAATCGTGACTTAAAGCAGAGCCGTTTCTGTTGAAAGAATTTTCCGAAAAACAGATTGAAAGGAGTCATACAGGCTATGAGTTTGGACATAAAGGGGAGCTTGGAGATATGCCTGTAATCAATGGGAATGGTGGGATCTAAATTAGTTCTCTTCAGGAGAGGCTGAACTGTAGTGTTTTAGAAATGGCTCGGCACAGACCCAGTTAAAAGAGAATGATTGATGATGTTTAAATTAGCAAGACCATAGCGGGAGTGAAGGAGTTCCAGTATGTCGAGCAGGGAACACTAACGGCATGGTGCTCTGAGGACAGTGGGATATTTGCTCTGATAACACTGACTTTATCACCAAAGTAATTCAGAAAGTGATTACAATCAGAATTCGGAGAAGACAGGGATTTGTAAAGCAGTAGGAGACAATGGTGTTTATAGACTCAAATAAGACTTTTGAATTTCTTTTGTTAGCTGAAATAAGATTGGCAAAGTAAGCAGCCCTAGTATCTTTAATCATTCCATTCAAACTGATTAAAAGTTCTTTTAGATGCAGCTGATTGACCTCGAGCTTGGTGGCCTTCCATAAGTGCTCTGTCTTCCTACATTTTTGCCTAAAGTTGCAGATTGGCTCAATAATCCAAAGTGCAGACTTGATGGACTAGAGGACTAGACTAGATGGTTTCGCTGACACCAGTCCACAAAGTTCTGCGTCAGACCTCTGTACTCCTCTGTACCGTAGTCATCAGAGAACGTCTGCAGTAAACAGCCCTCGTGTTGTGTCTGAATTCTGCTGTGTAGAGGATGAAAAGAAAGGGGACCAGGACAGTCCCCTGGGGGCCACCCATGTTGCTGGGGAGCAGGTCAGAGACAGTTCCTGGCCAAACTGAGGTCAGTTTGTGAGGTAGTCCAGGATCCATTCAGACAGCTGGTGATCCACACCCATCCTCTCCAGTTCGGCTGCATGGGGGGAGGAGTGGGTGCTTGATCAAACCTATTGAAATGTAGTTTTAGATTGTTGACCTACTGCCGATCCTAATCAACCTGTGCGTAGGTGTTCTATACCCAGAAATGGTTTCCAGGCTTCTGCACACCCCCCTGATGTTCTGTCGCTGCAGCTGCTCCTCCATCTTCCTCCGGTAGCTGGCTCTTCCCTCTCTGATCTTCCTTCTCAGCTCTTTCTGCATTGTCCTCAGCTCCTCCTTATTCCCGGATCTGAAAGCTCTCTTCTCCTCCTTCAACAGAGCTTTAATATCAGGGTCAATCCAGGGCTTGTTATTTGAGAAGCACCGTACCACCGGGAGGGGGGGCAGTGTTCTCAAAGCAGTTATGCAGTCTGTCGTGGCATTGATGTCCTCCCCATGTGGGTCACAGACTTCTTCAAGATTCAAGATCACTTTATTGATCCCCACAGGGAAAAGGGTTTTTTCCAAGAGTCACAAGATAAGAAAGAAGATACATAAACCAGACATAAGAAATAAGAATAACAAAAAATACATTAAAAAAAAATAATCGTGGAAAATATAATAAGAATAAGAATGTGGTAGTGAAGAATTACAAAAAATACACAGTCCACTACATGAGATGTACAAGCATTTATATACAGACATCCACACAGTGGTGCTGAAGCAGTCCCTGAGCGCTGCCTCGGTCTCCACAGTCCACCTCTTCTATCAGTGTGGTAATAGGACCACAAAATTATCTGAAAATGTAACTCTAGGCAAACTATTTCTCATTTCTACGGGCAGCGAACAAGTCTTAGTTTCATTAACGATAATTTGGGCATTTATTTTCTCATTTCTCATTCTCATTTTCATTTTGCTTTACCAGTAGCACAGACTGCACTGCTTCACACCGCATGTCATTTTCCCTTAAAATATTAAAATGATTATCACAACAGATTTCTGTCAGTGAGGTAATCTATGAAGGCTGTGGTTATGGAAAAAATTTACATTTTCCACACACTAACCAAGGGTTAGAGGAAAACCGTCAGGACTAATGTCAGGACAGAGATCAATCAACATTTCTACCCACGTCAAGACGCACACACACAAAACAGCGCTGTTCTTGGTTCTGAAACAGTGTTAGTGATCCATTAAAGACAAAGCATCTGTTATAATAGTCTATTGCACCTCAAATGATGAGACATTTGGGGATGTGGTCTGAACTGGGCCTTAGCTGTAAGTAGGAAGGTACAGCTTGAAGCCGGTTAGTTTAGCAATGCAGGAGAACTGTGACTTATTCAAAAATTAAAAGGAAATTAACATTTTTTTTAAGCTGCAAAAAAAAAAATGTTCAAAAAAAAAACCTCGTAACATTGTGAGTTTCTGGATTGTTGAATTTCACGCTGTTTTTTTTTATTATTAAGGCAAACTGGCTGCTGTAGCTTCATACTTGCGGTACAGACAAGTAAAGTCTCACTGTAGACGGAAAGTTTTGTGTAAGACGCAACTGCTTTTTTCACTGACTGATTATTTTTTCCAGAGCAGAACTGATGCTGGCACTAACACATGTGAAGATCACCCGTGCTGGTATTACAGTGCACTGCTCATGATGTGAAACCCTTTGGCATCATCTCAGTAAGGCTTAGAAATTCAAATGAGGCTCTCGAGCTGATATTAAAATCAGTGTAAGTATCTGTTCCCTTTTCAAAAGAGAGAGAGACACCTAAGTATGACCTGACGTGACACATAAAGATGAACAATGATTACACCTCAATGCAGATAAACGCTTATTTGTCAAGAAGAAAAGCGGTCATGAATCCAGGAGAAGACGTTCACATTATGGGCGAAGAATTCCACTATTGCCATCAATCTAAACTCAGCTCTCATCTGACATCTTATGATTAAATTCAGACATTGTTCTGCAGCTCTGTTTGGATATGAATGTGTCATTTTGCAAGAGATACGACACCAGACTTGTAAAAAGAACCTTTACCTACTGCCTCATAACTTTTTTGTGCCCTTTTTTTCTACTGAAAACATCACGCATGAAACCTTGAAGGCAACAAAATGCCCTCATGGCACCACTGACTTCAGTCCAGTCATAACCAGTCTGCATTTAAAAGTCCTTCCAGCACCACGGATAGAAGAACATTTAGTCTTTTTGTGGACACAAAATTCTGTTTGATATGACCTAATTTGAATGAAAAAACAAACAAACAAGAAAATAAACTTGAGATTAGTCTGTTAATATACAGTGAGATGTGTTCAAAGACTGAGCTGTTACTCTAAGCAGGTCAAAAAGAAATACCTCAGCAACTGTCTCCCTGAATGACTTCCTAAAGACAGCAAACATTTGGTTCAGTTAACACACAGATTTTACAGCCTAGAGCAAAACCCTTAATGAGCTTCACTGGCTTATATTCCTGTTATTGAACTAATTAGCTGCCATGGGTCCTGTCTTCATCATTTATACCCCCCCCCCCAAAAAAATATACATTTACCAATTAATGAAATTAGGTTTCGATTAGATTATTATAAGATTGCACAGTTTTAATATGATAATCATATGAAAAGTCATCCAGTCTGTTGGGGAACCACAGTCACCACGGAGAGCAAACAATTGAATGTTATGTTCAACAGAATATCTTTTTGATTTAGACCTCTTTCTGTACATCGTTTTCAATATATCTTTACATTTGTTAAAGTAAGGGAAAGCCTTACACACTTTACTGTAATGACCGCAACATTTCGCAGGGCAAACGCTACACGTGAACCATTAAACCGTGTGTTCTCAGTACCTCCGTCTGACAAGTCACCTGTGGCAGCTCCTCACCTGGCTACAGCTCCGCTGTCTTTCTTGTACCATCGCTGCAGTTTCTTGAAGCTGCTCCCATGTCTGCAGTATAACTTTGTTCCTTTCTTCCGCAGAAAGCATTCTTCACATGAAAACACAAGACACACAAGACACCGCTTTAACCTTCAAATATCAATCGTCAGTGTTTCATCCTGGAGGAGAGAGTCGACACGTCATCTGACAGACATTAGGAGTAAATATGAAGGGCAAACCTTTGCTGAAGGTAGAGATTGCAGGTTTCCTCTAGAGTGACATAGCACATTTTTGTTTGTTTGTCTGGATGTGAAAGTATATACTGTTTAAGGACGTCAGACTCTCCAAAACAGAAGGTGAGAAGCTGACTCTGGCTGGTCTCTTCAGAAAAGGCACTGGAGCGCGCGTCCTGGTCACCTGGGAGACAAATTAAAATCCTTATTTATGGCTTTTGTTATTTAAGAACATTACCTGTGACTCACATTAACAGTGCTTCTCTCCTGACACAGATACAACAGTTCGACAGCGTTGAGTCTACCTCGTATGAACAAAGTTTGCTGTTTGTTGTTGAGCGCATAAATGGGATTGCAGGGTGTCGTGATCAGACTTTCTGTGGCCGGAGTCAGGAAGCACACAGTGGTTTTATTGATGACATCTTGGAGGGACATTTTTCCATTTCTTTGCACCACAAGTGACTATTTGAGGCAAGAAAAATAAAACAGCAAAATAAGGCCCGCATTAAATATGAAATGTTACAACAGCTCATTATTGGTCGCTTTAGTTACCAAACGCTGCAGGAACGGCACTGCCGTATAGACAGTCGGGAGGTCCCTGCTGTCTGCTGGCCTGTGTAATCACAGGAAACAACATTACATACAAACATTATGTAATATGACACAGACGAACAAAATGTCGTTCAATCCGCAATATATCAAACTGTGGTGACCTTTCAGAGAGCTGCATGGTGCAGGACTGTGTCCCTCGTCCTGTGGTGACCGTATGCAGCGCTCCGCCTTTACACTCCACCAAAAGATGGATTTTTTCCTCAGCAAAAACCTGGGAAGCATCAGCAGACACGGCCCAGCAATCCATAAACTGCACCCTGAAGAACGCACTGTGTGCCGTCGACACTAAGACAACACACAGAGGAGCCCCTGAAGGAAAAAAAACAAGGAAATGACATGGAAAGAGAATTCAACAGTCCAACGTTTTTTATCTTTAGACTTCTAACAAGCGACATTACTGAGTGTTGGTCACTCACACACACATGTTACAAGTGCATCTTTCCACAAACTGACTCAGCCTCATTATCGCTTTTCAATTTCTCTCAGGGAAAGCCTAAATATAGCTCACAACTAAACGGGAAGTCAGCTGAAATTTAGAACTGTGCGGTTGTGTGCATTGTTGTGTGTTTGGGGGGTTGTGTAGCTACAGATGGAGATGCAGACTTCCAAGAAAAAGATGGGCTTCTGTTTTAAAACAACAACAATGGTGGCATCTTTCTACACACCAGCTATTAAGTGGTGATTTATATTACGTATGCCGTCCTTTCCATTCATATAAGAATGAAAATGATGCTGCAAATGTTTAAAGGTGTAACAAAGCCTAGCTTCAAATTAAAAATTATGTTTTTTGTTTTTTTTAATAAAACCATTTAATGTTTTATTTCTGGCATGATTAAATGTAGCGTAACACCTTCACATGGAAATAAGACTGTAACCTCCCGGCTGGACTCAGTACTACACCATACTTATAGTGTTTGCCCAGAAACTAATGCAAAGCAGCAGGCGATCCATGCCCGGATCAAATGTGCCTCTAGAGTATTGGACTGCTAATGAAAATTATAATAAGAGCGCTGCTGTTGTGCCAAACCATCACACACAGACTTGCTAAACTGCATTCATGCTGAGCGTGAAGTACATTTGGAATTGATTTGTAAAACAGAATCAGATTTTCTATGTTTGTTCAAGTATATTATTATTATTATTGTTTACAATTGTAGACAAGATTCAGCTCATCAACAACTTAATAGGAAAATTAAGATCAAGGAACACAGTTACCTTCAGTACCTTCAGTTAACATGCTACTGTCATACTGATGCTGATGGCAGGCGTGAAAGTAGAAATGTGTGCTCTCTTTCTGTATTTCCTCTTCATGAAAGATTTACTCACCAGACCGTCTGTCCCACACACACAGCAAAGCATCATCGAGTCCAAGAGCTACGTAGCGGGTGCATCTACTAACAGCCGAGCAGACGATTTCCTTTGCATTCGGCCACAACACATCTGGCCGGGGATTCACGTCTGCTTTGAAAAGAGGAGGAACAGTTAAAAGCAAAGCTTATATTATAATTATTTGCCGTTCTCTGGTATTAAGGACAGGGCAGCCGAGCACTATCAACACGTTTTCGAGATGGGATCAAGAGAATTCAGCAGATTTATCACCGAACAAAAAAAAACACTCAACCTGGTTTGTTCCTTGGGGCATTTTGCAGCAAATACTGAAGAAGATTACGGCTGCCACTCCACCACACAGCTACAGCTACAGGCAATCCTGGTGAGAAAAGGTCAGAGATTAAAAATGACAAACAGGACCACAGCTCGCATACTGGCATTGACTGATGACAACATATACCCTTGTGCCTGTCAATCAGTCATACGCCAAAGGTTTTCTACTAAAATAGAAACATCCCTGTGGAAACTGACAATTGTTTTAAAGGAATTGTCTCTGAAACGCTATAATTTTTTCCTTGCTTTGTACTGACATGCAGGGAATTAATTCATCCAAATGTCAGCCGCTGGAGACCCCAGGCGCACCATCACACAGTTACAAACCTGACTTAAAATCAGCTTTACTGTCACCTGGACACTGACCACATGGCAGAAGGAAGTGCTGAGTGCAACGTCTGAAAAAGATTCCATGTGACCAATATGAGACAGAGAGATGGCTGAAGACAAAAACAGTTCATGACAAATAAATATTGAATAAATTACTTAAAAGACTCAAAAGTATTTTATGAACAGACTTCAATATTTGTATTTCAAATATATGCTAATTGTATTTATATAAACTTTACCACACCGTGGACTTTCTGTTGTTTCCTTAGTTTTCCCTGCGTCTGTATCAGAGGACGAGTTGTCTTGTTGAGAACTGTGGCTCATGATTACGTCCAGAGCCAAACAGTGAGTCGAAAAGTCTGCCGTCTGCCCCACCTCAACAGCCCCATCCAGTGCACTCACTACAAGACAGAAGACATATAAACTATAGACGTCTTTCTTTAACGAAATCAGTGCTTGATTTTAGTCTTACGTTAGTGACCACAGAAACAGATGGAACAGATGGTGTGTTCAGGTTTTTAAAAACATGATGGATTGTACAATAACAGACGCACACAGACATGAATACCGCTGCATCTGCACCATCACGTCTCTCACACAAACCCACGCATTGATTTCTGTCCTGTTCAGCAGAACCACAGTTAAAGTACATTTGTGCTGTAGTGAAAGCTGTACCTGCTGCAACAGTGGGTGGCTTTATTTTAGTCATCACTGTAACTCCAGACCATCTCACATCCAGGTCTTCAGAGGAGTTTGGGTCCTAAGGATTACAAAAATAAAAACACTCAACAGTTTTTTTTATCAGAAGTTAAATAAATTAAAATTGATTTAAAAAGAAAAAAAGGAAAAAGTGGACAGAACACAAACAGACTGGCAGTGACCCTAGATTACCAAAACATTCAAAAGGAGTGCTCTTCTTTGGGCAGTAACACAAGGTAAAGTTGAAATGAGTTTATATTTTAACATCTCCTAAAGACAAAGCTAAAACTAAGGTAATTGGACTTGTTTGACTTGTTTTCTTAAAGGCATTTCACCACTCAGCCAAGTAGCTTCTCCGGTGCTAAATGATGGGATTTCTCTGTATTATTATTATTATTGTTATTATTATTATTATTATTATTATTATTAGAGACATCTGTGTGTGAGGTCCACATAAAAATCACTTGACTAAGGTCTGTTAATGACAAATAGAGGAAGTAGTTCAGATTGTTCTGTGTGGTGAACCTATTAATCGTACTGTAACAACCCATCAGATTAAATGCATGAATGTGTGAGAGAGAGAGACGTTAAGAGTGTGATGTAGGATGCAAGTGGTGTTTCTTGTTTGGAGAGGAGTTTTCTGACTTATACATAGATTTATGCACTTCATTTAATTTTCTTTCAAGTCTTCTATCTCCTCTGGTTAAAATGTGTGTCGTTGTCCCCAAAGGAGTGTCCCTTGTCATTCAGGTGCAGGACTCGACTGTTTGTTACTGAAGGGGTTGTTTTGTTTACACAGCATGTGGTAAATTGCTACCGTTTAGCCCGGGTGTATTGTGTTTTAGGGTGAACAAGCTTGTTGCTGCACAATAATGCTCCGGAGTTTTTCTGATACCCCAATCACATTAGGGATGACAGTTTCCTTTATTTTCGTTTTGTTTTTAGACATACCCCGAACTGGATGACTGAGAATCTTCGCAGACGTAGTTCAATACCTGTTTTTGTGCCAGCGCCATCTCTAACTCATTCAGCCATGCTGCTGAAGGGAAGAGATAGATCTCAAGCCAGACTCCACCGTTGCCTGATGGGAGATGTGAAATTAATTTGATTCACTGTTTGAATGTAAAGTTAAATGGAATCACAAAGTAAACAAAATGTTTTAAACTGAAATCCTTTCTTACAGCTGAATGATGCAGCTCCATAATGTCCCCCTTTGTACAGCTCAAATGACAAACAAACACTCCTTTGATTGACATCTTCCTGATGTTAAATGATATAAATGATTCTTTGTTAGTCAGAATTACATGATGTCTCTTCACTTCTAGCTAACTTTTTGCAAAACAGTCTTGACTGATAAAATGTGATGATACGCACCATGGGATTGATAACATTGAGGAGATGAATGTCGTCAGAGTGAAGTGCAAAGACTCTGGCAACACCTGCAGCAGAACACGACAGAAGTAAGGTGGATGTGTCCATACATTTTTAATAAAATTAAAAACACTTTCTAAAAAAACGTATATGAGCACCAGTTTCAACCTTTCTTTCTTCCAACAAAGAAACTCCCAATCTTTTGTCTGAATAGATGGAACTGACTGATTGCTGCGGCACAGAGTTCGAGAGCTCACAAGGAGTTTATAGAAAACCAAAAAGTATATTTTAAATATCTATATATACAGACTTTTGATTCTCCAGTAAGTGTGTAACTTTGGTAAAACAAATGCATAACTAATCACATTAGATTTGACAACCTCTAAACTCACCTATCTAACCTACAGGTGATATTTGAGTTTCAGTTTAGTACAGTGTTACTGGATAACGTCCACATTAAGCTTGCACAGCTTGGGCACACAAATAAATGCTAATCTGTGTTTTTCATGAAAATACAATTTTATATCCCGGTTTGATAAAAAAGGAGAGATAATAAAGACAACAGAAACAGAGGAAAAGCATGGCGGCTGATCAGAGGTGTACCACCCACCCATATCATCAACAGTGCCGAGCAGATAAGTTGTTTCACTCATCCCGGTCATCTGAATAGATGTTATCTCCATCGTGTCCTGCAGCCACTCCGCAACACGGATGAAAGTTGATGCACACCACACAGACAAGCCCAGGGAGTGGCCCAGACTGAGGTACCTGCCGTCCTCGGAGCAGGACAGGCAGTTAGTGTTCTCTGGAAGCTGAAGACGAAGAAAAAGTAGCACTCACATTCACTTAGGATGCAATATATATGCAATACACTATTTATTTTTTATTACTAGAATGAAAAGAATCATCTTGGCGTGCCATTTAAACCCTTCAGATACGTCTGATAGCACAAATACTCTTGATTTTACATAAAATAATACATAGATTAATTCACATATGTCTCTATACCTGTGCCACACTGGTCATTTCCAGTGTAGATGGTTCCTCTCTGGATGATTTCTGAGCTCCTTCCATTTCGTCTGTACAGTAGATTGAATGTGAACAGCATCACAACAGAGAGTTAATCTACAGGAGCCCTCTGTGTTTTGATGTTGTTAAAAGTGTGTCCTGTCAAGTGGCATCTAAATGTGCAGTTACTACACAGGGTGTAAAACATAGACAGTATATATTTATACAGTCTAAGGTATGGTAACACATAAGTATATACAATTTAGTATTAGTTAGCTAACGCTAACGCTAGTCTTGTACGTAACTTGGCAGATTGTAAACTGTTTTTTTAGAGTAGTTCCTATTCGCGAAACTGTGAAACACACGTTTAAGATAACGCACAGCTGCATTTTTTTTTTTTTTTTTTTTTACGCAGGGTGTTAATAAGAAACTTCCCTTTGGAATATGTATAACTATCGTTAATGGTCTTACATTTAGTTTACCTTAGTTTTCAGTGAACCGTGGAAGGCGCCGCCATTAAATGATTCACGGTCGTCATGACAACAGTGTTTCCACGTGCCCTGCGACAAGGTCACGTGACCAATAGTGGCGACCCCAAGTAAACAGAGGCAGTATCTATGGCAAGTCTCTATCTATAAATCTGAATGAATTCATAGCCTTTAAGTGTTTTTGACGTTTGTAAAATTTTGCCAAATTTTATTTTCATGTAGAAAATCAAGGTCAATGAAAGTTACATATATGATTACTTACCCTTGTGTGGTAGAAACAACATCCAGGAAGTGTAAGAAATACAAGAAAAACATGCATTATCACATCTGACAACATTAGGCCACTTCTTGGCTAATAAAGCAGTTAAGCTCAGCGTTCATGCAGAGGTGGACCTTGCAGACCACACTTGACCTGAGGAAGTTTCCTTTCCTGCTGCAGTACTTGCAGGTCTGGCAGTTTGTATGTTCATGGGTATTGGAGATGGACAGATCAAACACAAAACACATAAAAACCCCTCAGCGTAAAGATCATTTGGATGTTTTTATTCTTTTGAACTTTGCCCCACTACGGTTGCCATACAGTCAATGGTTGCCAGGCAATGGTTGCTACGCTGGTTCCATGAGGTCGTCCACATACAGTCAATGATGTTAATGAATATCGTTGAGAGTAGCCCATTGTTAATTTTTGTTTCTTTGTCATAATCATGTACTGTCAGGAGGCTGTCATGAATAAACGACTTCCGATATCTGATAATCGCCAGCTGTTCGTGGCTAGTCACAGGCGATCAGTATGCACAAAAGTGATCAGCTCATCATCCAAGAAAGAAAGAAAGAAAGAAAGAAAGAAAGAAAGAAAGAAAGAAAGAAAGAAAGAAAATCAGTAAACTCGTTAGTGAAAGATGTGGCCTAGGATGATACATATGTACAGTCAGTTTAATGAAAAACCCTGCAGGCTACCTCACAGTGCGTTATTATCCAAAATAGTTCAGACGTCGCTCTGAATCAGGGAATAAGGGTTATCATGGTTAGTGGATTTAACCCATTTAAGATCAGAGAGAAGTTAATTAAAACATACTCATATACCGGAGAATGCCTCAGACCGGTCATTTAGAGCGCTAATATATATATATTTTTTAACAACCTGGCAACATGAAAGTAGTTGCTGTGGATTTTAATTACTACACAAATCAGGTATAACATTATGACCAGCTCCCTAATCTTGTATAGGTCTTAGTTGTGACTCATCAGAGAATGGACACGGGCCTTATGAGGTTGTCCTGTGGTGTCTGGTATCAGGATGTTTTAAGTGGAGGCATGTGGGTCCTATAGGTTGAGGGGAAGAGGCCTCTGTGGATCAGACTTGTTCCAGTGGATCTCACAGATACTTGATCAGTTTGGCATCTAGTGAATATGGAGGCCAGATCTCCAATTTTTACATGTTTTGTGTGTTTTTTTTTTGAGTGGTTATTAAACTGTTTATGTGTGTCTGTGTCAGGCTGCATCCTGCTGGGGGGTGGCTGCTGCCATCAAGCAGTGTCATTGCAGTGGGGTGGGGGTGTCTGGTTTGGTCCAGGTGGGTGGTACGTGTCTAAGTAACATTCACACGAATGCCAGGTCCAAATGTTACTTCTCCTGTCAGTTGTTTTTATCTTGTGGCTGATGAGTGTATTTTTCTGTGTGCTGGTAGTAGTAGTGCTGGTACTTTCTAAACGAGAACAGAATAATCTCACCTGCATTCAAAGAAAACACATAAAAACGCCCCAGCGTAAAGATCATTTGGATTGGTTTTTATTCCTTTGAACTTTGCAAAACAGCACAAGAGAATGTATACATTTGTAAAAATGCAGTTCATGATGCATACTCTCCCGTCAAACTCCTCTCTACAGCAGGTGTGCAGTACACACACACCAGTGTTTTTTTTTGTTGTTGTTTGTTTTAAACACTCAGCACTAGTCCCAAAAACAAAACAAAAAAAACTTGTGAACCTATTATTGGAGCACCCAATTAAGACTTATAACAAAATATAAGACCTATAATTAAAACCCATTCAGTGAGAAATGTTCTGCCATTAAGACCAGTGACGTGCTGTTCAATAGTTAATTACGATCTTCAATCAACCACTTGGCACCATTATTCTCTCCTCCCCCTGGAATATACTCATAATTACCGCCCACTACTTGAAAGTGATTCAGTATTATTATTACTAACGTGGACATTTTATTTTATTTATTTTTTTTGTGCTTGATGTATTGCAGAAACTGCTGAAGACACTCTTTCAGTCACATTACTTCATTTCCTCAGAGAGTCAACGTAGAGCTCAATGTCAGCGGTATTCCTAATTATAAATACCTGAAGTTTTACCTCAATGATGATTTATTAAAAAGAAAAAAAAAAAACAGAGTACCAGAAGGATTATAAACGAGTAAGCTGCGATTATGGCCAATCAAACTAAACTAAACAGTTACATTATGAATACAGAAAGCCATCAAAGGCGTTCATTTAAACAGGTTTAAATGGGATATAAGGCAGACAACAGATGTGCAGATGTGTGTGGGTAACAACTCAATTGGCCCTTTGGATATTGGCAGTCTGAAGCTACCTACAAATGTGTGTAATCTTAAGGCTTCTACTGGATTTCAATTGACTGTGGGATTACATTCAGTACTAAATCTGAAACCACACTTAGAGTGAATGGGCACTGATTATTAACTGGAAACCAAAGGCCATAAAAAAAAATAATAAAACTCTTCATATTAGTGTAATCTAGTTACATTGTAGGAAAATGCACACTTCTTTTTTCCCCTATGCGGCTGCATATTTTCAAGCGAATCAACCATGTAGGGCTCAGACCGAAGTTCATTCACTGTACACTATAAAGCTTCCAATTTAGCGTTTCCCCTGTAGTGGATTAAACGAGCCCAAAACGTAGCACAATGTGAATGTTAATGCTTTCCACCTTACAATACTAGAGTAGCGTGTGATACTGTCTTTATCCCCCTTTAAAGTGTACAACGCAAGAACTTCAAATACAGCGTTAAGTGTCGGGTGAATTGGCTGACGACCTCTCAGCTCAGGCCTTTTGTTGCAGTCTTATTCCATTAATATTTAGAGGCTTTTAGGTGCAGCTTTAACCCAGAGACTCCCCACAAATGTGTCAAGACAAGACCCACAATATACTGTATTATGATACCTTTCATCTGGCAACATCCGCTCAAGGGTTTGCTACCCCAGCTGCTTGGATACAGACTCTTTGATCAAAACAAGGCCGAGCAGAGGAGGCCGATGACAGCGTACAGATAGAGGAAAAGTGGCTTAGAAATAAATACATCAGTAGTTCTATGCAAAAAGAGAGAGACAGAGACACTTCTTTCCAGTGGGTTAAATACTTTAAACTAGACTTGCTGCTCAGTTAACAATGTCTAAATGTTTTTGGTCCATTTACCAGTTGCTCAAAATAAAGGGAGTGAGGTTAATAAATACTTTAGATAAGCTCAAGTGCATCCGGTGTACACACCTCAACTGATGCTGCCTTCAAATGCTGTCGAGTTTACCAATGTTCACAATCCATATGAAAGCACCCTAGCTCGTGGGCTGTTCACGAGTCGTTTACAAGATATACGGTAACCGAAGGCTCAGGAGCTGCATTTGAAGACAGCATTATTGCAGCAGGGTGATTAATCCAACATTTTTACTCAGTGGATTCAGATGATTTCAAAAGGAATCTGAATTTAGTGTGAGATATGTCAGGTTGACACGCTCCATTCTTCAAACATACTAATCACGGGGACCCTTTTACTGGTTGTACTGCAAAATAGCTTCATTCTAATACGTCATTATACCTATTATTGTGTTCAAACACTACCATGTTTTGCCATAAAGTATTTCACTTGTTTCCAGTATGGAATAAGCTTTTCAAAAGTCGCTTAACAAATGCCCGCGTCACTGAAGGCAGCGGGGACAAGTGGAAATATTTCACTCCCTTTGCACAATAAGACACGAAGGCTATATCTGAGGTGGTTTGCAATGTTTCAGTTTTTTTTTTTTTTTGCAGTGGGCGGCTTCAGTCATTAGAAGAAATGAGGACACCTTGAAAAAGTTTCCTCTCTTACACTGCGTCTTGAAATCTTTAAATGTATAATGTAAAGAAAGGAATCTTTGACCAGTCGAGTGCGTGAATGACTCACCGACTGGATTTAACAAGGCTGGAAAAAAAATAAAAAAAAACTATTCAATAAACGTGCACTGGACGCATTAGGGTCAGGACTGTTTGTTTTTCCTCTCCCTTGGACATTTAACATCGATGAGACACAATAACTACGAAATAATAACCCCTGGTCCTAGAAAAACCAGAGTGAAATCTGCTACATGTCAAACATCATGAGAGCTCACAGCATCGTCCTGGTGGTCCCAGCAGAAGAAGTCTGTGTAGTCGGCTGCAGCTTTGTTTTGACACCCACATGGCTCCACAAATAAAAATCTGAGAGAGAGTCAATGCTACGAGGAAGCCTTAGACAAGTCATAGTCCATTATGAGCTGTTTGATGTACGACAGTTTCTCGTGGAGATACTCGCAGCGTTTCTTTTCTTCCCGGTAGCCTGGGAACTTCTGCAGAGACAATAAAAAGAATCTTAACATAAATAAAGGTCTTAAACAACTTCCTTTAACGTAAGGATGATTCAACTGATGTCTGATGATGTGAAACGTCGTAGGTGCACAGAAAGTAATGATAAACGGATCAAAGGGTGAAACGACTACAAAAGCTCCTCTCAAACTAATCTCCCTACGGCATAAAAAGGTCAACCCTCCTTGAACTCTTGACTTTTACAAAATGTATTTTAAACAAAGACATTACACCAGACTTTTTCTCATATACTGTCAGTGAAGTTGTGATCGTCTTAAATTTAACATGAGCTTTTAGCTCATATTTGATGGGTACCCGTGTGCCCAAAAAACACATTTTATTGAAGGCAATTTAGATTAAAAGAAATTACTGTGAATTGCTGTCTTTGGGGTGTTACGGTGACTACTTGTTGTTGTTTATTTATTTTAAGACAGCAGTGTATCCTATTGTTCCCTTTGAAAATTAAGTGTTCAGAACCAGACACGTTTATCTGTTTCTCTGACAAACACTAATTCCTGACCCGTTTGAACGTGAAAAGTATCAAACATAAGACACAAATTATACATTAGTATCACTCACAGTTTCTGCTGAACAATTTAAATCTAAGTCTCTTATGTATTTCCAGCACAGATTTGATGGAACTATATTATGAAAAAATAATCTGTGTGAGGAGATGAACCAAAAGACACAACAACTTCAACTTACCTTTCGATACTTGTTGTACTTTTCTAGTATTTGATCCTCCATTATCTAAGAATTACAAAGCATAAATAATGAATTAGCTGCATTGAATATAATCTCTAGGAGATAACCTAGATGTACTCTATGAATGTACCTTATATTCTTGTGTGCCAGGGGACAGGCTCTTGATTTTGGACCCCAGCTGAACAAACATGTGCGTTATGGTGGCGATCCGGGAATGGAGGTCTTTGTACTCGTCGTACTCTGCACAGAAATCCTCCTGGTACCTCTGACGCTGCTCCAAATCTGTGATGGAGTTGTATGTACTTCAAGGAGACACAACCGAGAGACAAACACACAGTCAGTGACGATGTAAGGCCCAGCTTAAAATGCAACCAGTCCTACGGTACAGAAAAGGGCATGAAGACACTTTCTACCGTGTGAATTTCCTGTGTAGTATCTCTTTTTGACACAAGATGGCAGCACACGCCCACAATTTAATACAACAGCTGACTGACGTTCAGTGTTAGTTTCTTTTTCTTTGGCTTTATGTTGCTAAAAGTACTCAATACTAGGAACTTCAGCGGCAACGTAAATTACTTTTAAAACACGTTTATACTCACAGCACATAATCTGGCTTCTCCTCAGTGGCCACAACCTTCGTGATATCAGGATCTGCAGCAGAAACAAAGATGAAGAAACTGAGTCGAGTCAGGAAGTTCATCGTCATGACGTCTTGCATTAGTGTGAATGTTAAGCAATGTGTTTTTGTTTTGCTAAAAGCCACGGTGCGAGTGTGTGTGTTCTCGCCTGCCTCTGTGCAGACTATCTAAGTGCTTGTGGGTGTCAAGAGACCTCTCGGCTCAGAGACCCAGTGCACCGCACAAGCTGTTGTTGAGTCGGTCTGCCACATAACACACACCAAGGACTCGAGAGGGCGAGCTTATGGGAGCAAACACAGCCATGCTTATGAGATAATACTGGAAATTCTCCAGCGGGGCTGTCAGATAAAACTCAGAGCCACTTCACACATAATTACCAGTGGTTATCCATTCAAAGTATGTGTGGGTAAACAGTTATTGTGTTGGCAGAAGAGAAACAACAGTTCAGACTAAAGCGGTGACGGCTGCAATTTGACAGATGTCGAATTCAAACAAGAGCAGACTCAGACGCAATAAAGCCTGCCACAAGGAGATGGAAAGAAATAATCAGGACCCTCCCCCTGCACAACTAGTGTCAGGAACGATATATAAAATACTTGTAGGTAATAGTGAGAAAAAAAAAAAAAAAAAGCAGAGCCTTACTGTCAAGTTTGTCTGGATTCTGCTTGAGATCAGGACTCGTCTTTAGCCACGCGCTGCCCTGGTCGTCTTTTAACCTCTCCCGCTCCTTGTCTTTGTGCTTTTTAGTTTTCTTCTTCCTGTGCTGGCTGTTGGCGAGCTGCTGCTGAGCAAAGTCAGAGTCACGCTGGGCCGGCTGGAGTTGGCTGCTTACTTTGGGTTCTTGCTGCCTGGTCTCTGAAAGCGGTCCATCGATGGCGCTAGGCAGTTTGTGCGTTAATGGAAAGCTATTGTGGCCTCCTGGAAAGCCGTTTTGGTTATCAGTGTGGGTGCTTGTTGTCTGAAACTCAGTCTTTGTGTGGAAACTGGGGTTGAGGGCAGGAGTTGCATTATCGTGTCCTCCTTTACTGTTTAAGAGTCCGTTTACAGCGGGCTGCTGCTGCTGTAACCTCTGGTCTGTAAGTTTTTGTCTCTTCACTGCTAGCCTCTCCAGTGAGTCAAAAGGCACAGGGCGTTTCTGGGTAGGGAGCGGAGAAAAGAAAACGAGAGAGAAATCAGGTTATAAATACGATAGAAATATGAAAGAATTTACAGTTTGGCTGTAAATTGATAAATACCTAATTTACATCTACATACGGATAAACCAACATAAAAACGAGCATCGGTTCACAACCAGATACTCTTATTTCACACATGCTGGAAAAAAACAAACAAAAACTGTGCGGCCATTTACCACGGGAGGATTTTTTGCAACGCTTTGGTCCTCTGAGGTCTTTAGTATTAATGAGTTTGCTTGAAGATTCCTTGACTGGCTGCTGATATGCGGCTGCAACTTCCTGCTGACACAGACAAAGAATGTGGCGATGAGACATTTATTATCTGCATGGAATACAGATCTTTCTTTTTTATTTTTTCCATTTTAACAGCTGATCCTCCAGTGTTATGTGAGCTTACTGGAGGACTATTATTAAAGCCAGCGTGAAATGAAGCACAGATACTTTAAGTAGCAGGTAAAGCTCTGCTCCTGAGTGCTGATTAGTGGTCAACACTGTCATCACTGTCCAGAAGATGTGGACGACATTGAATTGAATGCATGTAATGAATGCAACTGAATGCAAATACTGTCAAAATGAAGAAAAGCAGCATTTCAGTACGAGTTAAAGTGCATTTATTATGTAATTTCAGAGTTCAGCTGTCTGATTGCACTTGGATAAAAACTGTGCTGTATTCTGGAGGTGGGGGCCTGGACGGGCCTGTGTCTCCTCCCTGAAGGCAACAGTGTGAAAAGGTTGTGTCCTGGGTGTGTACTGTCCTGGGAAATGTTTTTTTCCACGCTGCAGGCATCTATCATAATATATGTCAGACACTAAGGGGAGTTGTGACTGGGTGCTGTTGTTGAACCATACCAGTATATCATGTGTTATGATGCTCTGAACAGAACAGCTGTAAAAGGTCAGTAGTAGTTTCTGGCAGATTGACTTTCCTCAAGGATCTCACAAAGTACAGGGCGGGGGGTGTTCCGGGTGAGGCCTTGTGAGGTCTCTCGTACCCAGGAATTTGAAGTCGCTGACCCTCTCCACAACTTCCCCGTTGATGTGATCAGGATTTCGGTTTTGGAGGAGTTGAGGGCCAGGTTGTGAGTTTCAGTTGTCATCTCCGTAGGCTGATTCATTGTTATTGTGCCACTGTGGTGTCGTCAGCGAACTTAATAAGGGTATTATCAGTGTGGGTTGGAGTACAGGCGTGACGGTACAAGGTGAAAAGCAGTGGACATAGCACACATCCCTGGAGGAGTCTGAGAGACAGGACTGAGGAATGGTGGGAGCCCAGCCGGGCTGACGGGGGGCGCTCTGGCAGACAGTTTTCGACCCAGCTGCAGGTGTTGTAACTGATGCCCGGGGCTGCGTAGCTTGGACACCAGTCTGCTGAGGTTGATGCAGTTAAAAGCAGAGGTGATGTCCACAAACAGCAGCCTTGCGTCGGTCCAGATGCAACAGCAGCATCTGTAGTTGATCTGTTTGCTTTGTAGGCAAACCGGTGTTGGTCTGGGCTGGGAGGGAGACTTTAGCAGCAGCACCGGTGACGACAACAGGTGTGTAATCAGTCATGTTATTTGCAGAAGGTTTCTTGGGGATCGGCACAATGGTAGCAGATATGGTAAAAACCAGACCCTTGAAGTTGGTGAGCTGCTGTATGTCCTGACAGATGCACCGAGGGTCCCTCAATCTTCCTCCTGAATGCAGCTTTTACCTCCTCGATGCCTCTTTTATGGTTGGACCTGGCAGGACTGTATAGTTCCTGGACCAGAAGGCGGAGTCTCCGTACATCCATGGTTTATTGTTCTGGTAATGTCTGGTCTCCTTCTCAACAGTGGCATCATCAATGCAGAATGACATGTGCTGCAAAACACTGGATGCATAGTCATCAAGATCCTATTGTGCAAACAGGGACCAGTCGGTGCTTTCATAACCGTCTTGAAGCTGTAGATTTGCAGCCTCAGGCCAGAACTAGGAAAATGCGACTAACAGAGCCGGTGCCTGTCTAAGGCTGTGCTGAATAATTGAGAGAACGTGGAAGTTTCCTGCTATATATTTCTTTTAGCTTTAGGAGTTACTATCCGTTTTTTCAGACTTGACGATGATGGTTTGGCACCGGTTTGTGTTGACAGTCAACACCATAATGAGTATTACACACACCCCCAAGTCACAGACACAGGCTGTAGATTTAATTATTAGCTCCTTGTTAAATGCGTGCCTGTCCGCCTCTAACCCACCTGGCCAGGAGCCTGCTGATCAGCTGCCTTTCCTCCTCGCTGTAGCCGGGCCAGTCCCTCTGCACGTGCTTGTAGAAGTCGTCCCTCAGCAAATAGCTGCTGTCTTTCGGGTTCACTTTCGCCACCTGAAACATCAGACGACAGAGGATATTAATGCGCATTCCTGTCTCTTAATTTCCAACTTCACTCACAACCGACGTAACCACACTCCACAATGCAAGAAGACATAATAAGACACATGAGAGTACAATGTCACCGCACACATTATGTGTGAAAAAACACACTAAATGTGTGTTAAGTTTTTTAATATCATGAGAACTAATGTGACGGCACTTGTATGTGTTTCTGAAGCTTGACATTTAATATCTTTTTTCTGCCATTTGGCAGAACTCTATTTGCCAGTCGCTGCTGATTAAGCAGTGAACACTTGGGTCTTTTTCAAAGCAAACATCTGCCTGCTGACGCCTATAACAATGAGAGAGTGTAGAAGGTTAGATACGACTACTTTAACATGTCCATTAAAGGGTTTAATGTAGTTGTCTTCATAACACTGTCTGAAACACAGCTACACATTGGGGCGGAGGCCATGTGTTCACACCTTACAGACAAACGTAAAGCTGTCAGTTTTGGTGTTAAGGTCACGATGGTTTAATGATTACAAGTCATAATAATACTGAATATTATATCATCACATATTCCTCTTATCAGAAAAAACTCGCATTGTATTGTATTGTGTTGTTTGCATTCCTTTGGATGTGATAAACGTGTGCTGGTCTGTCTACATTTTTAATAGTAAATCAAACTTTTTTTCCCCCCATTTACATTAAACCTACTTGTTATATTTCAGCTTTTATTTCGTCAGCCGTCACAAAATTGTCACTAGCAGGAATCTGGGACATGCTGAAACTGCCACATCCACATTCCTGAAAAGCAAAACTCTCCCTCTCTGTGATTGTGTTTCCGTCAGATTGTCTTTCTGTCGGTGACTTTAATCGTCGGGCTGCTCTCCTCTGAGGACATCTATCTTTCTGGGGCCTCTTGTCAGCGCGGCCCGCCCAACAGCGAACACAATCTCCACAGACACGATTACAGCAGCGACCTAATTACCCGCACGCACCGGCACAAAAACCACATACTTGCACACGCATCAACAAACAGAAGGACAGGAAAACACAAACACATCACAAAAATGTATACAAGAAACGCATATAGACTAAATAAAATAAATTATAATAATTAAGTTACAGCTTCAGTTTGGTTGGTTCTGGTTTATTTCAGCACATGAATATGTGATTAATATCCTGAACATAGATCTCATTTTTAATTTTATAAAAATTATATTTTATTTATTTATTTAATTATATTTTTTTTTTCATTTGCTGTTTTTAATAGAAATGGTCGTGGGAAAGTTGCTTTAAATGCTGTTCTCTGTGTCCTTCCTAAGAACAATGACAAAATACATTTACTATACCATGTGATTTATTGCAAAGTTGAGCTGGAAAACTGTGCATCACTGTTCTGGTGAGTTTTAATCCCAAACAGAAAGAGGACAGTGAATGTGCGTACATGCATGTGCATGTTAACGAGCGCACACTCAGATGTTTTGACATACACACAAGTGACATTGAGCCTGTAAATCCATAAAAACTGTGAGTGTGGTGCATTTGTGCTAAATAGTTTGTCAAAATGCTCCATCAGTAGGAAATAATACATAAAATAAATGTAGGTATTCATCAATTATTCCAATGAGGCACTAAAAAATATTTTTGATTTGCTTATATGTAAATATGTATTTTTTTTATTTGTATAAATTCCCCTGCATTCATAAATAATTACATTTAATTATGAAAATAAGTCTCACCTAATGGTTTAAACAGAATTATCATATTTGGTGCATTTTTGAGTCATTTATTTACTAATTTTTTATTTTTTTTCTTAGTTTTTGGGTTTACCAACAGCATCATGTGGATACGCATTATTTTTCACTGACCTCCTCCAGTACGGCGCCCAGCTCGGCCTTGTCCTTGGGAGTGGCCCTTTCTCTCTCCAGCCACAGCAGCAGCTCTGGTTTCTTGTAGGGTTTGAGAGCCAGCAGGTGGACGATGCGGTCCTTCAGGGGCCTCTGGGTCGGCGTGGGCGCACCGCCGTGCCGCCGGTTGCCCGCAGACTGCTTGAACGCGCTGCTGTCCGAGGCAGATGGAGGAGCCGGCCTCTTGTGGTACTTGACGCATTTACCTGAACACAACATGATTTATAGCCGTTAACCGACGCTCGGCCAGAGGGTGTCATTTCTCTACCTGGATTTGAATTACGTTACCCGCCCAGTTTGTGCGAATAATTCTTTTTTCCCCTCATGAAATCGATATTGCTATAGATTTTGCCCTTTCTTCTCCATCAAATACTCCATCAATCAGCACTAAATCAAATCTACAGTTTGTCCGTTTCCTGACATTTAGGGAATTAAATTCAGGAGCCCCTTTTGTATAAGCGAAATGTTGGCACACAGAGTATTTTCATGCGGGATGTCAATCAAAGGCAGCTAGTAGAGGCAGACAACAGCCTGGTTTTAAAACTCACATTTCACCCTGACAACATGGGTTAATCAACAGCTGACTGGCTAAAGTGAAAATCTTTATCTAGATCACATGAGCACGCAGGCCTGCAGATATTTGTTCCTCAGGTGCTCCCATTGATTATTGGTTATATCCCTACTGCAGACAGATGGGGCATGTTGGAGCAGCGAAAGCTATCCGTCTCTGTGCTAATCCCATTACAGGTTAATCTGCTCTTTGAAGGTCAGAGTGGGGGTAGAGGTGCAGGAAAAGAACGCTTTCTGCTAACCACAAAAGCACGCCTTGCCAAGAGATAACGGTGCTGTGCTCCGTCACCGGGCGACAACCAGTCATTAATCAAGGCGAAAATACTCTGAATTATGTCGTAATTATGGGATGCATAGTGCGTCGTATGGCCACCCTGCAGAATTTGCCGCATTTCACACACACATGCGCCGCGTTTGTGTAAATTTCCAGAGGGAGAAAGTGTTTAGAGAGCATCTATTAAATGTTTCTCTTTTGGCGTATATGCTGCCGTGTCATCTTCACCTTAACATCTGATGTTGCACAATCCACATAGTCTAAATTTAAACCAAGCAGAGTTTCAGCTTCCCTGGAGCTCCAGCACTGACATGGGGGTCTAAGACTTGGGCCAAGAAAAAAAGATTGCGTAACAGCGTCAAAGGTTGGATGAGAGAGGGAAAAGAACAGCGAAAGTGGCTTTTGAGTTCATGTTCCCGTTTAGTTAATATGCTGTAAAGTATCCTCGATGATTTAAATCTAATCTTGGAGATCTGTGAAAAACCTCGGGCTAACTTTCCTTTTTATCAGATGTGACAGCACAGAGCCAGAATAAACAAAAGTTAGAACTATTTAAAGTCGCAACGCAGCCGACATTTCATTTCACAGCCCATGTTTTGTTGACGCGCTTCGATCTCCCCTTTTTAAAACGATGCCTTTCTGTAGCGTTAGTGAAGAGGAACCGGTTTTGGCCTCCTGCCTCTGAAATTACAGCAAACAGACAGACAGTTGGTGATTCTGAACAATACCGGAGATCCATTAGGCCAACACCAAGGCTAGATATGAGAGCGGAGGACTGAAACACTATGAGAACACTGGGACTGAAAAACAAAAGACTGAAAATGATAGAAAATAACAAAGATCTGAGAGAAGAGTTCGCTTTTTAAGTTCTGTTTGTACAAATGAACAAGCAGCCTGCACATCTGGCTCCATCACACATCCCAACAGGGAAATATTTGGTTTTCATCTCGGAGAACTGAGCACATATTTTTCAAGGAAAGCCAATACGCATATTACTTTTATTGGTGCTATTATATTTCTATTTTTATTTTTATATGGTATCACTGTATCCACATCCAATTTACTGGTCCCTGTCTGAACTCAAAGTTATTTGGCCTTTCCACAGTGAAAATCTCACACACACCCCCGCAGCCACAGAGGCCTCTCGCCTAACTCACTTGGATGTGTGGCTCCAGGTTTGATCTCAATGGCCGAGCGGCTCCAGCTGTCCTTCTCCACCTGAGACATCCTCTCGCGGGTCATCTGGTAGGAGTCATCTGTGGCACACACGGTGATCTTGTCCTGGATGCTGCCTTGACCCTCCAGCTGCTCGCGGCCGTCGCTGCGAAACGAAAACACGCAGCTGTTGGAGCGCAGGGGCTTTCTGCAGGCTCTACAGTAAACACTGGTGAGACGTGGTGCTGTGAGCCATCTCGGAGCAGCGCACTGCTATAGGCTCCGCGCAGCATGAAGTGGCTTTGTGGTAGAAGCTGGCTAAGACGGGTCTATAGTTACTGTACGTTATGTCACAGGACAGATTTAGCTTGGCGGCCTGCGACATGTGAAAAAGACAGATATCCTGGTTCAAAGCAGAACAGAGCCCGTGGAAAACCACCAGGATCACTCCGGCTCCTGCCAGCAGTGCTCGCAAAACAAGGAAAAAATAAAAGTTTAATACACAAACCTGGGCTACATTAGTGTGGTAAACAAAACTGGGATCAACTGTACTGCCAACTCCCTTTTTTTTTTTTTCTATATTTAAAAATAGGAGCCTTTTCCCCTGATCCAATATTCATTTTCACAATGCAATTACACATGTGACCACTGACCATTTCTCCTCTTTATCCTCAAAACAAATGTGGGAGAAGGGAGAGCGTGATCTTGCCCTCGCGCTGTTTCTCTTGGCCGCAGCAGCTGACTGGAACCAGAACTAGTTAAAGTTCAGACCACAATTAGCCATCTGGCAGCAACTGAGCATAACCTCCAGTTTCCAAGCATATCCACTCCATAAATAAGGCATCACAGGTCTCAGTAATGAGAGGCTCAGCTCAGAAATACTCAGGAAATTACAATGGCCCCATGCTGTGTGCGCAGCGAGCTGCGAGCTCGTCGTCTCCCCTGATTCGGGAGCGCAGCGAGAGCTGAGAAAACATTTCTTTTTTGTTTTTTTGTTATTTTCAAGAGTGGTTTCAAAACTGCTGAACTATGGGGATGAGAAAAAGCTGTCATCTAGGGTCACATGAGCCGCAGCCGGTAGGCCAGATGAAACACTCACACATGGCGCATCTGGCAACTCAGCAGCGAGAAATCCCTCTCTTGAAGGAAATTTTTGCCAAAATTCTTTGCTAGTTTATGTGGATGACAGAGTTTTTGTTAGCTTTCCTTTGTGCCGGGGTTGGGATGAGCTTCAATGGGGGGAAGAAGGGATGGTTTTAATTTGCCGAAGAAACGACAGCGGTAGTTAATTTCTCTTTCGCGTGTGGAAACGATGAGTTTAAAACTGATTAACCTCATACCTGGAAACGTACTGATGGATGCAGTCAAAGCTGGCTTGTGGCTGGTCTTTGCTGTCGCTGGACAAGTAGAAGGAGAAGACGCGAAGAGCAGAAGGTGACTCCGACGTTGGAGCTGGGATCTTGAAGTACTATGAAGGAAACGGCAAAAATAAGACACAAAAAATTAACTTGCATATTGATATAAATGCACACATTCTATGTTTTGTGCCTCTTTTCCATTTTTCTTTGTCCTGTAACAGGTTAACTTCAGCGTACACGGTGCCTATACGAGCACATTACAAGTGATTCTGCCGTTTATCTGGCCCGCTACCAGCCAGTTGCTTTAACTTGTCTTAAGTTTTCCTAAGAGTTCATATTTTATTGTCTTCCAAACTGACAACTTATTGCAGGGAAAAGCAGTTGTCTACTCAGCAGGATTTCAGGCAAACTCTGGTGCCAAGAACACAGAGCCGTCCAAAGTCAAGGTTTTTGCAATCAACATAAATCAGTGAGGTTTCTATTTTCACAACTTAACAGCCCACTGCAGAGAGCTGCTGATAAGTCTTAAAGGAACGGTTCACCCTAAAAAAAAATGGCTTGCCAATATCTCCCAGAGCTGGATTCGTATCCAACAAGAGAGAGGTATTGAATGGACAAAAAGCATAAGGAGAATTTATTCATTTCAATACAATACACGTGAAAAGGGGCCAAACGACTGTTGAAATCTAAACAACTCTCCACCTTCAGGGGGGACAGGAAATGTGTGCAACAAACTTCACAGCCAAATAGACCCTCATGTTGGATCAATACGGGAAGAATAACCAGGAAACCTTATATCTTATATCTCGAGTATACTTCTTACATTTTGGCTGCGAATGATCCAATAGGAAAACTTACAGTGCTTCCAACACAGACAGGGCTCATCCTCTTGGGAGCATAAATGTGCTGCATAAAATAAAATAAAAATCCTGTATGTAGCAATCTGACAAAAAGACTGAGAGATTTATTGTTTTGAAGGATGAAGTTATATTAGCTTCATGTAAAACTTCATCAGCTTCATGTGAAAACAATGTGGAAGGGTGGGATGGCTAGCACAGAATTATCACTTGAATCTGGAGCTTTAAGGCTCATTTAGTAGTAAGTACTGCAGGACATAGATGCCATAACCTACACATGTAGCCTACGCCATTCGCCACTCGCTGTGTAAAAACGCCACACAAATGTCAGTGGGCACTGTGTTATTTTTGAGAATTAGTTTCTGCTCCCTACTCCATTTTCAACAATGGCGACCAAAACGTTTGTCAAAATTTCGCCGAAGGCGAGTCATCCCGATGTCTGTATCTCCAAACCTCCTCAGTTAACCTTAGTGATTCTTTACTGATCCAAAACAATCAAAACAAAAATTGCGGAGATGGACAAGCAGACCAATCACAGCTCTTGCGGTCTGCTTGGTTACATTTCTGGGGAGTTGCATGTCAGCTACAGCGTTCGGGTCTGTGTATGATCTGTGTGTGTGATCTGCCGCAAACTGACAAAGAAGCCTAAACCGCCTATTGTACTGACTTCACACTGATCTGCACTTTTCCTGTTTTGGTTCACTCTCATAACTTTGTTTTTGGCAAAAACAACAATTTGTTTCTAGTGAGAAAGGAAAATCCACTGTACACTACTTACTTATGAGTTAGTAGAAACTAAAACCAGAGCTAAAGAAGAAGAATTTGACTGGTGGTCTGAAAAGTGTCTCACAATTTTCTTGCCAGGGGCTCATGTTTTAATATTCATTATCAGTCAATCTGAGCCCCGATTTTAAGTTAACAAAATTTCCTCTCCTGGAGATTCATAAAGGTTTTTTCTTGTCTTATGGTTGTCTCCTCGATCACATGTGCGCCGTGCTAACAGAGGTAACGTAGAAATGAGAAGCTATAGCTCCTACGTTCGCTCCAACAGAAGGTAAAAAACAGCGTTTTCTGCTACACAAATGTGTTGATCTAACTGTATAATCCTCTATTAAGTTTTTTCATTTAAATGTAGCGATCAGTGTTTGTTACCGTTTCGGTGCAAACTCTGCTTGCATGTACCTATTCTGTTCCTTTTTTTTTTATTATATATATATATATATATATATTTTTTTTTTTTATTGGTGGCGAATCAAGTTGGTAGTACTGAATCTGAAATCTGTCACTTCCACGTCACTTTTGTTGTCGTCTTTGTTTTCTTTTAGGACACTTTAAAAAAAAAGAAAAGAAAGAAAGAAAGGAGATGTCCTGGCGCTACAGGGACGTGGTTTTGGTTTAAGGCAGACATAAAATAAACTACTAAAAAACGATCGGGCTTGGGTGAATCCTTTTAAAAAGGCCTGGATCTGCCCCAATACCGATCTCCCAAAACCAACTGGGATGTCCCTACTTCAGATTAATGACAGCACTGCTGCACTGCTGCTGGGATTGTAAACAAGAAACTAGATGTTTAAAGTTAATTGCATCGGTGTGAAAACCGTTCAGCTTTTGCAGGTTTAATCATAGAAATAGACAGAACTAAAAATGGACACACAGTGACTGAGCCGCCATCTGGAGCTCCCAGCTCTGTGAACTGAAAGGACATTTATAAGTAAATCAAAGGGACCACCAGAGACACAGGAAATGCACTTGTGTAATTTAACGTAATTTGTTTCCAAATTGAGGCAGCTAGCTCTTTCTTCTGCTTCTTCCATTCTCCCACTGTTTGTTTCCTTTACTGACAAGTGTTTGCATTGAACCCTATAGTGCCCCGACCTTCAAAGACTCACACACGGTACGATGCATTACAAAGCACGCTCAACACCAGTCATTTAAACATGATGCCCGAATGAAAAAAATCCCCCCTATTGTGTGCTCTTCAAAGACCAGCAGTGTGTGATTCATGTTCCGCAGACGTTGGGAAAAGCCGAGTGAAACCAGGATGAGTACGGGCAGAAATTACAAGCATGACTGGAACATATCACTGGGGGAAATCTAGGAGAGAACAAACAGTAGGCTGTTTGACAAAAAAGAAAAGTGACTCAACCGACATAAAGTAAGGAGTCGTCGAGATGTTATGAGATTATCTACGCCATTTAGAGAGGACGGGGAACTCACGGTTCACAACTCGAGCTGTTTTTATTGACATCTCAACGCAGCCTTGCATGTGTAAATACCGTGAATAAGACGCACACACACACACACACACACACACACACACACTGACGGTGTACAGCTCTGTAACTTTAAATAAATCTCCTTGGGTAAGCAGTGTTTTTAAGAGCTCGCTCCACTGAGGCGTCCATGAGATCTCCTGGCAGACTCAGTGGAGCGCAGCAGAGCCAAGGCTGCAACCTCCAGGGCAGAGCAGTGCACACACGAACACACACAGACATATAATAACACATCCAGAGAAATGAGGATGAGAAAAAATGTTTAAAAAAAACGCTGGGATGAACCCTGATTTGACCACTGAAGGAGATCGTAATTGCAGGTCTGTGAATGCAAAATTTTGAATCGTTTGCTGGAGTTTTCTCTTAGTTTTATGGGAAATTTTTCGCACCGTTGTACAGAAAGTGTGTAAAAGCTAATTCACAGCAAGCGGGTCACAAGCTACGGTAAACGCATTAAGATGTTAAATCTAAGCGTGAATAGAAGACATTCACAAAATCTCTGGTTGATTATACATACATACATATATATTTATGTTCATGTTGGGTTATATTATCTTAATATTTTAATGAAAGATGATAATAATGATATATATTTATAAATAGCACTAGGGGGTTTTCATCAAGTTTATGCCAATATTGCATTACACATACATAAAAAAATATTTATTTATTCATTACTATTACGGAAAATGTAATACTTGGACTGTAAGAGATTGACCAATACATTCTAGCCACCCTATTTGTAGCCTTTAAGCACATTGTTTTGATTTTCTGGATTTGCCGTCTTGGTTCACTCTTGCAGGAACGTTTTCTTCGTCGGCAGAGAGAAAACTTTTGGCAGCTAGCTTTTGGACACAGAGGAGAGTCTGGTATCTCCATGAGACGTTGGTGGAAACCAAAAACAAACGCAAACGGAGTGAGAATATGGGACCAAGGGTAGAAAAACACTTTATTTATGCCCTGGGGGGAAATTGGAGTGTCCAGTAGCTTGTACATAAACATGTTGATTTTGTTGTGTTGATGTCTGTGTATAAGTAGCAGCGGTGCAAATGGAAGACTGGTAATATATACAAGGCTGTATTAACATGCATGTCTGCGCACATGAGCTGAGTAGTGGTGGTTCTGAACTATGTACAGTTTACAGCCATTTTTACATGTTACAGTTTTTACAAATTAGTATTTAGCATTTAAACCGTGGCTTTGTACAGTCTGATGGACAAAGGACCTCTTGAATCTCTCAGCCCTGCACTTACTGTCATCATCATCACACACGCCACAAATAAATGCAAATGATGCTGTGTCACTGGGTGGATATCCAGATAAGCAACGGCTAGCGTGCAAGATCAGCTGCTCGTGTGCAACCGGTGTCTCAGCTTGTTTCTGCAAAAGTCTGCTTCAGATTCTCTATGAGGAAAACGTCATTTTCCAGACGTCCTGCGACCTTCTCCAACCTGTGGTTCTTGAAGTGTCCATATTATGTTAGAAAGCAAACCACGGATGGCACAATATGGTCTTATCTCAGTAGTAACCTACTCCAGGGTTGTTTATGAGCCTTTAAATATGAACACCTTGGTGTAATAAGAAGCATGTGCTCAACCGTCTAAATTAACAGCTACACTGTCTGACACGCAGCGAGCTCAGCTGGTGCAAGCATTTTATTTTTACGCCACTACAAACTGAAAGCAGAGCCACAGGTAATTTCACTACCGCCCACAGTAGTGTAGAGAGTGTGCAGGTTTCGTAGGTTCTGTTTGACTAAATAAAGTTGTGAAACACGCGTCCGGTAGCCAATCACATCGGTGGAGTTGTCTTTAAAAGTCACCCAAGATGTTCTGACATATGCAACGCAGACGTTGGCTCTATTTTCTTATCAGCCTGCAGCACATGTCTGTACATGCAGGCTTTCACTACAGGCCTTTATTCAAACCATATACAGCTGAACTCTGATAACACCGAGCAGCTGGCCTGTAGCTGCACAGGTGGATCTGGGCCTCTGACATAAGTTGTTGTGGTGAAGCCTGTGCCACTTAGCAGAACTAAACAGCATAACGTTTATTTCGACAACCACTTTGAGTGATGCAAACATAAAGGCTACTGCATATACAGATGTCAGCGTGAAAACCAACTCCTGGTGCATCTGCGTCAGTTGGAGACAATTTATACCGATAAACAGTTTCATGCAAAAACCCCTGATTCTGATTGTGAAACTTGGGATTAGCTGTGAAACCAGATACACCGCTGGGAGTCAGCGCTCCATAAGACAACAGCTCATTTTTCAGCTGTGAATTACAAGCCGAGATAGATTATCCACCAGAAAAAAAAAATCTAGCAATCCTTTTCTTAACTCGCTTGTGGGAGAAACATATCTGATCACAGGTAATCAGCTAAAAAAAAAATACTTTGACATCCAAATGCATCTCCAGATCCAGTCACAGTTTTGAGCTCTATTTGGGAAGTAGTAGAGCATCGTAACAGCTGATGCCTCTAATAGTTCACTATAGCTGTATCTGAACCACAAACAGAGCTGACTGTGTCACAACAGTCAACAACATACAGTTGTTATTTGTTCGCTGAGTTAGTTATTTTAGAGTCCCGCACGGGGCTCAGATTAAAACTGAACTAATTTCACAGAGGTTTTCTTACCCCTCAGACTAATGTTGTCTTGAGCAACAAATCTTAAACTGACTCTGTACGTACTCAGTGTTTGGAACGCTGCGCCCTGAGACACCGTTTCAAATCAGAACATTTTCAGTGTAGAGCATCTAAACACAGCGCGTCACTGCGAGACGTGGTGAAGAAGGAAAGGCCCGAAAAATTAATCAGCAGAATGACGAGATTTGGGTAAAAAAAAATAAAAAAATAAAAAATCCCTGATTTTTGGGGACAGTCCTTGTTTTGGATGACCCCGGCTATAGATGTCCTGTATGTGTCCCCAATTTTAGCTTTTTTATGAATGAGGGAAAAAAAAATGTTGCACAGAGACTACAGTTATTACGATAGCCGGTGGTGCCGCTATTGACGTTACAGATGTTACAATTTAAATGTTTAAATGTGAATAAATATGACAAAATAAATGAAACCGGAATTGTATCCGTTACTTCATTTCATCTTGATAATATTTAATTCTTTTTTTTTTTTGTAAATGTCTCCAGATTTCCACATCAGCAGGCAAAGCCAACTTGGGGCAATGCAAACCTTTTTTTTTTTTTTTTTACTATTAGTGTGGGATTATTCTACAATATTTACTCATAATCACAGTAAAATAGTTCATCCATAGCCAATCTATGCATTAATTAATTTCTCCCTCAACCAGTAGAAAATGTTGTGGACATCTGATTACACATGAGAAACAACAACAAAAAAAAATACCGTAATATACCGTGAGACCGTCAGAATTTACCGTGATATTTGGTCACACCGCCACACGGCCTAAAATAATATTTGTAAAAAGAAAAAAAAACACAAGACAGACGCTCTAAAGAGGGATCAGCTATGTAGGTGAGAGAGCAGAATTTATTAAATTAAACAACGCAAAAACTGCTGCTCGTGTGAATGACTTGAAACAGTGCAGACAGATAGCGAAGAGCCCTGCTGCTTGTTTTGAATTTGACTGCCAGTGAACTTCAACATTAAGGATGATTAGCATTTTATGGGAGGTAGAGGGACAGATAAAGTGGAGCCGTTTTCACACATGCAGACGTGCACCCTGAGGCTGCGAGTCGAGTTCACACGTCTGTCTGAGCGCCTGGAGGAGCTCCGAGCGTAATGTACCTCAAGGTGAAAATTATACGTCTGAAATAAGTAACAAGTGAAATCTTGTGTTCATTAAAGGCAACAGAAGATAGAATCCCTCCACTTAGCAAGTGAGGAGTTCATCTGAGGACATTTCCTCCGGTCTTCCTCCACAGTGACAATTAACAACTTATGTGGACCGACTCAGGGCTCCAGCTGTTGAAGATGTGCAGTCATGCGGAGCACGTAGGAGCTCTCGCTGGCATTTATCAAGCGACCGCCGCTCGTAAGACCAGCGCGGGCAGACTGCTAGACCCCCACTGTGCAAACTCAAACAAGCGCTCTTCGTTCCCAGCCGCCGGGGCCCGGTGCCCAGCGCATTCTCCTCAGATTCACACACACAACAATTCAAACCCAGAGAGGCGCTCTTTAAGAATTCAGCTGACCATGAATAATGAAATATTTATTGTCTTCTTTTCAAGTAAAATATTGAAAGAATCTGCGGGCTGCTTCTGATCTATTTGAGCGATTCTTAAGTGAAGCGAAAATGACAACCGGGACAAGAAAACGTGGTGAAAGTTAGGGAGACGCGTAATTTTAGGAAGGAACACAAGTATATTCTCAAGAAAGCGATGTAATAAAAAAAATGCCTTGTAAGTGACTTCTGACCTCAGTAATGCTCAGTGAACCTCAGGAGTCAAAGGTCGAGGAGCTTGAATCTGACAAGTGCTTCAACATATTTTAACGTCTTTTAACCAGAACCTCCCCCTCCGAACTCCTTTCAATCGTTCCTCAAATTAAAGTGTTACAGACGTATTCTGGCAGCACTTATTCTTTCATCTTTGTCAAATATTAAGCTTCTCTTGCTCTAGTCCACGCAGCACTGTCCGTCTCTCAGCCTGCTCCTGTCTCTCCCTCCACCCTTTGTCTCTCTCTCTTTAAGGCATTACTCTTGCTGTCTTGCTCTCCGTCCATCTGTTTTTTTTTCCCCCTGTTCTTTTCAGTTTGGGAGTTCTGGTCAGACTCACAGACTCCTCTTTAGTTTTTTAATTATGAGCCTTTAGAGAAGTAGTAAATTATCCCATGCAGATGTTGGTGGGGCAGCACACAAAGAATTATATATATAAATGTATTTTATATATATATACATATATATAAAAGAAAATCATACAGTAGTAAACATGGTAAAGACTGAATTTAAAATGTTGTCTTTGAGTGGTCAGTCACTGTGGTGGGCCTACAGTGACCTTAATCTTATACTTTCCACCTCCACAAATATGTGAAGGTCAGAGTTTTGTCATCGGAGGCTCCGCGCGGGGAATATCGGATTTGTCGTTGCCGCCGTGCAATAAAAAGATGTCATACAACAATAGAGTTGTCATCTGTTCAGCCCCAGCATGTGCAGCCAGGCTTAGAGGAGTGAAATGTCCAGGAGAACTATAATCAGCCTAATTAAATGTGAGTGCGCCACGGCTTTGGTATCCGAAGGGACAAATGCGAACCCCACGCTGACATGTGGACGTGAGTTTTACTGCGCAGCGTGCACTTGGTCGTCACTTCCAGAGTGTCTCTGTTTTTACCGAATGAACCGAAAACATCGGGTCACTCCCTCCGATTCTCACTCACACACACACACACACACACACACACACACCCATCCAGTCCCTCGGGCCTCCGCCATTTTTGCTCACAGTCTTTATCATGTTATAAATTAGGCTGAATGTGAAGCCATTTCAACTTTTCACCCCGGCAGCTTATGTAAGGGACCAACGCAGCAGCAGTTTAATGTGCAGTGAGTCGTTACTTCCCAGAGCTCCACGTTTTGTTTTTTGTTTTGTTTTTTAGCTGAACGACACCTCTGTGCAAAAACCAGAAATACAAGTTGTGTCCACTGATATCTGTGATTGTTTGTGTACATGTAATTGTGAAACTAAAACCCTATGTGTTAATTACAACCGGACATTGTACATGTATTTTGTTTTCCTTAAGTCTGGACTTTTTAATGGTGACTGACGTGGGGGTGAACAGGGTCAGAGCAGTAAAAACTTCATTCTTCTTAACCGTCACTGTACTTGGAAGTCAAAGTCGTGCCCAGACATGATCCTGGGATTTCATGTAAGGAGAATTAAATGGAAACAGTACACTAAAACTTTAATTTTTCTCAATTACCAGCCGCTGTGTATCTGCTTCTCTCTGACCCGTGAGTCACCAGAGATAGGAAAAATAATCAATTCATTTATATTTGGGATAATATTACAACATTAATAGGATGATTCTCAGGTAAGAATTTACAATAAATCTATTTTTAAATGGATATTTATTGATTTTCCCATATTAAATATGTCTTTTTAATTATTCAGTCATTTGGTTTTCACTGCTATATGGGCAAATATATGAGACCTTAGAAAATGACTCAAAAACTTTTAGAAATCAACTCCACTGGTTTGCATCCTATTAAAAACATCCACCTGGAAACAACTTGTCATATAACAGAGACACACCTTAAAACGACAAAAACCCTAAAACATAAAACCAACTGCCGACAGCACAAAAGTCAAGAGTGACGGTCCGTGTGGCGACACTATCTTAATGAGTCACAGTTCACTCTCCACCGTCATAAATGTCTCCACATGTTGAAGACGCAGGATGGGGAAAGGCTCATTTTCCTGGCTCTATCAAACTATAAAGTCAAATTGAACAAAAACTGTGAGAGACTGCTGTCGGGGCACAGGGCTTATGTTTCCTGCTAGCTTTTGGTTGAATGTGGGGTCTGGGTGTAGATCTCATGCAGCCTATTGTTTCCACATCCTCTGCAGCCTGAGTAATGGCCTTCTGAAAACAGGCCGTCTTTTGTCCTGGGCTCCTCGGCTCCAGAGTGGGATGCCATGGCACTGCTTCCCCTTTCTGGCTGATAGGAGGAGAGGGAGGAGGTGCAGGAGGAGGAGGAGGAGGAGGAGGAGTGAAACCTGTCGCCGCCACCGCTGTCTGATGTCAGCAGGAGGCAAGTCACTGTAAGCCGTGCGCTTATGCAAACTCAGTGCGCGCGCGTGTGTGTGTGTGTGTCCGTTTTAATCCAGCGTGAGCAAAGAGAGGCTCAGCTCCAGCTCCTCTCGCCAGGGTGTAATCAGCATTACTGCCACTCATAAGCGTAAGAAGGGAGAAAGGCCAAAGTCCAGCTATCAGCCAAACATCTCCACCGCTGGCTTAGAGGCGCGCAAAACACACTCGAGCTCAGACAGCCAGCCAGACACCACCCTCATCCCCACCACACTTCAGTAAACACTACTTCTCATCATCCCATCACAAACAATAGAGCCAAATCGTTCCCAGGGCCACAAGTTGACACATGCCATTTAAGACAAGTCCCCCTCCACAATGGAGGACACAGATACAAAACACAATGTGCGTCTGTGTTTCTGGCTGCTGGAAGAGACGGGGAGAGAGCGAGAGGGGGGGGGGGCGGCAGAGGTTTGCGGAGAGGAACATACGCAGAGGGAGAAGCTTGCAATTTTAGCGTGTGTTTCTTTTTTTTTTTTGGGTTTGTTTTTTTTTGACGCAGGCGTGTGTTTATGACGCCGCAGTCAGTCAGTTAGCGCTCGGAGCTACACGTCGTCTTCTCTCTTGCTTAGTTCCACATGCCAACACCGGGTGATTAATGTGGCTGCCTTGAGTGGGAGACAGTGCATGTAATCAAGCCCCGGCCTGTAATCACCTTTCATTCCTTTTCATTTGCAGTTTCACAGAGGGGCAGAGCTGCTGCCAAAGCTGCAGGCTCCAGCATCGGGGGAGAAGAAGTGGCAGTGTATGAAGGAGGAGGAGGAGGAGGAGGCCGGCAGATAGGATGGGATGCACTGCCACAAGCATCACCCAAGGTATCCCCCTCTTATGCCAAGAACAATACGTCTCTGTCGGGTGCCTGAGGGCCAAAATGTCAACTCCCAACAAATTGTGGGTCACTGATACGAAGGGCCTGACGTACTCATACGGGGGGGTACCAATGCTTCCTCATGCCTCATTAACTTAAGGTGTTCATTTTTCTCATGAAGGAATTAGGACAGGGAGTCAAGATGCGTTCCACGTCTCCAAGCTGCTTAGTCGGACAGAGGACACATTTTTCCAGAGCTGCTGCTGGATCTCAGATCTCCTTCTCCCAGTCTTTTGCATTATACACTGTATAAATACATAATCTGATCAACGCACGTTTTTTTTTCCCTCTGTCCTCATTAGAAACCCTCCAACCACTATAATCCTGCCACAATTCTTGGTTTGTGGACGTACATTTAAACAGTAACAAGTTGCATGTTAGGCCTATACAATGCACTGAGCAGATTAGTGAAATGCAGAGAAAGGCTCTTTTGCAATGTGACCATATGCACTCGTGCTTACTTTCTTAAAAGTTTTGCAATTACTTGTTTGGTACCTTTTAGTTTTATGTTTGAGGACGATTTACGCGCAACCATTATTTACACAGTTTTTATTTGGAGCGTTCAGGACAACCCGCCTGTTTTTTTTGCACTCACATACCAGATAATGATCCAATGAGAGCAACATAAGTGTCCAAAAGCAGACATTAGACTCTTGTCATGGTTAAATGAGGGTAAAGCATTTACCGGTGAAGGTGTTTGTAGTGTTAGCTTCCACTCCATTAAAACCACAGCAGGGACGTTTTCTATCACGCTGGGCACAAACAAACCCTCCGGGCAGGTCACAGCACATCTGGAGTGACTGTAATGCATTGGGCTGAAATGCTCGATTCATTTTGGGACAAGCAAGTTGGGTGACAACAGACAGTCTGCATTCCCCCACTCATTGTTATTCAAATCGGGAGAGACGACACACAATCAGAGGGGGGCTCTCAGGATCTCAGCGTAGGCAGTTTAAACACACAGACCTACACTCAAACAAACGGATGCTCTTAGAAAACCAAGTGCCAAAAATTCCTTTATTCCCTCTCCTTCACTCACGTAGGCGAACCAAACAAACAAACAAGCGCACACCACACACAGAGGGTCCACGGGGGGACCCACTCCGGTCCTGTCAGGCAAAAGACTGCAGCACAATGGGCAGGACAGGAAAAAGGAGGTGGGACATGAATAAATCATGCCTTTAGACCACACAAGACACAGCGCAAACAAACACACCCGCATAAAAAAATAACCATCAGCATCAAGGGCATAGCAAACTAATTAAATACAAGACAAATGTGTTGCAGCATGTTACTTCCACAGCCTTTTTCGCATGCAAAGCCCATTTTCTCGCACACACAAAAACTGGGACTCCAACCTGGTAACGGGACAGGAAAATAAACCTGAAGGCCAGGGTTCATGTCACTGACCCGGCTATTACTGCAGCAAAAGTGTGTCAGTGCCGCACGCTCGCACGCAGAGACACACATTTATGAATGTTTGAGTCAGGCAGACAGGGGAAAGCTAATGCAAACTGAAGTCATAATGCCTCACGCTGTAATCAAGAGCATTACGGCTCCTGTAATTACCTCTAAACATTCATTTGGCTAATAACTTTAGCTCCCTGCGCCGTATATTGGGAGGGGTGTAAAACACCCTGTAATCCCTCAGCCATCGCACTGACAACAGAGGTCCACTGTCAAATAAAAAAAATAAATAAAAAAAGGGCATCTGATGAAGGCAGAGGCCTCTCTCAGATCTAGACACAGTATTCAATACAGCACTCTGACATTAAATCCCGCTAGCATGAATGCGTTTTGAGGGAAAAACGTTTCCATTCTTCCGATTCTGGCAGCAGCAGCTTCCCTCTTACATGTGTTATGGGACAAAGCCACTAAATAGGCCGTCGTCAGTGAACTAGACAGATCTGAGTTCATTTATGAGCACTTTATTTTACAGGCACAGCAGTGTCTGTGATCTAAGACGACTGCATCCAGTTATCAAGTTTAGTTTTATAGGAAGGCGGAGGCGCTCGTCGGCGCACGCTCCGTCCCACAGCAATGCTCTCGCAGCGTTTCTTTCCTCTGGTTTAACGTATTCTTGTTGATGCGCTGGGAGCTGCAGTCGGGCTCTGCACCCAGAACAACAGCTGACTGACCGCCCCGTCACCTCCAACACCTGACCCTTGGCGAAGAATCACCGCTCCAGCAATCAATCCTCCGTGACAGCTTGTGCGGACACTTCAGAAAACTTTACAGATCTTGGAGCAATTACAAATCCACCTCCGCCACGGCACGCTGTGCAGTGGCAAAGATGCTTAACAGCCAGGAAGACACAAACAAGCACCCAAAAAAATATAGTGCTTCAAATTCAGGCACAGTCGAGGCAACACACACTCCACTACTCCGCACAGGTTTAATCCAGTCTGTTAACCACACAAGCCCTCTGACAAAACCCACCAGCACTCAGCTCATCTTGTCATGACAGGAAGGGGGCTGCAACTCTTTCCAACCAGCCTGTTAGCGAGGAAGTATTCCCCAAGGACACAGCTGCTCCTGACTTGAGTCAAAACACACATAGTTCAGGCTACTTACTGCAGATTATAGCTGAATTTCAAGAGCAGAAAAAAAAAAAAAAGAAAAAGCTGCTGAAGCGCCCTAATGCATTTTACACAGTCGCACAGCTCTAGCATTAAACAGCGTTTTCCCAAATGAGCTCATTTGTGTCGACGAAGGCCCCTCGTTTGACTTACAACTTCTTTCCCCACTGTTGACTCTGGCTCTGTCAGCGTGCGTGTGTGCACTTCTACCTCCCCTCCTCACCCATTTTCCCAGCGCCACTCGCTGACCTAACAAAGCCTCTCCACAGTCACCATCCTGACCCAGTAACCCGCATGCCTCCTATCTGCGGGAGAAGACTGGCTATAAGCTCCCACATGAGCCCTCTGACGGTGAGGCAGCAGCAGTGTCTGATGAACAAAAGCTTTGTTCCAGGAATAGAATTTAATTTAGAAACCGTTCGCTCTTATTTTAAAAGTTGGACGTACCCTCATGATCCTATTCATCCATAGGGACCCATGAGATTACGGCAGGCAGATGAGCTTACATCGTAAACTTTACTTGTCGGCTCGTTCTTAAAATGACATTTATGTGGAGGAGTGGAAATACACATCTGATCAAGCTTACCCCTTGGTTTCCTTTGAAACAAATGGATGGTTCACTCGGTAAAGACCCCTAAAGTGAGACAAAAAAAAGAAGAATGTTGTGAAGAAGGCACTGGTAGTCTACATTATTAAACATATGCTATAATAACCTGTCATTTAAGTTGAAGTTACACAATCAGTAATGCCTGCGTGCTGCTAATGGTCTCAACTGGAGCCAATTATGAGACAAACTAGACTGCAGCTTGTCAATTAGATAACTATGCAGACTGCGGGCAATCTGCTATACTTAAAAGAGAAGGGTTCCCAGCAAACAAGTTGACGGGCTCGTCTTTCCCGACAATCACAGGGTTCAGTCCTGCTCTGCTATGCAGCAATGGACTGATTAAGGGGAAGAGAGGGGAGGAGGGGGGCAGTCAGAAGTAACTGTGGACTGTTTGGAGCCACTGTCGTCTATTTATTTACACCACAAAACGCACCAAGTTAAACACATTATAAAAGGTTAAAAATGAACTGAAGCGGACAAAATTTTTAACAAAAACGCAACACAGAGGTGATTCAAACAGAGTGGGGGAAAAGAACAAACTTTAAAGAAGAATCATTTCAACACGCAAGCATTAATAGGAGAAGGTACCTTGAGGTTCTGGTAAGCCTCCAGCGCTCTGATAGCCGTGTCCGTGAGCTTGACATGGTACAGCGTCCTGTCGGGGCTGTATAATTTGATATTTTTTCCACAGGAGAGCCCATAGCGGTGCTCCTGCCTGAGCGAAGCCATCGCTGGCTTTTCTCGCTGCCCTGCAATTAAAGCTGCTTTCCTCCCTCAGCTCAGCACTCTCCCCGCTGCGTCACGCTGGGGGCGGGGCCTCCGTCACAATAGCACCGTGGACTGACGGCTCTGAGCGCCGTCCACGCCACGCACACAGCCGGCTGTGTTTTCACACGGGCGTCACTACTGCTATGGGACCTGATACCAGCAGGAGCCTTCTTTCGTGTTTGTGTTTAATATCTGCACATTTGTTTCTCATCTTTAGACGACTTGTACATGATTAAAGGAGGGTTACGTCTGTATTGTTTTTCATTAAAGCCATTTGTTTGCATGACCATCATTTTTCATTTTTACTATTATCAGCAACAGACGCAGCGTTTGATGCATAATGAACATTATCTGCCAGCAAAACCAGACAGAATCTATCTATCTATCTATCTATCTATCTATCTATCTATCTATCTATCTATCTATCTATCTATCTATCTATCTATCTATCTCATCTGCAATATAGTTTGTCCATATGGAGTTGCATATGGACAAACTGGACATATTGCATAACTTCACCAGGGTCATTCGCCAGAGCATTGATTGTGGAATATGCGCACATGTGTTGTCTAGTTAAACTCCAATTATGGCGTATACATGCCAGGGAAAATCGATTTCCAATCGCATTATCTGGGTGTCCTAATCGGATTAGGAGAACTGTGATAGTAGTCGGAGTAACACGTTTACATGCACTTACGCTGTCAAGCTAAAGTCTTTTTTGTGTTTGTGTGTGTGATTTTTTTTTCTTCAGATGCATGTAAATGGACTGACTGTTGTTAGCTTAGATAAACAATAGCCCTGTGGGGTTAATAACGTCAGGACTTGCCCATTTTCCCCAAGTTGACATGCTTCTTTCACGACTTAAAACGACTTTAAAACTTCTCACACAATGATTGTGTTAAACAGACACTTATTCACCAGGTCAAAAACAGCCTTTTTGACAGCGAGTCATTTTGGTGCGATGCTCCTTCCACCTGAGAATGAGCTCCTGTAGCCTCTCTTGAAGTGTTGGGTAGCACGATGCTCTGGAGCCACATCTGTTCACGGCTATCTGGCGGGCTAGCGAACAGATAAAAGGATAAAAGGAACATGATGTTTACTTTAGTACAGTTTATTGACAGTTATCCTACATGTCTGCGCTACAGTTAATGGTCGTAAGAATTTTTTCCGGTAAATGTAAGCTAAGTAACGACACTCTGCTCTTGTCTCTGCTGAGGCTGCGATTCAGTGTAAAGATGCTTTACACCTGAGCTCAGAGCGGCTTACATACCAGGGCCACTCCATTGTCAACGTGTATCCGATGTTTGCTAAAACCAAATATGGCTTTGTTAGCATCATCGCTACCTGTGTACTGATGGTCGTGCTTGCTTCCTAATTTATAACAGTGATGACAGTGACAGTGACAGTGGCTCCTGTATTTTATAGTCAAGCTGTCAACCCATGACTATATTTTAACAGGGATATTAAGGCTACGTGTGCTCGTCTGCTGGGCTGAGAACCAAACTATTGTTTTTCTCTGGTAGGTTTAGTTAAAAACAGACTTTCCAAATGTGTTTGTTGGCTAATGCTACATATTTATTCCCTGCCTGATTGCTAGCATGTTTTAGCGCCCCGTCCCTGTGGTGGACTGATGACTCTGTGCCGCTTGATAGCAGGACAGGTTATAGGCGGTGAAATAGAAAATAGATGCAACAACTTCAGGGTTTAGTCTGTTGTGTAAAACCAACTTGTCTGACTCAAATGATTTCTCCCAATGTAGTCATCCCCAATAAGATGCTCACTACACACCACCATTTTTACATCCAGGATACAATACGGCAAGATGGCAGTGCCCGTGCTATAGAACATGTAACGGCTGCAGTATTTTTTCCTTATATGTCAACATTTGTTGTGTGTGTTACATATTTTTGATAAGAGAGAAAAACCTCATCTATCAAATGCTGTCTACATATCCCTTTTTTGGTGTCGAGGCTTTTGCTGCTGCATACTAGTAGTGTTGGGGTTGGCACGAAACACAAAACAAAACAAAACAAAACAAAAAAACGAGAGAAACATCCTCACATCATGATCCCCAACACCATCTAATTTATTTCAGTGGAGCCTGTATTTCAACACATAGTGGGCGCACATGCACAGCAACCCAGGGTCATCAGTGCAGTGGAGAAAGTCCTGCTGTGTAATTGACCACATAAAACATTCGACATTTGTCCACATTCTCTGTTCCAGTCCATTTGAGTGTGGCCTGAATTAGCACCCCTACAGGCAGAGCTTTTTTGTGCCTTTTATTTGTTCAGGTTTAGAGAAAGAATAAGGGTTGGGCAAAGTAGAAGACTCTTATTGTCATGGTTACATTAATAAAACCAATATTGTGGAACAGGCGAGGTGAAAAGAAATATTAATAACTAGTTTGAACAATGTCACATAACTTCCTGATTCTTGAATTTTCCTGAATGTTTGTGTCTCACCAGTAGAGCAGATCCCAAACTGTGTTGGTTCAACGCGGGACTATTCGCGGAGTTTCCGCAAGACAAGAAGAGAAGAGAGAGTGAATGTTGAACTTTTTCTTGTCTGATGCAGAGACACATGATTCAAGAAAGAAATAGTTGTGTTGTGAATTTTTTCTTCATGTAAACAGTCATTAGCTTCTTAATGTGTTTGCCGTGTTGGTGAACCTTAGAAGGTGACAAAATGTCAGTGTTGTACTTCCGCCCCTAGTGACCAGAAATAAAGGAATAGTGCAGGGGTACAATTGATAGCTAATGATTAAATCCAGACCAAAAGCTTCTGATAATCTAATTATTTTTGAGTAAAAGGTAAAACATCATTTGGATTTTATTACGGGGCGTGTCTCAGGTGGTGCACAGGAAAAAAAAATAGTCCTACGAACAGTCAGAGCCATTTTGTTGAAACCAACTCAACTGCACAGTTCACAGATGACGTAGATGACCATGTCACTGCGACTTAAAAAAAAAACTCAATTGACGCAGTAGATCTTTGGTGAAGCAAAATGAGTCAACTATAGCGACTCCCATACAACGACACCCAACTTGGGTCAGTTGTTACGACCCGGCTCGAGAGGCACGACATAAAGTGAAGACACATGACGGCACAGGAAGATACAAAACTATGGTTTTATTTAATTGAAAACAAAACAAAAAGACAAATGGTAACGAGCTTCTGCAGCTAAAAAAAAAAAAAAAAAAAAATCCTCCTACGCCTCTTCAACAAGGCCCTTTATTCAGTCTTCTAAGGTGTGGCTGATTAAGATGATTGAGCACAGGCCAAAGAAACTTGCGCAGCCAGTGGAAGTGTTGAGGGGCGTAACAGGAACGACAGTTGATCAGTATTTCTTAGTAAATAGTATGTTAGACATGCCAGGTGTATTATCTGTGCCAGTTCAGCAGTGTTGCAGTGTTTTTCTTTGGGTAAGTTCAATTAAATTATACATTAAAACACAAGCAAATCACTTCAACCCATACTGATTATTACGTTGTGCATTGTCCACAATCAGTTAATAAATGACTGTGAGGCTGTAGGAGAAACTGCACAGTTATGGAAAACAGCTATTCCAGGACATTCACTCATTATATTTCCATGTATTCAGACAATCGGTTAACAATTTTAACATTTTTTCTCTCTAAGCAGGGATATAAGGCATGTGAGAAGTTTACTGACATTGCCATAATTTCTTCCAAGACACCATCAAAAAAAGTGAAACGATAGGAAGATAAATAGATACTGTGTTGGACGTTGGGGGATCATTCAAACAATTTCAGAGTTGTTTCATGCATTGTTAAGTTCACCATCATACAAACAGTAGATTATAAATTACTGATGAATCCGATGAATGAAGTGAGTGCATTGTCAGTAAAGAAGTGGAGTCACAGTAAAAATCACCATATTAACCAAAGGAATAAATAGTTAAATTATAACACACAGAACATTTACACAGAATGAAAATATATGCATGTATTCATAGCATAATATATAAATTGCAAGAAAGAAAGAAAGAAAGGCCAAGACCAATGTGGGTCAGTTTGCAAATAATCCCTGAGCGTAAAGATGCTTATCCTGACGAGTTAATGTGCTTAGTTATCTTCATTTTTAGTGGTCGGACCAACTTTTTTGTAGTTTGAAGCCCAACAGGAAAACCTAAGATGGAACCTGCTGCTGCTCCAGGAAGCCCTCCACTCTCCTCTTATTCAGGATATTGAATTCAAGCGTGTCACAGCCGAGCAAACATGCAGAATGGCTGCAAACGTGAGCTTCTTAAGCGTTTGCATAACTATGAGAAAGCACACAAGTGAGGGTGGAGGTTAGCAAAGCAGATGAGTCTGACAAGTAAGCCTATTTAGTTAAATTGCTAAGCTACTGCCGCAACGAAAGTACGTAACAGTAGGAGGTGACTGGAGTTCAGCGGTGGACGAGACACTCCAGGTAAAACGTTTTCCTCTGATAACCATAAAACGGCTCTTGGAAAGACAGCGCACTGTACAATAAGTGCGACAGTCCCTCCCCCATACACTGATGCGCCTGTGAGGCGGTTTCAAGTCTCTCCTCCAACAGAAAAGCAGATTAACCCATTTCAGCCTCTCCCTCTTCTTTACCTGGCTTGTCTGCCTCATCCGCTCATTGTCTGTGGTTTGCCATCTGCTGCATGGGAAACCGCTAACGCACACGCCGACCCCCAGGGCGTGACGTCCCACACCTGAGGTCAATGGCTCCCAGGACTCCTGCAACCGGTAAGAAGCGGAGTTTGTTGTTCATGTCGGTGCCATTGTAGTCAGTCACCACCAAAGGGTTAAGTACAGAAGATTACATCACAGCTTCCAGGTTCAAATGTGTCAACATGTGGCTCTAATGTGCGACTCCAGAGCACAACAAGTGCAGATGTTAAAAAGGAGCCTCATCACACAATCGAAGTCCAAATCTCCCCAGAACTATGTCCCTGGCTGGGCTCACGACCGCTAACCTCTTGGTTAATAGACGAATGCACCACAGAGGCTCACGGAGTTATTTTGAAATGTGCTGTCTTCACACGAGTGACACATTTGACACATGGTTCAGCATTAGGTGACTAAAAAACACAACATTCAAGTTCCGCTCATCAGTCACTGCGCATTTCGCCGTGAAACTCAATAAAGTTTTCACAAATGACTCAAAGGCTGAGGCTTAATGGGGGTGTATGATGTGCACAGTTATTTTCCGACACACACACACACACACACACACACACACACACACACACACACACACACACACACACACACACTGTTATTTCAGCTGGCAGGGATGGCGTATTTGGCAGAGTGAGAAAGCACTTCTGAATATGGGAAAGGTATCGGGTTTAACGCCTTTTGTGTGAAACTGAGGCTTCGGCTGGTGTCGAACAAAACAGGCCGCTTATGAAGTGCTTTCAGGGGTTGAAAGATTTTAGATTCGTATCTTTCCTTTTAGGTTGAGTTTGAAATGTCAAAGTCAAAGTTTATTGCTAAAGCAAAAACAACCTCGGCTGAACAAAGTGCTGAACAGAGGTGTGAAATAATCTTAATAATAAATAAAAACAATAATAGAGTAAAAAGTAACACAGTTTCTGAGGAGGAAGGGTGTGTGTGTGTGTGTAGTAGAGATCAGGTGAAGGATGTTTCCACACGAGCATGACCTCTGAAGAGACAGCGTCTGATACGGAACGAGACGCATCGCTCTGTCCTGCTGACGTACGCGTCTTCCTTTTCATATCTGACCGTCATGACTTTGAGCGGCTGAAACGTTGCTCAGCCGAGTAAGATGAGACATGTTATCAAATGTGTCAAGACACTCGACACACCCACTGGGGTACAGTCAACAGCCCATTTAATTCAGGCCAAGATAAGAGACTGACTCAACACCACTATGATATGTCTAATATTACAGTTTAGTGTAAGTATGTTTTTTTTTTGTTGTTTTTTTTTTAACAAACAAACATCACTCCTGTGTTACTGGATGTAAAAAAAAACTTTTTATGTATTTAAATGTGATCATAATAGATTTAATCACAAATATTAATGAGAGTCTAATTTCCTTTTCGAAAGTAGGGTTAAAGCTGAGAATGAATCCCGACGTCGCTGAATCAGGAGCCGCTCAAGGCTTCAGTGTTTCTAAAGAATTTCAAGGCTGCGTGTTACTTGTGAGGCATGTTGGCAGTAGCCTGATCCAGGACCTCTCGATCTCTCGCTGAAAGCTGCGGCTGCAGTCGTCCTGTGCAGCCTGTGCAGCCCACAGACAAAAGAGGTACAAAAAAGCAACACCTGCTTGTTTTGTGGAACCCGATGAGATGTTATCTCAAAGTTAATCTCGTGTTTTCCTCGACATCCAAGGACAAAGAGCGCAGTCAGTGCCAAAGAGACTAACACACACAGCTCATTCAAGGCTCCTACGAAAACCGCCGAAAACCTTCCAGAGCACCGTGTAAGATAAGATTTAATCAAAACAATCACACCTGATGGTTGCATGGGCTGTGAAGTACAGTGGCTTAGCTTAAACTAACTGCCTCCTTCCTCCAAAAAGTTTTAAAATAATATAAAAAACATCTGGGGCTGGGAATAATCTGCGGCCGCGGGCCTGTTCGGGACCGGCAGTGGATTATGTTCACGTCTGAGAGTTGTGCATTTGTTTTCACTGTCTTCAAAGTGAAGGTGGGCGCAAACTTTCCCACGCAGCAACACAATCAAGGCCGGCGCTCGGCTTTTCATTCCCTCTGAATGTGTGCTCTGCTGTGCCATCACACGCATGCATGTATACACTCGTTGCTAAGCAGACCCAGGTGTTTTGGTGTTTTACTGAGAACACAGGCCCTTTATAGCCACCACTTTTACAGTGAGTGTGCAGGTGTGACTGATCATTCCACGCATGAAAAGAGACAGCAGTCAAACAAGGGCTGCTTTTTTCCTGTCTCCGCTCTGGAAACATCCTCACCACATGTGTGTGTTTGTGTAGTTGACAACATTAAACAATGACAATGATTGTTTAATCAGTTTTTAATTCCTTGTTGGTACACTGTGCTCACTGGAACATCTCGGCCGCGATGGGAACGTCCAAGTCTGGCTTTTTTAGAGCTTAAGTGGCACAACTGGACAATTTATGATTAAAATATCAGTCCGGTCTGGCAAAAACCATCTCTCCGTCACCACACACCCTGGAAAACAATGAACGGTGCCCACCCCTAGAACAGAACTGAGTAATTGGGAGCAGGAGCCAATTTCCCATAACCACAGGGACACAGTGACAGAGCGATCCAATAAAAGTCAGACACCAGACTACTGAAGCATTTATATCAAGGGACTAGGACGGGTCTGCGTCTCTGAAACCATGTTTCCAGCTTCACGCTCTGATGAATCCAGTACCTGTAAAATCCAAATTAGGATGTGGCAGCATCTTGAGAAATGCATGTGCTATATCTTTGAGGACTTTACTGTCTAGAATCACTAATGAACTGGTTCAATCTGCTGCTGTAGTAAAGTATATGCATTACTTGAAGACTGAAGTAGTATCTAATACTGTACATTAACTGGCATGCTGACGGCTAGCAAGCAACACCTTTCTTTGTTTTAACATCTGTTTGCTCCATAACACAAAATTCAACTGGGGATGGCGGGAATGGCATTGGTTTAGCATTTATTTGGTCAGAAACTAAAGGACTGAGGACTCTAAGGACAAAATGTACCATAATCTGTAGGTGCACTCTGTCACGTGTGTCACCTGTCTGTGGTGTAAGCTTGCAGGGTTGTATTGTCTTTGCAGCAGGGTTGTTGTTATGCACTTGCTAGCCCGGGGGGAATTGAACGACGCACATGAGCTGCCCAGCAAATCTTAAAAAACTGCGCCAGATATTAACCAAGAGGACAACTTAGAGGATCAGCAAAGTGATTTCAATTGTACAATTTTGATTGCAAAAGTGATTGTCTGTATCAGCTTTCAAGAAAACATATCAAAGCTGGATTCCAAATTTCTAAATTTTGTTGAAAAGCACAAATACCAACTTATAATTGACCATGACAACCACAGGAAGTCAAATTGTTTCAAGATGTTTCAAAGAGCGAATGCCTCTTCTCACTTATTCCACCTTATATACAGGACCTATGCCTTCACAGACAAAAAAAGTTGCATGTGTGAGCTTATCTTCAGCTTGTCCTCCCTAAAACAGGGTTGTGTGATTTACGCACATTAGAATGAAAAGAAAACATTTCTCCTCCAATGATGGCACGGAAAAGGAGGGTATGTTTGATTTAATGCTTTCCCTGCACACGAGACTCCAGCTGACCTGATAGCTGACGCAGCCAAAGGTGGAAGAGAGACTAAACCTTAAAGAGATTACTTCAGGGAAGATGGGAATGGTATATCAGAGTACAGATCAGTATAACAACATGTAGGGAAGATCAGAACGAAGCCTTCTGGTTGGATGACACATTTTCTAACGTAATAAGAGAAAAACCCTCGTCAGTGTGTTCTCTCTTGTGTGAGTGCGTAGTCACCACATGATGCCACATGTTGCCTTTGAAGCTTGATTAAAGTCGTTCCCTTGTCAAGAGCTGTATTATGTATCGCCGCCAGGTAATCACACTTGAAAGTCAAAGGACTAGAAACATAAAAACGAGCTGCACGGTGTCTTATCTCGGAGATTAACACCGCTCATGTTGTTCCTGTTGTTCAGCTGGATGATTGGAGCTGCCTCATCCTGAGCTTTATGGAGGGGCAGGGAGGGGGATTGGTGGTACAGTCATTCCGCGAGCTATAGTTTCCCCATCACCTCTGAAGGGTCGCGATGACTCACTCAGGCCACAGACGTCATCTTATTCAGGGGACTGACACAGCTGCGCTGTGAGGGGGAGAAGGTAGGATGGATTTATTAGTGAAAAAAGAAAGGACACGGCAAATGAAGGAAGGCACTTAACAAGAAAAAGAAAAAAAAGGTTTTATAGATCACTTCATGTGAAGAAGGTAAATGGTAAAAGCTGACATGGACACAAGCTCGCAAACAAACATCTTGACGCTCTAGGGTACAATTTGTCACCGATAACACAATGTGGTAAAGGCTTATCAGACAATGGTAGGAGAGGGAGTAAAGTGCCATAATGTTCATGGTAATAGACTAATATTGATAATGAAAGTGTGGAATTTTAAAGGATAAGCTGAAGTGCACGGGCTGCCATATAAATATACATGGCTGCTATGATCAATATTTTCTATCAAGAATTCCTCATTTGTTTCTGTGTAACGTTGAAGAGGTTGATCATGACAAACTCACAGAGACGAGGCACTTTTGGACCACTTCTACTCTTATTCTTACTGGTAACTTTCTACGAGAAAGGATTTACCTTTAATGATCCCACGCAGGAGATATTCAGGGTGACACCCCAGCATTAGCATAAGACGCAGAAGAAAAAAACAGCATGATCTGCACATATACATGCGCTTAGAAACTCACAGTAACGTGGTTATTGAACAGAACAAATGTGACCATATTCAGTACAACCATGTGCAGTCTGTTTACAATAAATATGAAATTATACCGTGTGGATGGTAAAAATATGCAAAGGCTGTAGAAAGCACAGTCGAGAAGACAACAGTGAACAAACAGTGTGTTTGCGAAGGGATTATGTACGGTTAGTTTGTGCCTTCAGTCATAATTGTGACGGAACTGATCCAGACACAAACATGACACACAAATCTGTAACATTGGTAAAAACAATGACTGTGTAAACCACACTCTTAACTCCTGCTGATAAAGATAAAGGGATCAACAGTGAAATACAGTTGTTGGTTGTATGTTGCTATGCCTGACTGGCCAGATCCTCGGAGCGTCCAGAGATCTGATTTAAATTTAGATAGAAAGCTTTAAAAACCAAAGACGGAAAGATGTTGTTCACATGAAATGGCGGAGACTAAATAAGAAAAAGAGTGACTGTTGTTCCTGTTGTCTAACGAGTTTATCTTACGTACTTTGTGATATGTTCAGTGTTCGCAGTCTGAGGACTTCATAAAGATTTCCCTTTGCCTAGTTCACTTATATAGAATACAGTACGTACAATAATGATTTAACTACATCTATTCCATGTTAAATACTCATCATCTTCAGCATTATAGTAATAGGCTTTAGCACTGGGAGCTACAGCAAAACTAAATGAGCACACGGCATCTAATTCCATCCTTCATAATATTTGTCTGCGAGTGTCCTCCTAGGGAAAAGGCACTATGGACATTTACTACACCTTACACTAACAGTAATGGGCTTTATTATATCGGACCTGTTCTCTGAACTCCTTCCCCTCTGTTGTGATCCCAGGAGCCCCATCTCGAGATGGGTGAGGGGTTCCCATGTGTCCTGCCACTCGGCTAATTGAGGCCTGGTAAAGGCAGGTTGCCATGGAGGAGCCTCCCACATCAGGGATGCTACTTATAGTGTCACTCATTTGGGATTACTGGCAGTGTACTGAACATATATATTTATATTCTGTGCACATAGGAGCCGTAAAGATTTCCATTGAAATTTGAATTTGCATTCACATTTTCTTAACACAACCAGGGACTTGTATTTGGTTTAAAAAAAAACAAAACATAATTTTACTTGTCCAAACATATCAATGATGATTTTACATAACTGAAAGACCAATTGACTAAAAACAAAAGAGAAGAGAACAGAAGTATATGTGGACTTCTTTCTTATTTGTTACACTAGTACATCTGTCACTTTTTGTGTTTAAAGGGCCTGAGCAGAGGATTTAGGGACATCTAGTGGTGGAATTGTATATTTCCCCCTCCTTTAACTCCCTTCGTACGTTTTGGGCAACTGTAGAATAAATGTCAGGCTCTGTGGATGAAAATATTCCCTGATGAAGAACGTAAATCTAATCATTCACAGTTACAGGTGATTATACAATAATGGAAACATCGTTTTGAATCCTGTATCTCATTTCTACCAGTAGATCCCCTGATCAGTATGGGACAGCATAAACATGTGTTTGCACCATATGTGTTAATTAGCGCTGAACGGAAGGTATAGCATATGCACGCTTCCTGAAGCATCGCTTACTTCCTGTTTGAAAATAGTGTGATTGTGATGGTGTCTGATAAATCACACACACAAATTAACCTGACGATGGTGTTAAATAAGAAGTTTCTGTTCTATATTTCACGGTGATCCATCCAGAAGCTGCTACCCACAAGTTTTATCTGAGAGGACAGGTTTGCAAATATTAATCAGCTGCACACGTAATTTCACAATCCAACTGTCAGGTCGTCAGAATTTTTTGTCAAGTTGAAGTATGCAGACAGTAGTAACATCCCTTACAATACTGCTCATAAAGCGACACCGCCAATCACCTTATTCTGTGAATGATCTTCCTAGCTTATACAAACATACTAGACATACATAAACAAACTATAAAAGTTTAATTTGATAAGCTTGACATCCCTCTCTGTTATCTACGGCTTCTGAGGTCACAGCATGTATCAAATTAGACATTACATGCAGTTAATTTATTGTGGCTTGTTATTATTTACTGTTCAACTACTTAATGTGTCTGACAGTATGTGCAAAATACCGTGTCAGCCATAAAATGTTCTTTGTGAGAGACATTTCAGTGACTCCTATGACATCTCATACATACAGAGTGACTTTGTTGAGTTTGCACTTCCTGCCACAGAGATGGAATAATTCTCTGCACTTTACATGCAGAGTGGGGATCCGTCATTCAGATCGTCTGTCCCTGGAACCAACCAACGTGAGTGAGTCAGGAGACGGCGGTGAACTCATCCACAGCAGGAGGACGAAGGGACGGACGGATGAGGACAGAGAAATCTTGATAAAAAACATAGGAGGACATGGAGGATGAGTGTGTCTGAGTTGTGTTTACTGCAGTTCTGGAGCATTTATCTTTTTCCAAACTCGATTTGATATTGAACCGTCTAACCTTGTCAGAGCCACTTGGCATGATCCAGCACACAATACGCAGTTACTTAGTCATACCCATATTCTGTACGTCATGAATTTGAGGAGAACTGGCCGTTACCTTGGTAACCACTGCTGAACACATCATCTGGACTTTGTCCGTGATTTCATTTCATTATCCCAAGTAGTCTTGACATTAGTCCAGTTCGCTCATCGTATCCAGAGTGTTGTGGATGAAAACCCATAAAACATTCATATAGATTCATTTCTAGTCTTTAATTGAGGCTGCAAACAGGGATGTAGCATTTACAGCTGAATTATTGACCGCAATCTTTTTTGTTTTTTTTAGAAAAAAGCTATAAGTGCAAGACGAACACAACTAAAGACAGTGTGAATCTGATATAAATAAAGCCATGATTTTCTCCTTGGGCGACTGTTATTGTTCTGTGTCAAATGAAAGAACATTCACTTAAGATGTATCAGAGAACAGGTTGTAACGTTTTGATCCAGACACTGCAACAAAGCTGCGCAAAATCCCAAACCTTGAAGATGAAGGCAATTATTGTGATTCAGAAGATGCCATTTTTTGATCACACAATGTCTCACTTGCTGTCACAGGCACTATCATACCGTGGAAACGGTTTGTGGCACCACAGAATCACACATTAATAAAAACGTCAGCGCTCACAGTGAAAACCAGAAAATCTCAATCTTCTTTTAAAAGACTCATTGTCATTGATTGTTGTGTGTCAGTTGTTGAGACAGTGCACACGGGCAGGTACGGCCTGTATAAATGGGCTAACAAGGCTAAGCCCTCCCAAGCTAACACAAAAAAAAGAAGACAAAGTCGTTTTTTAAATAACTTACAACAACTTGTGGCGAAACCAATGATAAAAACAGAACCAAAAACTGACCAACAACAAAACATAGAAAATCTCTACATGGGCTGATTTTTTACAGACCCAGCGCCACCCAGTCCACTTTCATTCATTTAATTCTTGTACATGATTGACAGGTGTCACGTCACGCCCCCATCATTCACTGATCATTTGGGCCACAGACAGTGACTGAAGATTCCCAGGTAAAGTTACATAATTAAAGTTTAATGTTTAAAATTTTAGTTTTTGTTAATATTTCCCAGAAATCGCACTTTTTTATTTCACATATTTTGCATGAAAACACCAAGACTTAATAGAGCAACACTTGGCAGCTAATTGAGGGTAAAAGGGAATAGTTTCCGCTGTAGCGTCGCCACTTGCTGGTCGTTTTGGTTTATCATTACCTTTGTTTTTTTGTGTTTTCATACTGTGATATTATATTCTACTGTCTCAAGTTTTTCTGTCTCACAATTTTCTTTGATTTGTGTCGCAGCTTGTCATTAAGGGGTGATTAAGGGGTCCTGAAGCCAGACCAGTTGAGAACCAGTGATGTAGAGCACGAAAAAATTATAGTGTATCTGCAACTGATGTAACTTGGTGTATTGTAGATGATGTTCCTTTTGCTGCTGTGTTAACTATTTAATTGGTATTATGCATTTGCTCATGGAGCGAGTAAAATTAATTTATGTTCTATGTGCAAATGTTGCGTTATGAATGCGGTTTGTTTGTTTGAACAATATGTGACCTACTTTTGCTCTTTCTTTTTGGGAAGCTTTCTCCTTTGTTCTCATGACTTAACTTCTTGAAATGCTGAAGTCAAGATAATTTTCAGAAAGTTACACTCAGGCTTTTGTCAGTGAAATTCAGTCCAGCCCAGCCTCCACCCCTGCTGGATAATTTTTTAGTTTCCACTCACAGGGTCAACCAGTACAACATCTGCTCTCCGTGAGAAGTTACGTTGACGCTCACATGTCTTCTTTTGTCTCCAACACTAACTTTAGAACATGTAGACTAGTGACCCCGCCTACCCCCAGGCAAACCACTTTGGACATCAGACAGAAGGTGAAACACTGGTTCTACTGAAATGCCCCCAAAGTCAGGTGAGACTAGAGTAGACATGCAATGAACAGCAAAATATTCTTTTTCATCTGTCTTTCTGTTCTATGCAAGACACATTTCTTTTTTAAAATTCTTTTCTGAGTCTGACTCACTACGATTATATTGTTCAAATGAATATTTGGTGGTGTTTCAGTTATGCCTTTGCAAGAAAGAGTGGAAAAAAGGAAATAAAATAACTGACCAAGCTGAATTGCCAAAAGACATTTGTCTGTATACTCCTTCGCTTCATCTGTGTTGACAGTTTCCTTCATTTTGGCAGAAAAGCCTCCACACATGCAAACCTACCCTATTTATCCCATCAAGGCATCACATTAGCTCATTTCAGTGTCAACTGTGATTATAAAACTTTAAGTTCAGTGCAGACAGTGGAAGAGGTGAAGTTAAACACTGTATTTAATAACATAAATTAGATGGCGATATCAGTTTTTATGTTTGTGAACTTTTAAGGGCCTGAAAGATAATTACAAAAGAGAAAAAAACAAACTCCAACATCTAAAAGATATGTGTGGCCACTTTAAACTAAATGATTATACTAGACTGAATAGTTTATTGGCTACAACTAAATAAACATACTGATTAAATCAAATAAGCAGGCATCACTACTCAGAATTACTCTATTCTATTCTATTCTATTACTAGAATTATTACTGTTTGTGGTTGGAAGTATCCGTAAGCACTATCTAATGCTAGCCCCCTACTTTTAGCCTTGCTAGCATAGAAAAATACTTTTCTGGCTTATCACACAGTTTGATTTATGGCCAAATACCTGCTCATGTGTTTTAAGATGATTTGCAATTATTATCATATTTTGCCATTAAACAAAGTGAAAAGCAAGGTATGTTGCTAATATTAGCATTTAGCTATGGTATGTTGCTAATATAAGCATTTAGCTAAAAACAAACAAACAAAAGAAAAACACTAATCATGATCAACGACCACTTAAATGTTTGGTGAAATCAAATTTAAAAAAGCAAAAAGCACAGTAGAACTCAGGGCTATGTTCAATAGTGAAAGTGGGAGCTTGTCCTCATGTACAATGTGAAGGGAACTCAAGGGATTTGAAGTGAAAAGCTGTGTACCCTTAAGAAAACCACTAGTGAGACTAACTGGGAAAAAAGGCTTCAGTTTAGTAGGGAGCAAAAACCTTGGACTCAGGAGCAATGTAACATTTACCCTGTTCCAGAGTGATGGGGCATCAGGGTAAGAAGAGAGGCAGATGAAGTAATGCATCCATCATGATCCTAGTGTCTACTGTACCAGCCTGTGGGGGCAGTGCTATGATCTGGGGTTGCTGCAGTTAGTCAGGTCTAAGTGGATTTTTTCTTCCCTGACGACACGGCCATATTCCAAGATGACAATGCCAGGATTCATGGGGCTCAAATTGTGAAAGAGTGGTTCGGGGAGCATGAGACATCACCTTCACACATGGATTGGCCACAGAGTCCAGACCTTAACCCCACTGAGAATCTTTGGGATGTGCTGGAGGAGGCTTTGCACAGTGGTCAGACTACTCCCATCATCAATAGAAGAGCTCGGTGAAAAATTAATGCAACACAGGATGGAAATAAACCTTGTGACATTGCAGAAGCTTAACAAAACAATGCCACAGAGAATGCTGCTGTAATCAAAGCTAAAGGCGTTCCAACGAAATATTAGAGTGTGTGGCTTTTTTATGTTTCAGTGGTGACTTTGTTTTGGCCAGTCAGTGCATACGCTGCATTAAAATTTAAACTGTGAGCTTGTGGTGTTCAAGTAGTAACTTCGGCCGTAAGTCATGAGAACACAGTTGACAGACAACTGTAGTCGTCTAAAAGTCTCAGAGCCGCCCCCCCCACCCCCGTATAAAATACATAATTTTTGCTAAAACACTCAGAATCCCTGGTTTTCAGAGGAGCAGAAAAAACCATGTCGAACTGTTTCTGACAAAGCTTGAGCAACATAATCATTTTAAAGGCTCATGTCAAAATTAGCTCCCAACAATCAGGGCATAAGGGACATTAAGGCAAGGCAGAAGATGGGATCAGCAAGTCCCATCAATCACTCACGACAGCAGGCAGGACTGTGGCAGCGTGATGGATGGCAGCGGTGAAATGAGACAGGGAGGAATGCGCCATACGTCCAGGCTTGTCACACTAAGTTTATACTGCAACACATCAGTGCTCTCACCACTTCATGATCAGCATTAACAAAGACTCCTCTGCACAGTGTAGCCTATGCGGGACGTCTGCGCAGTCAAATGATGGAGGAGAAATTAATGCTGGTTGTCTTGTCTTCACAGCACATCATAGGGACTCCATGACTATTTAAACAGTTGGAACTGAATAAAAAAAACATCTGCAGTACAATCACACATACTGTTGTCCTTAAACACACACATACATGTGCAACTGATTTATTGTTTCTGTCTATATAATTATCCCACATCAAACACATGAACTGAACTACTGACTTGAATGGATGTCACTATAGATAACACTTGAAGTCAGTAAGGCAACGCACTGGAGATAATGTCAGGGCAAGGACTCTCACTGTTATTATAAAATCCAGTAGTTATATATAGTATGAAATTAATGGAAAACAAACCTTTTCCCTAAACCGTCATCTCCCTTTGATTAAACTGGACGTGCGACTGGCAGCACGAGGAGCTGCAGTCACACGAGGACAGCATTAACATTTTGAGGCTTTGTGAAGCAGACGCAGTCAACATTGTCAAAATTACCAGGTGGTGATAATTGCACTGGGAGACAAAAATAGTTGGCTTTCAAGCAGGATACCGTCTCTGAAAGCAGCTGTAGGGGAAAACAAGTCATAGGCAGACATCCTGGGCTGCTCCGTGTCGCCACCAGCCCAATAAACTGACCACAGTGTTGAACATGCTGTTCTACAGCCTGTTAAAGTCTTCACACCCCTGCACGCAAGAGGCATGAAGAAGCCGTGGCTGTTTATTCACTTGATCCTCTGTTTGCAGTCACTGACGGTGAGAGAGTCCGTATGCAGGGACCCGACAACCTTCATGTGAACATTCATGAACTACCTCTGTACAAACTGAATATTTCTTCAGTGTCCAAGACGAGAAAAAATATTAATCAGGCATATATGACTCATCACAGCGACAAAGACCAAGATTACATTCCTTGTGCATTGGACAGCAGGAAACATTGGACTTAACTGGCATTCTTAACGGACTGATAGCCATCCAATTGACTCGTCTCCAAGTATCCAACTGACTCAACGGTGTAAGCTGTCATTAAGTTCCTGTTATGTACAAATAGCCCTGAGCTATTTTTAAAAAAAATAAATCCACCTCATAAAACATCCAAAAGTCAGTCAGCCTCGGTTCCACAACTGTAAAGCCAAACTGAACTAACTGGGGCTCCATGAACGAGAGGGAAGTTGAGTAGTTTTGAAGTTCAGTGAGCCTACACTACGTTACTGACATCTGGCCCCTGGAGAAACTCCAGCGGATATTTACATTACATTTACATTTGCTTAAAATTTTGTATTTTGAACATGTATAATATATATATTTACTACTACATAATCAAATCTAAAGGTAAGGAGTCACCAAACGGAGTCATTAATACACCCTGCACATCAGGAAGGAAGGAAGCACAACAAATCAAAACATCCATTTTAGTCACAGTCGTATTGAGGAGCCTCTTCCCTCTTGGCTAACATTCAAAAAATGGCAGTTGCACTAAATTATTATTAGTTTTATTGCTACATAGTTGGATTGGCCATTACAATGGTCATTTGTATAAGACTAATCTAAGTTAGCACTATGAAGTCAAATTACTAAACTGAAATGCTAATGGTGACATTTTTTTGTGACACCACCAGCTGTGAATCAGTCAACCCACTACTTTGATTTCATGGTCCAGACTAAACCTAAACTGTTAGGTTCGCATGAAGTTTTGTCAATGCATTTACTCCTCCTGTGGATGAGTCACAAAGGCTGTGGTGAGCCCTTTATTGAACAACCCAGGATTACACCATCACCTCCATTTGGTCAGTTCCTACTAACCACAACTGTACCATGTGTTTCATGTGAATCAGCAATTGTTCGCATACTAACATATTAAAGATGAGTGTGTTAGCATGTTTACAGGTTCAAAATATTCCATTAATGTAACTCATTCACTAATAATAAGCTGGTGAACATGTGTTGATTAATAATGTTGCAAATGTTCTCTCTGGCTGTGTTATTTCTCAGCTTAAGCTCAAATTCAACATACTGCAATTACAGCTGACAGTTAAAATCATTACCTGTTTCTCTTTACTGATAATGTGCACACTTTGTATTATAGGCAGTGATGTACAGTGTTGCCAGATATACAAAAATTATTATATTTATTCGACAGTGTCAGGGCTTTGATATAAAATTTGGATAATGGATAAACCAGTTGTTCCATTCAAATGGTCAAACCTGTTTATTCCTTAGGTTATTGCAATTCCATGCAGACAGAATAACTTTCATTTTGTCATAGTGTGATTTTTTCCCCCTGGTTGTTTTAGTACATATATATTTAGTACATATAGTTAGGGTAGTTTGGGTCAATATATGATAATTTTCCCATCTGGCAACACTGGTGATGTATGACCACCTGTCACGAGGGTATTACAAACTGACTGACGCACACATCCGATTTTAACACCAAGGCTTTGATGAGATATAAAAAATGGCGTTTGGGATCACCGAAATGAAGTTTTAGTCCAGCTCAGATGAAGAAATAAAACGCAGGGAGCTGCTGACCAAAACAAACCCACAGTATATAATTAAATTCTAAGAAGACAGTATTCTTCACCCAAATAGATCGTTGGCCACACAATCACAGCAGTAGTTTGATGGCTCATTGTACTCAAACAGTAATTATGTCCTTAAAATACAGTATTTTCAGCGCAGCATGAAACTCAACCCCGGCTCCTCCTTTTACGGCTCACTTCCATCTCTATGAACTCATTTTGGCTTTTCAAATGCATCACACACTCATCTTATCTCTGTAAAACCACATTTTTAAATATACATTTCGTCTGCACAAAATTGGACACATGCAAGTTCAGCCGCATGTAGTAAGTTGTGTCTTCTTATATTCAGACGTTCAGTTTGGGCAGACATGACTCAAACTGGCCAATTTAACAACCAGACAGTCACTAAAGTCACAACATAAAAACGGCTAAAAAAAACACATTATGTGGTTTTGTTATTAAGAAGATTCTTTTTTTTTTTTCTTTAATAGAAACAACTATTTTGTCAGATGATTCCAGTGGATTGTGTATTTGGAATAAGCTAATTATTGTTGCATTTTTTTGCCTGAAATGCTTTAAGAGTTCTGCTTGATATAAGAGGCTTCTTGTAATTAAGTGAACTATTAATCAGTTTAAGCAGTTTACAGTTGACGATCTTATAATATGAAATAATTGGTAGCCTCTGTGTCTGAGGTGAAAGTGTACGCTCCCTCGTGTGTTTGCCTCTGTTTCCTAATTAACTTGATCGTAGCCTGCCCCCTGCTGGCTAATCCACAGTACGCTTCTTTAGTACTGATTTACGTACCTCTGAAATGCTTGTGTCTCAACTTATTAAATAAACATTAGAAACGTAAGGAAGATGTGTGTTTTTAGATTGTTATCCCCATAATGGAGAACAACCAAGTAGCCCCGACTGGTACAAAATTAATTTAGCAGCAGGAGAATGAGCCTAAGCACACAAATATAAACATAAACAAACAGTAAATAACTAACTTCAATGATGCGGAAGGAAAAAAAAACTCATTTGAATCGCCTTCTTCCCACATGACCTTGACCTCATACAAAATGAAAGTATTTCTGCTATTTAGTCCAGCTCACTGGAATAATATATTATGTAATATAATAGATAGATATCTCTGTACAACACAACACAATTCAATAGTACTACAAACCACAGCCTGCAAAATGAAAACAGCTCTCTCGGTTACTTTAATGCTGAATACCGTAATCTTCAGATCTTCAGATTTATTGCAGCACTATTAGGAATAATTTGTTTTCACGAGGGCACCTAATGAATGAATGTGTTGCGTCTCTGTTTCCTCCTCCTTAATGTGTTTGTAATGTGTTTTACGTCTGCAGCATACCTGGCCAGGATGTTGGGAGAGAAGATAAAAAAAAACTGTGACAGTGTCGGGTGCTTTAGTAATAATTAATAATTGATGATTGTACACACTAGGACAGATTGGCGCATGCGCAGTCCAGTGTGGTCACAGACGGAATGTTCTAGGTCTGGTCCGGAAGGAAGGAAGGAGTCTCTCTCTCTGGTAGCAGCAGCCATCAACAAAAAAGAGGAGACGAAGAAGAAGAAGAAACAACAGCGACTGGAGAGAGACGAGACGGGAGCTAGCGGCCCTGTGGCTGAGCCTATTTGGATTTCGGGCGAAAGAAGCATCGATTACTAAAATGACCAGTGGGTATCGACATATATTTCGACCGTAAGGCATTAATGTACTTCACTCGACTGCATGTGGTTTGTGCTCGTTGTTTTCGCCAACCGTTAGCATGGGCCGACCTGGGTTCCGTCTATTTGCTGGAATAGACGGAAACATTATTTCGCGGAGTTCACGTCAGGATTGTCGCTTTTTTGAGTGACAACACTGACACACCCCAGCAGCCGTGCTGGCCTCGACAGGCGTGAATGGCGAACACGGGCTTAAGCCAAGTGCCACTAACACGGTCGGTGTGTGTGTGTTACATAAAGTGCGTTGTACGCACCGATGGGCCAGTGGCTTGGTTGTTGTGCGGCTGTTAGTCCGAGCCCTGGCCTTGTGTGGAGGCTCAGTTAGCAGCGGTAAAAGACGGATATTTGGACATAAGCGCTACTCGGATCAAACGGGATGTAAACGTGATAACCCGCGGTTATTTTTGTTCGTGCAAATGTTGCTGTGGCCTCGCTGCTTGCGCTCTTAGACCCGTGTTATTGTGGTGGAAGATGTTTTGCTGCCCTCTGTGCTGTTGTTCTGGTTTTTGAATCCGCTCCAGAGCGCCTCTCTGCCACGTCGGCTCATTTCTGGTTCTGCACCATTTTTTATTTCTGCCGTCATATACGTCAACACAGGCACTTTTTTATTTTTACATTCTGGTATCTACACAATAGAAAACAAAAATACCCATATGTTGTTGGTGTTGTTTAGTTTTTTTTTTCTTTTTTTCTAGTTTTTAGTAACAAGGATGCTTCACGGGTGTTTCAGATTTGTCTGACTTCTGTGGCCTGTGTCTGTGTTCGTTGTCTGTTTCCTGACATGCAGGAGGAAACCAACGTGAGCTTGCACGCCAGAAGAATGCCAAAAAGGCGAATGAAAACACTAAAGGCAAGAGGGGCGATGACGGGCTGTCCGCTGCTGCTCGGAAGCAGAGGTAAGCTGTGATTTGGTTTAGATTAAACAGGTGGGATGCACGCAAACTTGGCATTTTCTTCACCACTTTACCCAGCGTGTTTACTTAGGATTTGAGAGACCATTTCACTTTCACCGTACACAACCACATATAGTTATGGATTATACACAGAAAAAAAAAAACACGAGGGTACCTACAGCTCACAATATTAAAAGTGGTCTTATATTTTAACAGGTAAATGTTTGAAGCGCAGTGATTTATCTGTGTGTATTACAGTTTGCCCCGTCCTAACAAAGTCTGTTCTCCCTTCTCTCCACAAGGGATGCCGAGATAATGCAGCAGAAGCAGAAAAAGGCGGATGAAGGAGGGAAGCCAGGAAGCACAAAGTCCAAGTAAAGAACGGGGTCGGAGATGAATTAGAGTCAGTGTTCCAAGAACATCCCACGTTCAGCATTCTTCCTGATATTTATGAGAAAGGATCTGTCATTTCTGTCTAGACTCAAGAATCCAGGATCCCACATTCTTCCCTATGGCAAATGACATTGCTTGTTGGATTTGTTATTTTACTTGGTGAAATTATGTCTGAGCAGGTTAGTGGTTGTCCCACTCTGGTGCTGTATGCAGCGGAGCACCAGTTGTGTAACCAGCAGGATAAAGATGAACAATTCTCGATACAAAGCATCTGCGTAACAGTTGTGTATTTTTGTACAAAAATGTCCCCTGCTGGTTTCAAATAAAGTGTATCTTTTTAGTTCATGCTTGCTTGAATTATTCTGGATATACAGGTGTTGAAAGACGGCCAGCGCAGCATTTTCTCTTGAGCTTTTCTTTGGCTATATCAGTGACACATTCAGGTGCTGTTTTAAGAGTGTGCTGAAGAGTTATGCCGCTTTAATTTGGAAATAAACTACAACTCGACATTTCTGTGTAGTCTGGTATTTGAATAATTATAATTTTAAGGCCGAAATATGGTGAAACCACAGGTGTATTAACATTGCAAATGTGCAGCAATGGAAAATGAAAAACCTGTTCATCCATCTCTGTGCAGAAGTTGCATTAGACATGTTTACTGGACGGGCGCCCACATAATGAGAAATACCTGTTGAGATAAATTTAGAAAATTATTTTTACCAAACGTGAAGTGTGATTAATATCAGTGTGCTCAATACCCGTTTAGTTGAAATTGTTACTACTGCTTAGTCACTTTTGATCTTCAGTTACAATCCTACTGTGCACAAAAAGTATGGGTGTATCAATTCTTAGTAGCATACAGGTATTTTTATTGTCAACACTCTTTATGAAAGCATCCAAATATCAGCAGTACACAAGCTCTTGGGTCAACTCTTAACTTCCATGAATAAAAACACATAACAGGTTAAGTAGCGCAGAGTGTTCTGTCTGCATCACTGCTAATTTACTGTAAATCAAGAATACCAGCAAGGTAATGATGTGGAGCACAGGTGTCAAGCACATGGCCTGCAGGTCAAAAACGTCCTGCTAGACAGTCTAATCTGGGCCACAGGATGAATTTGCAAAGCTGAAGACATTAACTACAATTTTTCCAACAATAAAAGATAAACAGCTATTCCGAGTGTTTACTCAGTTTTAGTGTTGTGGACATAACACAACACTGAGGCCTAGAACTTCACAGTAATTGCATTTTTTTTTCTTAAGAAATGTCCAGTTGTTCATTACATGTTTTTTTATAGTGTAGTTCTCTTTCATAATGAACCTCTTGGCACTAAAACAAAGGGAAATGTTTGGAGTTGACGTTATTTATACGTGAATACCCTATTGTGTTTCTGGTCCAGTCCCCTTGAGATCAAATTGGGCTGTACTTTGTGGCCTCTAACTAAAATAAGATCGACACCCGTGATGTAGAGCCAGAATGACCACTAGGTGGAAGCAAACACCACATTGTTATTATTTCTTTAACTAGTAAGGTAAATGGTAGTATACTCGTTCCTTAAGTCAGCCCTCCTTACTGTGAACAATCAGTGAAGAGCTGTTAATTAGTGATAAATTCTATATTTTAAAGATTTTGTAAAAAACATATTCACGTCTTGTATGAATACAACCCACTCCAGTGTTTCGGTTACATTATACCAAACGGATTCACTGTAGACCTCACATTTCTGCTATTTTATTTTGTAGTTTTTATCAAGCCAGTAAGGTACAACTCAAGCTATTGACAGCCACTAAGCTGTGTGTCTTGCTTACTGAAATCCAGTGAGTTTGTCAGAGCTCTCAGATTACAGGGCGTATAATTAAGTCACCAGTTTAGCTTTTTTTCCATCTCCAGATAGCAGCAGTGCAGACGAGGAGCTGAATAGTGATGAGGAGCAAATGCAGCATCAGCAGGCTGCTTAAAACCCAGAAAATTCAAACCTTATCTCCTGTCATCCACAGTGGTCTGCTCGCAGCTTTGCCTAGATCTCACATAAATTCAAGCATAAGGCCAATCAGACTTACTGAGGTTTCTGTCAGGTTTTCTTAAAGCTGACCAAGAGAGGAGCTGAATGGCAATGGAAGATGCAGAATTCAAAGCAAGGCCAAAGTCAGCTCAATTTCTCTGGCTCAAAAAATCTCTGGTTTATTTCTGCTGAATTATTATGTTGGATGAAAGCAAGAAGTAAATTAATTGTTGTGGTATTGCTGTTAACAAAAGGTCCACTGTCAAAGTACAAAGCTGGGGAAAAAAGGACAACAATACGGCTGCTTGAGCTGCAAACAAATCAACTACAGCAAAGAATCAGTCTGGCATTACTTTTCACTTCTCAAACCACACATTTAGTGGAAAAACACAAGATAAATGACACTACACATCAAAAATATACCCCTAAACATCTGGGACTGAAATTACATACAGGGCATTTGTGTTTTATCCCTGTCCCCAGCACTATGCTGGGGACAGGTGCACAGTGCACTGTGCCTAGAGCTCAGTAGGGCAGGAAAATTGTCTAAGTTTAGACTTGAAGATTTATAATCTCTCACCTGCTTTTCTCTCCAAAAACATCTGCAGAAAACCTGGCCCAGATGTGCTGCCCTGCAATAACAAGGCCTTCAGCGATCACTGCAAGCCTGTGTTTATACTTTCTCTGGTTTTATCCATCAGGCCTGGACGTTATCTAATGGGTCAGTATACTTAAGATGCAGTCGCTACAGAAATTATTTCAACAACTTTTTTTAGTGTTGTAGACGTTAGACTTTTTTATTCTCCATCAGTGTATAGAGAAAATGGTTTTCTGCCTTTCATAGCTTTTACCTTGGTTGCGCTGCTACCAAACATGTATTTTGATATAAAAGCTTTTATCCCTGAACATGAATTATATTCGCATCTTTTATGTAGCTTTATGCCATTTTATTGGTTCAACAATGATGCTTCCACTGGATTTGATGTATAAGTTTTTTTGCTGTACTAATGGCATTCATCTCACCGTATGAGATACCTGGCTACGATGCAACATCTTGTTTTGATGTATATTTGTATGATGTTGATGATTTCTATAGCGGTATCATAAAGATCGTATTAAGAGGTGGTGATTCTCCTGTGTTTACAACACAACATTAGCCCGCAAGTCTGGTTTTATTCTGGGATTCTGGCCATAGACAGACATATACACTCAGTTGCCACTTTATTAGGTACCCCTGTTCAATTGCTTGTCAACACAAATTGCTAATCAATCACATGGTTGCAATCCAATCCATTTAGGCATGTAGAGGTGATCAAAACAACTTGCTGAAGTTCAAACCGAGCATCAGAATAGGGAAGAAAGGGGATTTAAGTGACTTTGAACGTGGTATGGTTGTTGGTGCCAGACTGAGTATTTTGAGTATTTCAGAAACTGCTGATCTACTGGGATTTTCACACATAACCATCTCTAGGGTTTACAGAGAATGGTCCGAAAAAGATAAAATATCTAGAGAGCAGAAGTTGTGTGGATAAAAATGCCTTGTTGATGTGAGAGGTCAGATGAGAATGGGCAGACTGGTTGGAGATGATAGAAAGGCAACAGTAACTCAAATAACCACTCGTTAAAACCAAGAAATACATAATAATATGTCCGAACACACAACACGTCCAACCTTGAAGAAGATGGGCTACAGCAGCAAAAGACCACACCAGGTGCCACTCCTGTCAACAAAGAACAGGAAACTGAGATTACAGTTCACACAGACTCACCAAGATTGGACAACAGAAGATTGGAAAAACGTTGCCAGGTCTGTCGAGTCTCGATTTCAGCTGCGACATTCAGATGACGGGTTCAGAATTTGATGTAAACAACAGGATGAATGCATGTATCCATCCTGCCTTGTGTCAACGGTTCAGGTTGGTGCTGGTGGTGGTGTAATGGTGTGGGGGATATTTTCTTGGCACACTCTGGGCCCTTTAGTACAAACTGACCATGGTTTAAATGCCACAGCCTACCTGAGTGTCGTTGCTGACCATGTCCATCCGTTTATGATCACAGTGGACCCATCTTCTGTTGACTACCTCCAGCAGGATAATATACCATGTCACAAAGCTCATATCATCTCAAACTGGTTTCTTGAATATTACAATAAGTTCACTGTTTTGGGATGTGGTGGAATGGGAGATTCGTATCATAGATGTGCAGCCAACAAATCTGCAGCAACTGTGTGATGCTATCATGTCAGTATGGACCAAAATCTCTGAGGAATGTTTCCAACACCTTGTTGAATGTATGCCACAAAGAATTAAGGCAGGTCTGAAGGAAAAAGGGGGGCCAACCTTTTACTAGCAAAGTGTACCTAATAAAGTGGCCAGTGAGTATATTTACACACACACACATACATACATGTATGTAAACAGTTGACCTTAAACCTTCAGTTGGAATGAGAAATAAGTCTATATAGAGTTATTATTAGCCCGGAATGGCTAATCTGGAGGACCGGAGCAATTATTATTATTATTAACATTTTGGGCCGGTGATGATTCATGGTACTGAGTGTATGCTGTAACCGCTGTCCCTGAGCCGTTTGTTTTTTCTTCACGTGCGTGCAGCGCAGTGTTGTTTGTAGCCTGTTTGGCTCCACCCCCAGAAATGCGTCCGACCGTTAGCAAAGTCATTTAGCAAAATGAAACATTAAAAGAGCAAGCGTGTCGCCGAAAAGACACAAATGCAAAAGAGAAAGGTGTGCAGAAATGATGATTATGAAACGGTAAGGCAAGACGTCGAACAAAATGCAACTCAGACCTGTATCGTTCAAGCTAATTGATTAGCCTGTCGAGTAAATGAATTGCGTGGCATTGGAACATAAACGTTTCATAATTATAATATGAAATAATATGATGATGTGACGCCACAGTGTGGGCAGGTAGGATTACTCATTGGGCGAGTATTGTTAGGATTAATATAGTGAAAAGTGTGGTGTAGACCAGGGTTTCTTACCCCTTTCGATCTCCGGACCCGATCTTCTTTTCTCTTCAAAAAGTCCGCCGGCTTTCCAACAGTTGGATTAGCTACTAGCTAACTAGCTTTGGTTTCTCGATGCCGCCTTAGTTTTCAAGGCTTCAGTGAGTCATTGAATAGCGTTAGACCACATTCAACACACTGGGCTCTCGACTTTACCTCGCTGCTACCCCCATTCACAAAGCCGAACTTAATAAAGTCAGGCTTGTATTTACGCACAAATGTAGACTTTAGGAGGGGGTTGGCATAACTTTCATCTTCGCATTTTTTCGTTATAAAAATGTTTCCGTAACTTAAAAGTTTGCAGCTGGTTTCTTCTGCTGCTCCTTATTGGAGCGTTTTATGCCCAAATGATACATATATATTTATAGTTAATAGAATTAAAGTAATTTGGAATAAACTTACATATTTTGCCATTGAAAATATCAGATTATTTTTTTTTATTATTATTGTGATACAGGTGCAGGCGAGTCTGGGACTTTAGAGAACAGTGTGCCATTGTAGGCTTAATGTGTAAAGTTATAATTGCACAAGTGGGACAGTCTGAGGCATGAAACTCCAGGGCTGAAAATGAGTCCAACTCTGACCTGAACAAATGCTGTAAACTAAGTTGCTTTCAAAAATAAGTATTAATAGTTTATTTTCATCCATTAACAAAATGCAGTGCCTTCAAGACAGCATCAATTTGGTTCAGTTTTTGAAGGAACTTGGCTGGTAGGTTGTATTATATATATATCTATATCTACATATCCATATCGATCTATCTATCTATCTATCTGATGTGATGTGATGTGATGGATGTGCACAGAACAGACTGGACTGGATTACTCTGTATGTAGAAGTAGATCAGAGGATCCCTGTAGTACATCTCCTATGTTGGGTGTACATTTTATATCCTGGGAGACAGCGAGGGAAAGCCATTTCATTTCCTGTCCGTATGCAGAGTTTTTACTGTCTCAAATAAGCGTGATGACCGTTGTGACGTCTTCATAATTCAGGTGGGTCTCCAGAGGTGCAGTCATTTGTGTAAAGATGTTTCTGGAGTGAAAAGGAGTCTAAAGCAATGATACCTGATAAAACCAAAAGTCTGCATACAATGTCAGAGTCATCCACTTACCAGATACTCACAACATTATTTTACCCTAAGTAAAAAAGAAAAAAAAGGGAATTTTCACAGTAATCACATGGTTGAAAAGTATTACCCCAGACAGGTATCGCAGCACAGGCTTTCAGCGTTTACAGAGATACTGTGGTAAACCTTAATTTAGACTATGTCTGTATGAGGAGTAAAGGGTATAAACTGTTAATCTCAGGTGCAGCTGCCGTATGAAACGGCTTCTTTGATGTACATATCTAACAATATATAATAAAACGGTCACATTTTTAATTACACGTAGAACATGATACCGTTCCATCTCTGCTTTTTGGATGTTGGCTGTTGTGGATTATGCAAGTGTATTGTAAAAGAAAATGTTAGGACCTGTCTGGGAGCTGAATCTTCAAAGGAACTAGGTCATTCAACAAGACAATGACCCCCTGCACACAAATCATTATACAAAAGTGAGTTAAAAAAGGAACAAAATTATTGTTTTGAAATGGCCAATTCAAAGTCCTGACCTTAATGCAACAGAAATGATGAGGGAAGGACCTGGGTGCAAAAACTTTTAAGAGGCACTCTGTCTGTCCTTCTATATATAGGCTAATAAGAAAGCACACTTCTCTCAGTAAAGTTGTTCTTTAGAGTGGGATTTAAATTCAATGATGTGACCTATTATGTGAACAGCCAGTTTTAAAGAGGGAGTGTGGTGGAGTGTGACCTGGGAAGTCGAGCCTGGATTGATTTAAAAGATCTTACAGTTCCCTTCATTGACTGTGAAAAGTAAATCTGCTTTTCAATTTCATCGTCAACCAAGCGTTGCCGTGAAATATGTAATGCAATCACAGACGAAATGCCGGCCGACTGTAATTGTTTTCAAGGCTGCGGCAAACAAAAGGCACTTTTCACAGCGCAGTCATTTGTCAATAATGAATGACAAATTACCATCTTTGCTCCTTATCAAAGGGTCGCTGACAGCACATGAGCTGCTGGTGTTGAAAGTAAATGGGATCTGGCACAGGACATCAAAAGAGGGAGAATACTTTGAGATTCAGAGAAACGGAAAAGGGCCAACTGGCAGACATTGGCCTTAGGAGCAAAAAAAGTGACTTTTTTTTATCATCATACTGAGGATACATGTCAGTGGAGTCTTCTACCCAGTGACGGTACAGTTTTTTAATTTCGTATGTAATGTTCGCGCTACTTATGGTGCGTCTTTACATGCACTTAAGTTGTTCAGTTAAAGACGGATTAAGGCAATAATTAGTTTTTTTCACGCGCATGTAAACGTACTGACCGATCCACATCCACTGATTTAGTGTTAATTTCGTTAACACGATGACGTCCCAAAACTAGCAAGCTTCCACATGCCCTGTGGCTACCATAGACGGTATAAAGATTAGGTCCGAAGAATACTGCATTTGAAAATTAATTTCAAGAAGCATTTTAATATATAATTGTTTAATTGTGAGAATGACATACCATTTACACCCTGAGGAAACATGTTATCTAAGTTAAGAATAACTAAGTATTGAACAATGAAGTAAAATAACAAAATCTCTAGGAAAAACAATGACCTGGCAAGACAAGACATTAAATGGAACTTAATTAAAAGAAATTAAATTAAATCAAACTAAATTAAAGTGAATTGAAGTGAATTTAATTACACGTGCTTCACTAAATTAAAGTGAATGGAAATGAGCTGAATTGAATTGAACTGAATTAAATTACATCCAACTAAATTGTATTAAATAAAACTAAATTAAATCTGAATTGAATTAAATTCAATAGAACTGATCGGACTAAACTAAAGTGAACTGAAATGAACTGAAATTAATAAAATCTATCTAAATTAAAGGGGGTGTCTTATGCTTATTCTCTGATCCAGGGATGGTGCTTCAGCTCCTCCAAGGTGATGCGGTCGTGTGGATATGGCGTCAGACATTGTCTTAAAAAAATTGTGCATCCTGGTAAAAACAAAGAAGAAACAGAGAAGTGTTAATTTATTCAGATAAAAATGTGTCATAGAAGTGTCCTCAGCATCTTCTCTCAGTGCGTTTACATGCACGTGAAAAAAAAGAATTATTGCCTTAATTGGAGAACTTAAGTGCATGTAAACACGTTACTCGGATTAAAATCGGAGTTCTCATTGTCCGATTGAGACACCCGGATAATGCGATTGGAATCAGAGTTTTCAAACGGATAATGTGTGTGCGCATGCTCCACCACCGCTGCGCTGGCGTGTGACCCCGGAACAAACACGTCCAAGAAAGTCGGGCCTAGAAGAAGAAGAAGAGAAAAGGAGCCATCTGAGGGATAGCGTGGATCTTACCTGCATCAGAAGTAGCGCGAACATTACGTATAAGGTTAAAAAATGTACAATTATCCGGTATGAAATGCCGGTCCCCCGCATGAACGACTCGTTTATTATATCACGTAACAGGTTACCCAGAAATCGGCCCGTATTAACGTGGTATTATCCCGCTGAAAAGACACGTATCGCCACCTAGTGTGGAAGAGGAGAACAGTTATTGGATTTTCTTGCGCTGCATGTAAACTGGGACAAGGACTGTAGTGAGAAATTTGAATTTTGAGCATAGCTCGATTAATCTCTGCATGTAAACACACTGACTGTCTTATATGCAAAATCTGTGTATGTCTTATAGCTTACTTGTTGATGGTGTGGAGTTCAGTGTCAACTGATTTAACACAAAGAGCAAAACATCATACCACTGAATCTATCATAAGGTTCCAGCTCCTCTTGGCAGCTACATCCAACAGGATCAACTTCAACAAGGATGTTGCTTAGCTTGATGTCTCTGTGAAAAACTCCCTTCGAGTGCATGTCAATGGCCGCATCTATCATCTGCTCCATGATGACCTTGGCCTCATCTTCCGCCAGGTGGTCTTCTTTGTCACGGCGGTAATCCAAGAGAGTCTTGCAGTTGCGTGGTCTTTCCATAACCAGGATAAGGTGGTCCTCCAGATCAAAACAGTCAAGAAGGGAGGTAGCTGCAGATCTCCCAGATGATTCAGGTCCACCTGCTGCTTTAATCATGAAGTACACTTCCCGGATGACGTGCTTCTTTCGATTCTCAACCTGAAGGAAACAATGCAGACAAAAAATATGAAAAACTGCATAACAACCTGTAAATGTGAACGAAATGCTTCAATAATGTTGTGTTGCACTGCTTCAGCAATAGCAATAGTCAGTGAACACACGGTGACAGAATCTATTTTCAATGTATTCACTTACTATCTGACTGTTTGGGAATAAATTTAATCGCGACCTGCAAGACAGAAACACGAGCATGTTTCATTCTATCCTTTTCATATAAAAGCTGTGAGACTTGTATGAGAGAGAGAATGTCAGAGTAAGGAGACTTACTGGTAGCTCATCTGTCTTTCTGTAGCCTGTGGAAACCCTAATGACGGGGCAGTTATGTTTTGCACTGTGTGCAGTAAATTGAAGTAAATTTGAGAAGTACTTGCCCAACAGGGCAAGTAGGAAAAAACCTTAACATCAGACCCTGTATGGTAAAGAATATGCCTAGAAATGTGGGACTATTTGTTGAAGCTAAATGATCAACTTACCGTGGCTGGTTTTCACAGAGAAGGATCCGTCGTATATTCCCTCCTCATCAGAAGATGAAGAGTTGCTGCCGTGATCAGAGCGCCACAACTCTGGGGGTATGTCTCCGACAGAGAAAAAACACCATAATGTTGAGACCCTCAACTGTCCTTTGGGGTGCGTCTGACTACACTAACACCCTCTAACTTTCCACTACAGGAATAACCGCTCTCAGTATCATTCATTTTTTTTCTTGGGTCATCAACATCAACATTAGCTTTCTGATTTATTCCCTTCATGCTAATACCCTCTAAATGGTCGCTATGTTAATTACCATACTTACTAGCATCCCTAATATTTTTCTGTGGACTAACTACATCGACTTTAGTTTTCTGATTTATTCCCTTCATGCTAGTACCCTCTAAAGCAGGGGTGCTCATTACGTCGATCACGATCTACCAGTCGATCGCAAAGGTAGTATGGGTAGATCGCATGACATTAAAGAAAAAATAGATGTCAGCCTATCATCCATCCCGCCACTTGATTGATATACAGGGCAGCCAGTCAGATGACATCTGAATTTTTCTGACACTTAGGTCACCACGCATGTGCAAACAACGGTGCTAAGTGCAGCACAACTAACAAGCTAGCTAGCGAGTTGGTTACCTACAATTTTAAGCCCTCGTTTTATTCTCTTGAACTCAAGAAAGGGTATAAACATGAGTGGGGGAGCTGAACCAAGTAAGAAAACCAAAACGTATCACTTTCATACGGAATGGGAGGAGGACTTTTTTTTCACGATGACATTTTCAAAGTGCGTTTGCCTCATCTGCCAGTCTACCATCGCAATACCAAAGAAGGGAAATGTGGAGCGGCAAAAACGAGCTGAGAAAGAGAAAGGTGAAGGAATTAAAATGCCAGTTGTCCGGACAGCAGTCATTTTTCACACAACCTACTTCAAAAATGTGCATAGTTAATTGTGTTGTGTTGTGCAATATTGGCTCATGCGGTTATGCAAGGTACATCAATATACATTGTACAAAGAATCTTCAATATATTTATAAATAAATATATGTTTTGCATTTTTGTAGTAGGTAGATCACTTTGACTTGGCCATTTTTTAAAGTAGCTCGCATGCTGAAAAAGTGTGAGCACCCCTGCTCTAAAGGGTCACTACATAATTTAAAATGTTTACTATCCTCCCCAATCCTTTTTTTGTGGACTAACTACATCAACTTTAGCTTTCTGATTTATTACCTTCATGCTAGTACCCTCTAAAGGGTCACTACATGAATTAAAACGCTTACTGTCACACCTAATCTTTTCTTGTGGGCTAACTATATCAACATTAGATTTCTGATTTCTATACTTCAAACTAGCACCCCCTGTGATGCTGCAATGATCACCACTCTTACTATCACCCCTTATCCTCTTTCACTGTCTATCTTCATCAGCCTCACTTTTTCGCTTTGTCCCTTTCATACCAGGGTCCTCTACAGCTACACTACACGGATAACCACGCTTACTACCACTAATTGTTCTCAACTTTTTTGCAGGGCTACCTACATCAGACTGAGCTTTTCGCTTTCTTCCCCCTGCGCTAACATCCTCTAACTTTATACTACAGGAATAACTCTCAATAACGCTCTTACTATCAGCACAAATTTTTCCTAATTTAACATTAACTTTAGCTTTCTGTTTTCTTCCCTTCACGCTAGTACCCTCTAAAGGGTCGCTACATGAATTACCACGCATACTATCTCTCTTTGTCTTTTTTCGTGGGCTATCTTGATTAGCATCGGCTTTTCGCTGTCTTCCTTTCGCACCCTCTAAGGTTGTACTGCAGGGATTACAACTCTTACTATCACTATCACCCCTCTTCTTTTCCTTGACAGTATCATCCTGCAGGGAGTCACACCCACTTTGATGTTTCTCAAAGCCCTGAGACTTTATCTCTGAGAACTTAGAAGCCATCGCAGTGAAAAGACCAAATTAAATGTTAAAACATTAAAACGAGCAAATATTTGTATATCTACATTTGTGTAGCTGTCTTGAAATTACGCGAGAAAATATTATCGATAATGAGCTAAAAGAAAGAAAGTATTAGTATTAGGGTTATATATATATATATATATATATGTTATATAAATGTAAACTGATCACAATATGACCAACAGACTAATATTGTATAGGTCCCCATTTTACATTCAAAAAATCCCTGACTCATAGATGCCATAATGCAACAATGAGGAGATGCATTATGGCATCTGAATGTGTCAATGTAAGGTGTCTTATGCTTATTCTCTGATCCAGGGATGGTGCTTCAACTCCCCTAAGGTGATGCAGTCGTGTGGATATAGTGTCAGACATTGTTTTAAAAAATCCTTGCATCCTGGAAAGAACAAAGAAGCAGAGAAGAAGTGTTAATTTAGCATAAAGCCAGTTAATCATTTGTCACAGAAGTGTCCTGCCTTTTCACTCCTTACCCTTTCTGTTCCATTTAAAGTAATATTTTTTTCTCTCTTAATATCATTTTACCCTCAAAATCCACAGATGATTTATTATAACAATACCTGTGTGGCAGAAAATATTCTCACTGAGCACTGTTGACACTCATGTTGAGTGTAGTGATGTAAAAAACATCTTTTGTAGATTTAAGGTGAGCGACAAAGGCTCCTGTAATTAATGAATTGTATTTACCATATCCTGTAGGTATTAACTAACTTAAGCAAATGTCTTCCATCTAAAATGAACTGAACACAATATGTTATGTTATGTACATGATGCCTCAGCATCTTCTCTGTCTTGTATGTAAAGTCTGTGTATGTCTTATATCTTACCTTTTGATAGTGTGGAGTTGAGTGTCATCTTCTTGGCAAGATATGTGGACGTTTTAAATGAACCTGGGTGATCCAGCAGATTGTATAGCAGTACTGGCCATATACCGTCCTTCCATGAACCACTCTGGGGGAGCTATACATAAGGTTCCCACAGTACAAACACAAAGGGAGACAGGCAGATCAGTAAGATAGAAGGGCTGTTAAAGCATGGCTTTTTTCAAAGTTTTTCAAAGAAACTGATGCACTCCCAGCGAGAAGGTCTGGATTCGAGTCCAGCTCGGGCCTCATGCATGTTCTCCCTGTGTCTGCATGGGTTTTCTCCAGGTACTCCAGTTTCCTCCCACCTCTAAAGACATGATCGTTAGGCTGATTGGCGACTCTAAATTGACCTTAGGTGTGAATACGAATGGTTCTGTGATAGGCTGGCGACTTGTCCAGGGTGTACTCCGCCTTTCACCTAATGGCAGCTGGTCTAGGCTCCAGCACCCCCACGACCCTAGTGAGGATTAAGCGGTGGTAGAAGATGAGATGAGATGAGATGATTTAACAAAAGGAGCAGAACATATCTTACCACTGTAACTATCATCAAGTTCCATCTCCTCTAAGCAGTTACATCCAAAATCAATCACCCGGACCCTGTGGGACTTCAGATCCAGGAGGATCAAAATCAACGAGGATGTTGCTTAGCTTGATGTCTCTGTGAAAAACTGGCCGCATCTATCATGTGCTCCATTATGACCTGCGTTAGAAGACAGTGAAAATGTTTGCCACCATACAATGTGACCATATATAACGAGCGTCACCATATGAGAAAGATATAACTAATCTAACTTTACAGCTTCAGTGGCTTGGCCTCATCTTTTGTCAGGTAGTCTCCTTTGTTTCTGTGGTAATCAAAGAGAGTCTTGGAGTGGCGTGGTCTTTCCATAACCAGGATGAGGTGGTCCTCCAGATCAAAACAGTCAAGAAGGGAGATAACTGCAGGTCTCCCAGATGATTCAGGTCCGCATTCAGGTCCTTTTCTGATATTTTCTGCATATATCACTTAAACACTTTACAAAACTACAAAAATCCAATAATTTTAAGGAATTTTAGCTATTTTATTTGTGTAAAATTAAGCTTATCAGCTTCTGGTTGTAGCTTCATATTTATGGTACATCATGATATGGTAAAGAAGAATATGCCTAGAAATGTGGGACTATTCGTTGAAGCTAACTGATCAACTTACTGTGGCTGGTTTTCACAGTGAAGGATCCGTCGTATATTCCCTCCTTATTAGAAGATGAAGAGTTGCTGCCGTGATCAGAGCGCCACAACCCTGGGAGTATGTCTCTGACAGAGAAAAAAAGACTCAACATCATAGTGTTGAGGCCTTCCATTATCCTTTGGGGTGCATCTGCGTCACTGCTAATCTTGATTTTTGTCACACAACAAACTCTCCACTAGGGATGCACCGATCCGCCCTTTTCACCACCGATACCGATATCTGAGGTTTAGTATCAGCCGATACCGATCCGATACAGAAAAACGGCGCGAAAATTATGGTAACAAATGGTAAGTTTCATTGCATAGAAAAGACTGGGATCATTCTTTTGTGCAAGGCGACATCAGACCTAAACATTTCTTTCCAATTTCCTATAAAAAAAAAACAAATAAACAGATATAAATGTACTGAATTACTTATTTTTTTATTAAATTATATTTGTTCACCAGTAAAACAGTCTTAACCATAAAAATATAACAAGTGTAACTAGTTCAGTCAGCGCAATTAGGGATTCAAAACCCAATGTAAAACGAAATAAATATTATATTTTTAATAAAAGAAGCTGAAATTTAGGAAAAAAAACAATAGCTTCACTAGCTTGGTTGGTACACTTCCAAAATAAATAGTTATCAGCTCTTGATATAGTGTAGTGCAAATGGGAATTAAACATTTATTACATGTAGCTGTGGAGTTTGTTGGCCGAGGTAATGTGTAATGGCTCCAGATAGCCGATGGTGTTGTTCGCTCCATTTTGAAAACTGTGGACTTCCGCACGGCGTGGTGCTTGCGTATGACGTCACTCAAAGCGCACAGCATATAATTAGACTAAGTAGATCAGCCGATATGGATCAGCTCATTATCACCGATACCCGATCTAGAATTGTCTTCAATATCGGTACCGATACAAATATCGGATCGCTTCATCCCTACTCTCCACTGCTGGATGCACTGTTTTTGGTATTACTGCTTTCTGCCCCCTACACTAACACCCACTAGCTTACCACTACAGGAACAATCGCTTTCAGTATCAGCACAATTTTTTTTTTGAGCTACCTACATCGACTTTAGCTTTCTAATTTTTTCCCCTCACGCTAATACCCTCTAAGGGTTCGCTACATTAATTACCGCGCTTACTATCATCCCTAATCTTTTTTTGTGAGTTATCTACATCGACTTTAGATTTCTCATTTCTTAGTGTATAAGCTTTAAACATAAGACAAATCTTGAATTGAAATTTTGGACTCACTATTTATTTTTTTCTGCTCACAAGTTCAAAGTTAATTAAAATATGATCTGCACAGCGCCAAAAATATCAATTAGGAGAATGGTATGTGAACTGGAAACTTGAAATGAACTGAAAAAATAAAAGCATGATTTGGAGTTGACACATTTCAATAACCTGCCTAAGCAGTGTCTGAGAAAAAAGACATTAAGTTATTTTATATTAGAGGGAGAGAGAGAAAGAGGTGGTTGGTGAGGCGATGCAGTCTGCTCTGCTTGAATCAGAGACCTCTTATTATTAATACTTCCATTTTTTGCATATTAATAACCATTTCATTTATTATCATTATTTCTAAAGTGATTCTTTACCATAAAGAAAAGTAGCAGCACTTGAATTTAAACTGGATGGTAAAGATTAGGTTAGATTTTTTATTTTTATCTCTTTACAACATAAATGAAACACAGAACTTAACAGGCACAAACCATGCTAGCACAACTTTTCCTTCTGGGAGAGGGTAAAGCATATAAAATACACAGACCCGACATTTTTGCTCTTTTTTTCGACACGCACCTAATTATAACTTACTGTTGGTATATTGACAAAATACAAATATTAACATTTAAAACTTACAGTAAGTGCGGTGATGTTGCTGTTACTGCGTAGCTCCAATTTCCAACGGTTTCCTTTGTTCAGCTTCCCGCCGCTGGGCTTGGGGCCCCGCCCCCTTAGTTACTGTAGCTAATGACGTCAGCTGTTGCTAGGCCGTCAACCACCAAGGAGAAAAAGTTCGGCAACATTTGCATTTAACTAAAGACAATAAATATTAAAAATCTATTTATTTACGATTATTATATGCAACAACTTAATACAATTAGGTTGTACTGAATTTATCTTTTCAAGGTTTGCTTACTCTTACTCTAAAAGGGTCGCTACATGAATTACCACGCTTACTATCATCCCTAATCTTTTTTTGTGTGCTATCTACATTGACTTTACCTTTCTGATTTCTTCCCTTCTCGCTAGTACCCTCTAAAGGGTCACAACATGAATTACCATGCTTACTATCATCCCTAACCTTTTTTTGTGGGCTAACTACACCGACTTTAGCTATCTGATTTATTCCCTTCATGCTAGTACCCTGTGAAGGGTCACTACATGAATTGAAACGCTTACTGTCATCCCTAATCTTTTTTTGTGGACTATCTACATTGACTTTAGCTTTCTGATTTCTTTCCGTCACACTAGCACCCTCTGATGTGGTGCTGTAATGATCCACTCTTACTATCACCCCTTACTATCTTACTTCTTCCTTTCACACTAGCATCCTCTAAGGCTTTGCTAACCACATGCTAACCACTCTTACTATCACTAATAGGTCTAAAGTTTTTTTTAAATATTTTTTTTAATATTTAATTGTGAGAATGACATTACATTTACAGAACCCTGAGGAAAAATGTAATCTAAGGTAAGAATAAAAAAAGTATTGAACAATCAAGTAAAATAACAAAAGCTCCAGTAAAAACAATGACCTGGCAAGACAAGACATTAAACAGAACAGAATTAAAATAAATGGAATTGAATCAAAGAATCAAACTAGATTAAAGTGAATTGAAGTGAATTTAATTACACATACTTCATTAAATTAAATTATTTGAAAACAACTGGAATGAATTAAATTAAATGGAATTAAATCTGAATTGAATACAATTATATGGAACTGGATATAAATAAATTAAAGTGAATTGAAATCACTTGAACTGAATTAAATGGAATTACATTAAACTAATTCTGAATTGAATTAAAATTAACTAAATTAAAACTAGCTAAATTAAACTGAATTAATCAATTTAAATCTGAATTGAATTAAAGTGAATTAAATGTAACTAAAGTCAATCTGAATTAAATTAAACTAAATTAAATCTGAATTGAATTAAATTAAACTAAATTAAGTCTATCTAAATTAAATGGCACATTAAATTACTTTAAGATTATTTGGAAGATGCTTTGCAACTCCTAACCCAACCTAAGCTCTCTTAGAAGACAAGGAAAAACTCCCTAGAAATTTTACGGTAAAAGGAAGAAACCTTGGGAGAGGCAATTCTAAGAGAGATCTCCTCTCCACAGATGACTGGGTGTGTGTGTGTGTGGTGGTGGGGGGGGGGGGGGGGGGGGTGTGTGTGTGTGGGTGGGGTGTGGTGTGGGGGTGGGGGGGTGTTGTCATGCTTCCCACAGTGGTCCTACCACACAGTCTTCCGCTTATTCTCTGATCCAGGGATGGTGCTTCAGCTCCTCCAAGGTGATGCGGTCGTGTGGATATGGCGTCAGACATTGCCTTAAAAAATCCTTGCATCCTGGAAAGAACAAAGAGGAAGCAGAGAATTGTTAATGTATTCAGATAAAAACGTGTCATTGAAGTGTCCTGCTATGTAGACATGATGCCTCAGCATCTTCTCTGTCTTGTATGTAAAGTCTGTGTATGTCTTATATCTTACTTGTTGATAGTGTGGAGTTGAGTGTCATCTTCTTGGCAATATATGTGGATGTTTTAAATGAACCTGGGTGATCCAGCAGATTGTATAGCAGTACTCCCAGGTGCCACACTGTTGTGGGTCTGGCCATATACTGTCCTTCCGTGAACCACTCTGGGGGAGCTATACATAAGGTTCCTACAGTACAAAGACAAAGGGAGAAAGGTAAGTCAGTAACATAGAAGGGAGTGTTAAAGCCTAAAGCTTTAAGATGAAATCTGTAGTTTTTAAAGAAACTGATTTAACACAAAGAGCAAAACATCATACCACTGAATCTATCGTAAGGTTCCAGCTCCTCTTGGCAGCTACATCCAAAATCAATCACCCGGACCCGTGGGACCTCAGATCCAGGAGGATCAACTTCAACAAGGATGTTGGTAAGTTTGATGTCTCTGTGAAAAACTCCCTTCGAGTGCATGTCAATGGCCGCATCTATCATCTGCTCCATGATGACCTTGGCCTCATCTTCCGCCAGGTGGTCTTCTTTGTCACGGCGGTAATCCAAGAGAGTCTTGCAGTTGCGTGGTCTTTCCATAACCAGGATAAGGTGGTCCTCCAGATCAAAACAGTCAAGAAGGGAGGTAGCTGCAGATCTCCCAGATGGGATATCTGCTGGTCCACCTGCTGCTTTAATCATGAAGTACACTTCCCGGATGACGTTGTGCGTCTTTCCATTCTTAACCTGAAGGAAACAATGCAGACAAAAAATATGAAAAGCTGCATAACAACCTGTAAATGTGAACAAATGTATTTTGAATGTATTCACTTACTATCTGACTGTACTTGACCAAATGTTTGGGAATAAATTTAATCGCAACCTGCAAGACAGAAACACAAGCATGTTACATATAAAAGCTGTGAAACTTGTATGTGTGTGGAGGAGAGAGAGAATGTCAGAGTAAGGAGACTTACTGGTAGCTCATCTGTCTTTCTGTAGCCTTCATAAACGGATCCAAAACCACCTTGTCCAAGCTTGCCCAGCTTTTCATATTTATCTTGAAATTCAACTGCATAGAAACACAGACAGGGACATATTAGTGTCAAGTTTGGGATACATTTAGATTATACAATACCATATCAAACCCCTGAGCCTTCCCAATATCACTTTGAACATTAAAGTTTACATATAGCTTTGTCTAAATGAAACTAAATCCACACACCAGTGCACTGATTAACACACTGATAAATGATAACCACATGTGGATGTTGTTAACGTCCGAGAGACACAGGTGACTGTCTCCAGTTTCTAGTATCTGTGCCAAATTAGCTTCATATTTATGGTACATCATGATATGGTAAAGAAGAATATGCCTAGAAATGTGGGACTATTTGTTGAAGCTAACTGATCAACTTACCATGGCTGGTTTTCACAGAGAAGGATCCATCGTATATTCCCTCCTCATCAGAAGATGAAGAGTTGCTGCCGTGATCAGAGCGCCACAACTCTGGGGGTATGTCTCCGACAGAGAAAAAAGGAGTGCTACTAAACACCATAGTGTTGAGGCCCTCAACTGTCCTTTGGGGTGCGTCTGCGTCACTGATCTTGATGCTAGTCACACTGACAAACTCTCCACTGCTAGATACACTGTCAGATCTCACCTTTTTTGGAGGGTTGTCTACATCAGACTCAGCTTTTCGCTTTCTACCCCCTACACTAACACCCTCTAACTTTCCACTACAGGAATAACTCTCAGTATCATTATTAATTTTTTTTCTTGGGCCATCAACATCAACTTTAGCTATCCGATTTATTACCTTCATGCTAGTACCCTCTAAAGGGTCACTACATGAATTAAAACGCCTACTGTCACACCTAATCTTTTCTTGTGGGCTATCTACATCGACTTTAGCTTTCTGATTTCTTTCCTTCAAACTAGCACCCCCTGTGACGCTGCAATGATCACCACTCTTACTATCACCCCTAATCCTTTTTCGCTGGCTATCTTCATCAGCCTCACTTTTTCGTTTTCTCCCTTTCATACTAGGGTCCTCTACGGCTACACTACACGGATAACCACGCTTACTACCACTAATTGTTCTCAACTTTTTTGCAGGGCTACCTACATCAGACTGAGCTTTTCGCTTTCTTCCCCCTACACTAACACCCTCTAACTTTATGCTACAGGGATAGCTCTCAATAACGCTCTTACCATCAGCACAAATTTTTCCTAATTCAACATTAACTTTAGCTTTCTGTTTTCTTCCCTTTACACTAGTACCCTCTAAAGGGTCGCTATATGAATTACCACACATACTATCTCCCCTTATCTTTTTTCGTGGGTTATCTTCATTAGCATTGGTTTTTAGCTTTCTCCCTTTCACACTCGCACCCTCTAAGGTTGTGCTGCAGGGATTACAACTCTTACTATCACTATCACCCCTCTTTCTTTTCTTGCCAGACTCCTGATCCAGACTGGCTTTCCTCTTGTTAGTCCGTTTTTTAGCATTATCCTGCAGGGAGTCACACCCACTTTCATGTTTCTCAAAGCCCTGAGACTTCATCTCCTCTGAGGATTTAGAAGCCATCGATCAAATTAAATTTTAAAAAATTTAAACGAGCGAATATTTGTTTATCTACGTTTGTGTAAGTGACTTGAAATTACGCGAGAAAATATTGTCGACAACCAGTTAAAAAACGTGTATCTAAATTTGTTTAGCTGTTTTGAAACTAACTGACTAGCCTATGCCGATAATTCGATAATTCGTTTGTCTAAGTATCTGTCTGAGTCTGTGTGGCTGTTTAACTAATGCGATGATGTCACATTCCATAGATGACAACAAGAGATGAAAGAACATTTGGATTGTTATTCTTGCCTTTGATGTTGCCTAGCAACAAGGGCTGCTGAGATCCTGGACAAGGGCAGCAAAAGGTCACCTGAGGACAGATGTTTTAGTTGGTCTGTCTGACGTACTAAGATTATTGAGAAAAGATAAAAACACACAGAAAGAACAAAACATTATCGAGACATGGGCTCCGTTCAACAGTAGATCCTTTAAGTACTGCAAATTGCAAAGTGGAGCCTCCGTGTATTTCTCCAGCACATCCTACAGGTGCTCGATTAGCTTCGTGATCTCCTTTTGTGATTAACTGACCCGAGAATGTCTGTTAAGACTGAAGAGGAGACCTAGAGGTGATTCCTGGGGCCTCATTTATCAAACCGTGCATAGAATTTTCTAAATGTTCTAAATTTTGCTGAAACTTAGAATGCAAGTAAATTCGGAATTATCAAACGTGCGGACATCGGTCCTATGCACACTGATAGGTAATCGGTGATGATAAATCCTACGTGTCCTTAACTACCGTGCTTGCGCATGGCTCAGGTCATTGGATATAAAGAATAAAATAGAGAAGAATTCAACCCCGTTTTAATATATTTGATTTTTATGTGCAACTCATACTGTAGCTACTTTAGATTACATTTAACAACGAATAGGAACGAAAAGGCAAGTTGAGGAACACAAAATGATTTTAATATGATATTAGTAGTATAAAGGTGCAATGAAACACTTCTGATAACTGGACATCAGTCTCTAACGTAGTTCGGGTGGAATTTTGTTCCACTCTTTTCTGCTCTATGACGGCCACACTGAAGAATGCGTGATCACAGCATCTCACTGTGATTCAGGTCAGGACATATATTTCAGAAACAACCGACAGGACAGAGCTGAATCACACATGCATGTGTCAAAACATGTATTTTATTCATTTATCTTAAAAAATTAAAATAAAGTGCTTTTTATGTACAATATAATAAAAACAACAGTCACAATCTCAATGATACAAAAAATACAGTTCACAATGTTATTTGTACACAACAACTAAAAAAAGAAATCATGCAGGCAAGACCACATTTGTCTAATAGTTATTCAGTCAACTAAGCTTATGGTGTCGAGTATGCCGAGGCAAAGCTGTCGCTGTGTCTCATGTTTGAGTCGATACAGAGGATTTGGGCCTGTACTCGCGTCTCACTGCAGTACTACATCATGCAGCACAGATGATCCATTACTTACTACTGTGCTGTGTCTTTGTTATGACAATTTAAACTGAATCCCGAAGAGATGTTGCAATGGATTGCCTACTTAAGCCATTTTAGGAAAATAGACTGCTGTAGATGTTCTACAAATATATAGTTGGCTACATTCATATCCATTACAGTATGTTGCATTACAGAGTAGCTGCTCAAAAGGACTTTTACCATGCCACTATGGTTTGCTTCTCATAAATAAAAAAAGCTTGTCATGCCATGATAGTATTAATACTTTTAGTGATTATTAATTGGTAAGGCCAAACTGTAACATCAGCTTTTCTTTACATCTTTAAGAAGTAATATTATTGTTAAATATTGACTTTGAGTTTTCCATGAGTTCAGTTTCACTTTTTACATTAGCAAAGACTGCAGAATGGTACACAATTTTGAGCAGCTCCCAGTATTGTTTGCAGGCAAAGTTAATGGTAACTTGGGTGACTCTGTAGATCTACTATGGACCCGTGTAGTGATGTGGAGTTAAGCGTGCCCAGCAAGGACTACAATCGCGTCATTCACCACGTTTCTGTTGGTATGCTCATTGCTGGGTGGTGTACAATGTGGCACACGGCTAAAGGCAGAATAACTTGATATCTAAAGGCATTTTATGTTGTAAGTTTACCCACCAAGCACCTCAAAGCAGGTTCAATGAAACGTTTTTTGGTTAAAAAAAAAAAAATAAATAAACAAAAAAAAAAAAAAAAACAGGTAGTGTGAGGAACAATGCTCTTCACTAAGAATTTGACTTACATTGGTTATCAATATGTTGCTTAGGTTAGGGGAATAAGACCAAAAAAAGATGATTTATTCCACAGGTAACAATAACTTCATAAAAGCAAGCATTCATTGTGTGTGTGGAAATATTATAATATGTCTGAGGTTGATATTCCCAAAGGTCTGGTTTGTTAGCCGGAGCGGCTTCTATTTGCCAAGTTGTCTAGTAGTGGGTGTTCTCCCAACTTGAGGTTACCACTTGAGCGCTAAGCACTTTGTGTACGCGACTAACCATGTTGTAACCATAAGCTCAACGGTTCAATTTGAAGGATGAACATTTCTCAATTATTTGGTTGATAAGCTACCTCAAGGGGAGTTTCTGTGCAAATTACATTTGGACAAGGCTAGACAAGCAGTTTCACTTTGCTAAGCTAAGCTAAGCTAAGCTAAGCTAAGCTAAGCAGCTGTGTGTCATAGCTTCATATTCATCATGCTGACATGAAAGTGTTGTCAGACTTACAGGTCATAGAAGCCCATTTCTTTCGATGTCAAACTATCACTTAAAATTGGTATAGCACAAAAATAAAAAGTGATATTTCACCTGCTTTGACGTGCTTGATGAAAACCAGTCCAGGTGCTGAATTAACAGCACAATGAAATGGATGCTGAAGTAGGCAGTAAAGCACTATGGGAAAAAATAATAACATCAGCAGTGTTCACTCTAGTTTCAAGACTATATCTACAACACATCTTGCACAAGGTCCCTTAAAAACACACAATATTAAGCACAGGTACTCTATATACACAACAAAACTGAAAAAGGAAACACTGACCACTGTTGCGCGGTATGCTGTGCAGTTACTTTGTCACCTTGTAGCAGTTACATAGCATTTCATCATCTGCTCAGTGTTCGAAATAGCAAAATGTTGATCTGTACGATACTGGAATATATTATACTGTAGGCTTAGTCAATCAATACAGTGAACTGGTGATGTACTCTAAGACATATGGTGCCATGTTGTCCCTATGTTTGTCGTTCAGTTCAACACTATCGGCTTTCTGCGTCTTTGGAAAATTCTGCTTGATAAGTCTCAAAAGTCGAAGCGATGCGGGCGCAAGAGTGTTCGCGATGGCTGCACTGGTCCCTGTGATGACTGATTTCCGAAAATTGTTTTCCTTAGCAGCTACACATTCTGTCTCAGTAGTTGCATTTCTTAGAACATGCGTTTTACTGAAATGTGCAAACATGTAAGTATTCAACACCCTGATTACTTGTGCTTTCACATTAACGTGACCTTGACCTCTGACTGGTGAGTATGTAAGATGTAACCTGGTGTTGGGGGCTCTGTGTATCTGCCTCACTACACTGTGCAGCTGCAGTCTGGGTGGGAGACCACTAAATATCTTAAACATCTCCCCTCCTACAGCGACATTAGTTATTAGGTGCTCTGTGACTCTTTCATCAGCACTAACCAAAAGGTTTGTACTGTCAGCGCCCGTCACCCTCAATTGTCTCCAAGCAGTTTTACCTGTACGCCTCAGTAAGAAGCAGTAACAAACTGGAATATTTCCTCACCTGACAAACACATGGCAAGTCATCTCCAAGCCATGTCCTTTGGCCCCAGTACAAATTGTACACAAAGGTCAGTTATTTTGCTCAACGCAGTGTGTAACGTCTGCTTTGAGCTAACAGTCTTAGAGAAGTTCCCAACTTTGCACTTCACATTTTGTTATTATTAGTGCCACAATACGTTTTGTGAAACCCAACCCTGGGTCCATCACCATGTGCTCTTTGACAGTGATCAATGCTAACACAAAGCATGAGATGGGAGTGGTCATGACAGAATGGCACTATTGCATTTAGATCAGACAATCAAGTTATCTTTGTTATTTGGCACAGCGCACATGATGATCTCGGTGCTGCCCTGAACATGGTGGAGATGTGGATGTCCCCTCTTCTGTTGCCTTGCCTTTCTGCATTTGTAAAGTCAGGTCTCCCCTCACCCTCCCCCCAACCACTTCACCTCAGAAAAACAGGCTTATGCGTCTCAGTCCATTTTGTTAGCCCACTCCTGTAGGTCGATACTGAAGTCTTTCTCAGGTGGGCAGAAATGCTCGCAAATTGTCCAGGGTGCGATTCTGTGTGAGTGAAACAGACCTTCTTCCGAGAACATACATTCAGGAGGTAAAAGTCATTATTTAGGCCGTGAAGCATAATTAATAATTACGCCTTTTGATCGTTTTTCATCATGTTGCAGTCCTTTTCATTGTGGCTCCTATGTTTCCAACCATTCTCCTGCTCTACCTCTTCTTTCATCACATTTATCCTCATGCAGCCATGAATTTTATTCACAAGAAGGGGACAAATGTGCTTCTGACTTTCTCCCAGGATGTGTGGATCATAAGGGATATGTATTACATGTATTATATTCACCTAAACCTGAACTCTTGGTCACCATGTAACTGTGGCGAGTGCATAATAGCTGCAATGTGGCAGCCACCTTCTGCAGGTAATGTGCAAGTTTATTCTATGAGGGCTGGGTAAAATATCAGCACAGATTATCTGCGGTAATGATATGATGTGATGGACATCTGCTGGGAGAAATATCGATACTGGAGCAGAGTTTTGTGATTATTGATTCATTTTTATTCTTTTGCACAGCCCTGTGCTCACGCACATTTGGTGTTAGTGGCCATGAGGATGACTCAAATAAAGACTGTGTTATAATTGTCCTTAGCAGCCGCCATGATTCGTGATCCTGGTTAAAACCAGAGTGTTGTGCTGCTTTTGCTCGCTGACTTACACAGTTAACCGGACCAACCGCTGGCTTCGGAGTGGAAATGGTTTAGCAAAATGACCTCCGCACTGATCACAGGACTAGGATGACTAAAATAAAAGATGTGCTGTGATGTAGGAGGATGTCAGGGTCTCCTCTCCTTTGCATGGTGGCCTGTATCCCTCATGGAGATGCAGGTTGTCACTGTTTAGCGAATGCAGCGCTCTCAAACTATAGAGTCTTTGATCTCTGAGCCTAGTCTCACTCTGGGCCGAGGACAGGTTGGGGAGTACTCCACATGGCTCTCCTTTAAGTTGAGCGGCCGCTTGTCGGACGACTCTGAGAAGCTCTTGCTGTTGTCTGGTGATGACTCGTGTGTGGGTGTGCTGCAGATGTAGTTGTCATTTAACGTCTGGTAGCCCTTGTGATCTGAAGTGGAAACAGGGATGGTGTTACCATTGAGGGGTAAGCTCTCGGTGGGCTTCCCCACTATCCTCGGCTTCTTCTGCTGCATGTTGGGGCACTCGCCCTGCTTCAGCATGGATTTCATATGGTCGCGGTTCCTGTAGATGACGAACAAGGAGAACACGACGAGGGAGAAGGCCAGCAGAGCGCACACCACAATCAGTTCGTTCCAGTACGTCTTGGTGTGGACCTGCTCAGAACGGGACTCGCCGGGCAGGATGATGGTCTCCTCCCGCGTAATGTGGGGCGTGCGTGAGTGACCAATCAGAGTCGTGCTCTCTTGGCGGGGCTCTGCCTTCACGCAGTAGTTGGCCAACAGCTGGCGGAAGCCCTCTTCTTCTGACCAGCACTCGTAGGTCTCCATCCTGTCGGACTGAGCCACCACTACCAGGTTTCCCTCCGGGGTGGCGTAGAGGAACTGGCTGGCGCTGTCACTGTAACGCCACCTCCTCTTTGCCAGGTTGGACCGCCGCTTACAAGGCAGGACTCTGAATGTGTTGGCTGGGATTATGATGAGCTGGCAATGGGAGCCTCCTGTAAAACATAAGAAGAATGTTGCTTCAAAACCCTGAAAGATTCATTTGGAGGAACATTTTACTGCACCAGGGCTGAGTCTAACTTGGGAGAAGTTCCAAATCTCACACTATGTCTATCTCTTTCATACGAACATCAGCCAGGAGAGGTTAGCTTAGCTTAGCTTAGCTTAGCATAAACACTGTAAACAGGGCAAAATAGGTGGCATAGCTAAACAAAAACCACATAGATCTCACAAAGTTATGGAAGAAAAAATAAAATTAAACTTATGTACTTTTTGTTTTTTGTGGACATAGAAGTTGTTTTTATGTCAATGCCAAGCAAACTGTCTTCAAGCTGCAATTTACTATTTAATGGAGAAATATTAAATCAGGATTCTCATCTCATGTAATTCTTGGCTTGAAAGCAAACAAGAATATGTGTAAACGACGATTTCGTTCAAGAGTAATTAAGTGCAGCGCTTGTAAATATGCTTGTCATGTCACTGCATCTAATTCCTTTTTTTAAACGAAAACACCTTGCGTAACACAATATGAGTGTGAGTAACCTGTTTACCGACTTGTTACCTGGCTTTGTTATTGGATTTAACAACATGTTTCTTCTGCTTCTAAGTGCACGCTGTGCGTGGCGAGCGTGAGGCCACAAACAGCACTCAAATTAGAGACCACCACACGGAAAGAACACACTCACGAGAAGCTGCTGGTCTGGTAGATCTGGGGATGGGAGAGGTCCTGTTACAAATCGCTGATGTGTCAGCCTCCTCCACGTCCTGCTGCCAGTGGCTGAGACAGAACATACCAGACCCAAGAGAACAACAGGGTGAAGGTTAGCAGCTGTAATGAGAGGCACCTTATATGGATGCTCTGCAGTCTTTCATTTAAAACCTATGAGTGCCTCTTCATCAGTATGACTAAGAGACCAATCTACTTTGAAAACAAGCACATGACCACAACAAAATTACACAGCCTAAACACATGAATTCATAACCTTGCATAGTTTCCCCTTTGTTTCTGTACAGACAGTCTTTTTGTGCTACTCTTTTGTCCATCACGGCCAACATTTGATTGTCCATGCAGATTTTTTGTAAGGGGATAAGCTATTCTGAACAGTGTCAATGAAGACTAACCAATTTAACGCCACAAAGCTTTTGTGGGTCTCATTTCCAAGTTAGGCCACATGATGAATCTTGCCAATATGGCTTTTAATTACTCAATGCTATAGTATGGTTTAACAACAGTTTGGATGGATAATCCCCTGTATTCCCCGTCCTAGTGTTTTCATCTAGTGCTACACAAATTCTGTTTGTTCAGTTACTTAATTCATGAGGAAATACAGCCAAACTGACCATGAGCCAAGTCAAAAAGTTTAAACGCAGTATTTCAAACCACTGAGGTACACGTCAGCGTCTCTCACCTGTCAGGTGGCGCCATCCTGACGTCCTGACACAGACGCCCGGTCCAGGCGCAGTAGGGGTCCCTGGATAACACACACTCCCCACAGCTCAGGTAGTTGGAGCAGTTGGCCACAGGAACCTCCACCAGGCCCGAGTACGAAGACACAAACAACAAACCCTGCAGAGAAGAAAAAACACGTGTGAGCGCGATGCACAAGGTGACCGCAGGGCAGAGCGGGCCATCTGCTTTTGGTTACAGATTTCAGATTTCAAAAAGGGAAACCATGCTAGAACAATTACTTAAGATAAACAGAAGAGTACAGCAAGAGCGCTCTGGCCAGCTGTTTTCTTTCGTGATGCCCGTAGAGTAACGCGAACATGTGTTTGAAGATTCATGCACAATTTGTGTGTTGGCAACAAAGTATTTAATTTTTTTATGCTTTTCTTTTTTTTTTTTTGAACACTCTCTTTCATATCTACAAGTGTGTAACTCATTTCCACCACACGGATGCACAGAGTAAAACCCTGTTCCCAAATATACAGCCTATTTTTAGAACAGCATATCTGCCAGTATCCATCATGTGGATCCTGTCTTAGTCTTTCATGTCCCTATTTGGAGCTAAGAATAAACTCAGAGAACCATCTCAGACTTTATTAGAATTACGTAATCTCTGATAAGATTGCAGTTCGGCTGCTTTGGCCTGGGGAGAGGCCATTATGTAATAAAGAGAGAAAAGGTAATGAAATTTAGCCCCGGGTAAAAAGCCAGCGAGGATCGTAAACTCTGTTCCACACGGAGCTGTAACTTGGAGGGAAACTCAGAGGAATGGCCTCTGCAGAAAGACAGCCGGTTTGTGCTGTGGCGAAGCTGGCTCTTCCACATTTTTATTTGTTTAAAGTGAATGACAACACATTAAATAGAAGCTGATGTAAAACAGTACGGCAATAAACATTAGAGGAATATTAAACCGCAACAAGCACCTTTTAATTTGTTTTTGTATTAAATATCATTAACAATGTGATGATAAGAGTTGAGTGATTTACCCTCTGAGGATCGAGCTCGATGTGCTGCACGGGCTGAGGCTCCTTAAACAGAATCATCTCCTCTATGATGTGCATCTTATCATTGGCATTGATGGCCTTATGGAGCTTTCCATCATCTGGCAGACACAGAGAACGAGTGGCAGTGAGTTACATTGCCCCGCAAAGCAGCAGACTCTTATGTTATTTGCGCTGTAAAAATGATTTGCTGTTGCTGTGCAGTAAGTGGCACCTGTTCCGATGAAGAGCACGTCGTAAGCCCTCTCCATGCCCTGGATCTTGTGCACGGCGATCTGCGTGTAGCGCACGCTGCGTTTGAGCAGCAGGGGGGAGCTGCGGATCACGCTGTCCATCAGGAAATGGTCCTTGACAAAGTTGAGCACCTTATCGGGCATGTGCAAGGACGACTGGATGCCCATTTGCCTGGCGTGGTTGGTCACGCACTGGTGGAAAGTAAGTTAGAAATAAAAAATGAACCCCTGCTTCATCAGGTAGAACACATTAAATATAGACCAAATACAGACTATGATCCTGAGCTCTAGAAACACAGACAACGGGTAGCGTGAAACTACTTTGTTGGCGAATACAGAAAGTTTTAAATCTGTAGTGATTCTACTTGCATTGTGAGCACATCAGCAATTTCATGCACTGTCTTTGAACAGGCAAAGAAAATAAATAGAGAATATCTGATTTAAGTCATGCTCACTTGTTGAACAGGCCCAGAATAAATCTACAGGTAAGCTTCTGTACACGTGACAACAAAGCCGGTATTTGAGATAGTACAAAAAAAACAACATTTCCTCTTTGATGCATTTTGAGAATTTGCATTCCTCTCAATGATGCTCCTTTAGTAAAGATGCACAGACTGGGCCGAAAGAAGTCGCGTTGTTGCACTGAATTGTATTAGTCTGTCACAGGATATTGTTGCTCTCAACTCACCGCCCCGGGCCGTGGTTCCGGGACAGGGTGGTTGTAGGTGTACCACTGCTGGGTCTCCCTGTTGACCTCTCGATATCGCCCACTGAAGGCTCTTTCCACCTGGGCCATGGTGAAGGCACACACCGCTGAGCTGCCCGATGCACCTTTGTACCTGAAAGCAGACAGAGATTTCCATTTTCCTCAATAAATGTTCCTTCTACATCCACTTGATACTTAAATACTTGCAAAAATGATCTTCGACCCGCTGCTGTAACCTGTGCAACGGAAAGCTTTAGCAAAATCCTTTCTTAGAGAACGTTACCATGTATTACGCTCATTCTCTTCATTTGTGCCCATGTTATCCAGGAAACCGGAGCAGCCGCTTCTTGACGGAGTCGCAGAGCGGGCGCTTGAATGATTTTCATATTAAAACCTTTATTTTGTTGCTACATTAATTAGACACTGGGGTGGCATGAGCTCATGTTAGTGTTTAAGCTCGTTACAGCTGCTCTAAATTCAGAGGAGCCAAGTAAAAAAAAAATTTAAAAAAAGGCAACTCGCCAAGAGTGAGCGCAGATATTAAATAAGAACAGTCTCTAGGTGGAGTGTGTGAGCTGTGTAGATTCATGTGTTTGTGTTTTTAAACATCAGCTGTAACAGCGACGTAAATCACACACGCACACACACAATGTGATTTATGCCGCTGCTGACACACACGCAGTCTAAACTATTGTCTGGATTTGCGTCTCACCACTGAGAAGTGAACACTCCGTAGAACACGGTGCTCTCCCAGCTGTCTCCCATGGGCTTCAGGACAAACATGTCCTGGATGATGTTGAAGGGGAAGCCGTCGTCGGGGAGGGAACACAGCAGTTGAGCTTTCAAGAAGGTGGTCCACTTCTTCTGCAGCACCCGCTCGCCTCCCTTATCACCCTGGGAAGACATCCAGTATGTTACAAAAGTGTTTAATAGGACAGACGTTATGCTCCATTAATAACTCTGTGAAACTGCACGGTCGATGACAGTGAAGGAGCAGAGTGGGAAAACGTTGAAGTCACAACAAAGGAGTGTCTCTCACAAGGAGGCGAGGCTGTGGCAGGTGAGCAGTAGCCGGAGCAGGAAGTTTGTCTTAACTATGACTAAAAATCTGTCCTCAGCTGGAGAGCTTATGGCTACGGCTGGATGTTGCGGCCTCTGAGTCACCTCTGGAAACAGGTGATGAGAAGGCTAGGCCTCTCAGGGCCCCACCCTGACAACAAAGCATTAAGTACTTAACTTCATGGCTGCTATAATGTTCAGTTTATGTTGGAGCAGCAGTGGAAAGGTGGTGATTCAACTGTGTGATCGGTCTGAGGTGCTTTTAAACTGATATCTACTACTGGCACGCTGACTAAAATGGGTTGGTCAAAATAAAAGAAGCGTGCGTCAGTGCAACAGTTCTATAAATCACAGCCTTCAAAATGAAAACAGTCGATATCTTAAATATCTTACATCCTAAAAATTAGTGTAGGAACATATCAGATTGCATTCATTTACGGTTATTCACACAGAACTTTTGCCTTAAACATTTCAAAATGTCTAAATGTGTTTTAATTGCGCAACACCTGACGCCTCCTACGCCTGAGGGTTCAAGTCTCAACTAAGATTAATATATAAATTATGACCATACGCGGCCTGAACGCATGGAAATGAGCTGGTCAAACACAGTAATCACAACCAGGACTTTCGAAGTCCTCATGTTTCCATGTGCTGAAATCTTTTACTGTGGGCGCTGCATATGTGTGATGTGAATTTATACGGAATCACAAAGGATATTTAAGCAATAAAATCTGGCGGAAAAAACACCCTCTCCACATTAAAAATGAGCCACAGAGCAAAAACCTCGGCCGCTCTTTGAAGGAGAGGAGATGGTGAAAAAGGAAAACAAACAATGGTTAGATATTAATTATAGCTTTGAGGCCGAGATCAGCGGTTCACGCCTTACTTCTGCTCCAACACACAGAGGAGGCATTCACTCTTCTTTCAAGCTGTCGCGAGGTATTCACATAAACAGTTATCAGACGGCTTTGCTAGGACTGGCAATTATCAAAGAGCTTGTAAACACACACACCAAAAAGAAACTCCTCCCGAGCTAGAAAACGCAGGAGGAGGAGGAGGAGGAGGAGGAGGAAGAGGAGGAGGAAGAGCGGGACCAAAACAAGTGGCCTCGCCCAATCTCGAGACAGCCTTCCTGCCTCGGATCCAAACTCTCCCATCGGCGCGGCCTCGAAACCCAGAACAACTCCAACAGCACAAGGAGCCAACCGCCTTCGAGGAGATAAAAGCGCCAAACTGCGACTACCTCCGCTTCGTCCTCCTCTGTGTGGCATCACACGCAAACAATCATTTTGCTCAACAGCGAGGTGAACCCTTGTGGGACTGTAGCAGGGCCCAGGAGCCAATTACTAGGCTGCGGTAGTAGCCTGCGCGCATAATGAGGAGACCACATTCCTGCTCTCTCAGCTGTCCACGGCGGCTGCTGCTGTGCTCCGCTGCACAGCCTTTACCCGGGATCGCATCGACCACTTCCCCCCTATAGCTGCCCGCCATGAATACACACGCTTCTTTCTGTGGGCTGCACTTGTCAGCTCTTGTGTAGTTTATCACATTTGGGATTCTTTATCAACCTGAGGATTAAGGAGGATGGGGGGGGGGTGTCGGCTGAGGCAAATGGTGCCACACAGTGTTCATAATCTGCCTGCTTTCCACAGTCCTTCACTGTGCACACCTGAATAAACAAAAGAAAGAGGGAGTGGACGAAGGGAGGAGGACAGATGGGAAGGAGGGAGGGGGGAGAAAAAGAAACTTGGAACCAGAACTACTTGGCAAACCAAAGTACAACAGTAGTTAGAATAAAAAAAAAAAAAATAAATAAATAAAGGAGACTTTTACTGTCTCATTTATCTTATCGGACAAGAATGCATGTCCTCCAAGTGTTGGCAACGAAGGAGTAACGTGATTCAGATGTTAAATAAAACCACATACCAGTATATTTGGACATGGCAATAGTGACCACGTTCTGTCATTTCGCAGAAGAGCGTTAGATACTGCTACCAGGGAGGGGTCTTCATACCTCAGCTTCACCTAACCTGAGTTCAGCACTTTCTGCTCAGAGAGAGGGACGACGCAGGGCGTGTGTTCACATGTGATATACTGAGGGGGAAAAAAGGTGAATAATAATTTAGGAAACAAGCCTGCAGCCATTCAGGAGCGCTCTTCTCCCAGACATTTTAAATTGGCTTGTAGCGTTAAGCCGGCTTTATTCTTGGTCTTGAGGTTTTCAAATTGTGAGGTGCTCTTCTCCAGAGGGCTGAAGGTGAGAAACCACTAGTGTCTCACAGCTCACGGGTGCAATTAAGCTACTTAAAACTAATATGGGTACAATAATTAATACTTATAGGCATGACACACACTTTTTTTTTTTAACAACATCAGCCACAACTTTATGACCACTGACAGGAGAAGCCTGCTGATGAGTTTAAACCTAGAACTGTCTTACTGTGAGGCGACAGCGCTAACTAGCGTGTTTTCTTCAACAAGTAATCCAGGAATAGTCTGCACATTCACTGAGCTCTTGCAAATACAAACTACTAATAGCTAATTTGAAATTTGCCAAGATGTAAACAAATACATTTGAAATATATTTATATTCTTATGCATTTTTTGTAGAGCAGAGCATAACTTAATTGAATCCATGGCAACACTGTACAGTCCACACTGTTAATTTAGTCTAAACCGGGTCAGTGAGGAAACATAAAAAGAGATTTAAGCAGCAACCAAGCACCAGCCTAACTCTGAAGTAAGAGTAATGTCTGCCAGCTGATTTTTTCGTGCCATCCTCCGTGAAACCTGCCTGTGTGCTGCAGGAGGCAAACATTTTCTGTGAGTGGGAGCCTGAATTGTCTGCCGTCTTAACTCGAGACTTTGCAGAATCAGACAGCTTTGCGCAACAGATAATTGCAGACGTCTACTTGCATTTTCCCCATTCGCTAGATCTAAGCCACAGTCAACGTCTATCTGCATGAGACCAGCCTCAGATCTCACTGCACCAGCTGCTCGCTCGCAACAAACTGACGAGGGCCGACACACGAGGGCCTTTATGGAACGAGAGCGACATTTGCAAGACAATAATTTGCACAAAAATAAGCAGTTCTTTTAACAGCGGCTGGGCAGTGAGGGGAATTCTCGGGACTCATTGTGATTTGTTAATATCACTTAAGCATTTGGCCAGTAAATTGGAGAATAACCCACATGCAGCACCACCGCACTACCACAGAATAGCATCTGAAAAGACGTCAGCCCGGAATAAGAGAGCTGCCACATTCCGGGGAAATAAAGGCGCTTTATAGAGCAGAGAGAGACATTCTTCTGTCTCTATTGCACAGTTCATCTGCAGCAAGTTGCCACAGTCTGGGGGCCTTTCTGTCAATGATTTCCATATATAGAACCCAGGAGGAACTCTGCCGGCTGGGAGAGGTGTCGCAGCACCGAGTGCCAGAGCCTAGCAGGACTAAGTCATTAGGCTGTCACTTAAGATTACATGCTGTCCCCACGATTACGCACATTACTGCCTCCATGAACAAGAGGCATCAGTCAGGGGGGGACGCTGAGTGCATGTATATCAGGCAGCTTCATAGCCTTTTAATTGATCAGATGACAGGTGAAAAGGGGATAAAGTCAGTGGCTGATTATCCAGGTTGATCGACCAAACTAAACTCTTGAGGAGGTGGAGGAGGAGGAAGAGGAGGAATGACGTAGACTGTTTAAATGATCCGAGTCTGCAGTACCTACTGTTTTCACGCTTTACCCGCAACAAAAACAGGGCATACAGTAGAGTGGGGGGAGAAAAAGAGCATTTCATATTGCTGCGAAGCACCCTTGAATACTAATAATGCCTGCAAAGCTCAAAGGGCGGGTGGAGAAAGGCAAGGAGCTGAAGGGATGGACGAGTGCAGCTGACATTGTGAGAGAGATGGAAGGAGAGGGGGATATGACATTGCAGAGGCAGTCAGAGAGAGGGAGGGAGGGAGGGAGGAGGAGGCCATGATTCAGGCGAGGGGAAAGCAAATCTTCTGAAAACATGTTTGCACAGTAAAATAGAGAAGGCATTAAGGCACCAGTGACAAATTTCCAATGTATCCACACAGGCATGATGTACAGTTAAATGACTGAATGTGCTGCAACATGGGAGCGTCCCGTCTTGTTCTGAGGTAATTGTATCGGGCTTAAGGACAGGAAGTTAGAGCCCTGCTGTGCCTCTTTCTTTTCCTCACCCTAACCCGGCCTGTCTTACCTTACACACGCGAGCGATCCTGGACACAATGGTGTTGTCAAAGAAGTCGAATTCTTTTCCCGCCTCGCTGAAGAAGAAGTAAATCTTGTCGTCGTCACCCACAGTGTTTCCTATTGGCTGGCTCTCCTCGATGTAAGCCGAGCCGACAAACACCGGATCTGTCAAAAACAGGAAAGCGCAAAAATAAACGTGTGCTCAGAGAGATATGTTGCAACTTTACTATCTACACATGGAAACAGTTTTTATTTTTATTTTCCAGCCCAGTCATCACGTTTGTATCACTGTAAATTTGGAATAATACACCAGAGAACTGTGTCACAGGATCCTGCCAGGCAAGAGGAAACAGGATTTTCTGTATAACTATACTCAGATGTCTCATCAGGAGCACTCTGCATGAATTACATGGAGATCAAAAGACAAGAGAGGCCTTAATTGTGAGCAAAGTGCAGCCTTCTCTGGTGGAAACAGTGGCAGCCGGCTAAGGCTGGTTTTGATGTGCATGTGTGGTGGCTGATAGGAGCGAGCGCACGCAATCTACCGGGGTTTGTCTTTGCTCTCCATCCGCATGCATTAGTCTGAATGCGCCCCGCTAATGATCGCTACTTTTCTGGGCTTATCTCCTCTGCTCGGTACATGATGGAAGATGTGTGGAACGGGGGGGGTGGGGAGAAAAAACACAGTTGGCCATTTAATGGTATAAATTTACCTTGCAGCCATTTTAAGGAGTTTTCTGTCTTCAGAGCAGTTCCCTGACCCAAACTCTTGTAAATGACTGGTTCGTTCCCCTGGAAGTTACTGACAGTACCAGTGTACAATTCGCCATCTGGAAGAGAACAAAGGGGGAAAACAAAGCCTGAACATAACATAATGACAAAGACATTATGAGCTGGAGATTAAGTCAGCAATAAAGTGGAGTCTTAGCACCACAACAGAACAGTGTGTGAGGGATTAGACAAATCATTCCTCCCCCTCATATCCAGCTCAATTATTTACTAATTGCTTGTTCAAGAACACACACACACACACAGGCGCGCACACACACACACACACACACACACACACACACACACACACACACACAGGGTGTGTTGATGTCCGGTTATTTATCAGACAGTCTGATGCAGACAAACCACATTAGCGGGCACATCATGGCTCATTACTGAATCAAAGACGGAAACAACATCAAAGAAGCTTCACAAACAGCTGGAGTTGTTTCCAGAGCCTTTGACAACAGGTGTGTGTGTGTGTGTGTATGCGTGTGTGTGCGCGTGTCTTAGAGCTGTGCATTGCTACATACCGACGATGATGGCAGTGGATTTGTACTCCGGATTAAAGGGACAGCGGCTGCGCCCGTCTTCCATCACAACCTCGCCCACTTCATCTCTTTCCAGCGTGAACGTCGTCGTGTTCTGGGCACAGACGCAAACAGCAAACGTCCCTCAGGCACAGTCCAATTAAATTCTACTTATAGTAGGAGAGTGAGCTAAAGCGAGCTCATCAACCTCCAGCTCAGCCTCTCCAGTACAATACACGCAGTGGCATTATGGACATTCACTCACTGTAACTGCGTCTGACTAGTATTCTGTGTCGTTTCTATAGCGAGGAGGAATCCATCTAAGACCCATTCATGTCAATGACACACTTCTCAGCCCACTAGACATGATGACCTACAGACCCAAGATCAGCAGATGATTAAGGACAACTCTGTTGATATTCAGTATTTTGTTCCTGACGAAAAATTCCTTGAAAAGACCGAACACAATAGATTTGTCCCTTTAACAAATAGCGTAGCCAAAGTCTGACGCACAGCTGAGTTTCACAACAGACAAACAAACAAAAGAACATCCCAGCTTCACTACGCACATTCAACACAAATAATGGACTCTATTCTGAGTCTATCGCAAACACGCAAACCTGTTCCCTTAAATGTTGCTAATGCTAATTTGTGTTTATTCCTTGATTAAAATAAGTCTCTAAAATGCATCTTAAACTCTACGTATGTAGCATTTTGACTATTTGACGGCTGAATATTTTGCAATCATTTAATAAAAGCCACAGCTTAATTAATATGTTAATTAACACATTATTAAAGATTTATGCAAACAAACAGAATGTCACGCACAAAGCTGCAAAGGCAGAAAAGTATTAACATGGTTTTGGTCTTTTTATGGGATTTGTTGGGTATAAAATATATAGAACACTACAGAACTGTTTTAAATAAAATATCTTAATAATAATTCTTGTTTTTTTTTTTTTTTTTTGTTTTTTTCCTTTTACTAACCACATAATTTACTTACACTTACTTCTTCAAAAACACCCTGAGGTAAACTATACATGGCAGAGATGGGATCAAGTCACTCATGTGCGAGTCTCAGGTAAATTATTTTTTTGGAGGGGCAAGTCAAGTCCTGTAATAGATCACGTCAAGTCACATTATTGCAACCTTACCTGCAGAATCCAATCTTGATAAAGAGACAATATACAGTAAGATATTAGTAACTGTCAAATGATATTATTGCCCAATTTATCCAACCGGTTTATAAAGTATGACATGTTAATTACTGATATATTCAGTGTTTCTCTAAAACATGAGGCAGCGTGCACTCGCATACTCTCAGGTAATATAACGGACTTGAGTTATAGGTTATATTTCATATACAAAGTGAAAACGTGAAATGAACAACAATCAAGTCGCGAGTCTTAAACTTCCAAGTCGGGTCTCAAGTTTTTTATACTTTGTCAAGTCAAGTCACAAGTCACCAAAACAGCGACTCGAGTGCAAGTCGCAGTGACTCCCGTCCTCATCTCTGATACATGGAAGCTGCGAAACAGCTGTTGGAGGCTGTAACTGTTTCCTCTGTCCTCTCTGGCTCCTATGAGCTCCCTTCTTCTTCCAAGTGACTGGGAAATAAATCCACAGCTTCGAATCCAAATGAAAATAATGTCAACCCTCAGTAGTGTGAGTTTGAGAAATCAAGTGGATGTCTTCCAGTGACAGTGACAACTTGTTTCCGTTTGCTGATGGTTAAATAAAACAGGACAGTATGGAGCCTCTCAGCTGCTTGTGAAATCTTCCCATGCCTCTTTTCATAATGAGATGTTGTTTTACTAAGAGTTTGTTTAAACCGGTGTTTGTCATAGGATTGTTTGTGTGTCCTCTTGGCTTTAGTGTCCTGTTACATCGTCAGTAAAAAAAAATCCTCCGTGGCTGTGTTTTGAGAAGTGCTAGAAAAATAAACTATATATCAGTGTTAATATTAATCGTCTGGCCTCCAGGAATGCTCGGGCTGACACGCGCACATACGCACACAAAAGCCGTGGACTCTGTCAACATGACGAGTGTTGACTCAGACAAACTGGGCTCAGACTTGCTCGGAATCTCGGTTCAGGACCCAACGTCCTGCCAAGTCATCTTCAGTCCGAGGTGACCCGTGTTTTTCTTTCACGGTGACGTCCAACGGGAGAGTTTAATGCCACCCTTTAAGAGCGGCACCGCTGCCAAGCTCGATTGCCCCCCCATCACTGAAATCAATGTCATCCTGCCGCCGGTTACCATCGCTCCAGATGTACTTCTCTGCTAGATAAACATGTCTATCGCTACCCTCTCTCTGGAAGCCACGCAGTTTGTGTACCCCCCGTTGACTTGCCTGGCTAAAGTGCTTCAGCAGGATTTGGTTACGCTTGGATAACAACAGATCTGACGCTGACATGGAGGATAAAAGAGCTGGATTTCGATAGAGCATCAAAAAACACATGAAAATTCAAGAGAGAACAAAGATATATATATATATATATATATATATATATATATATATATAATGATATATATATATATATATAAAATTCAGACTAGTTTCTAATGACAGGAGAGAAATCAGCTCTTGCAGGCGAGCAGAGAGTAGAGTACTTACTATGTAGGCGCACACCGGGCTGAAGGCGTAGGTGCCACACACATAGAGATGAGTGCTGTTCAGCCGCAGGAGAATTTTGATGTAATTGAAGCAATCAGTCTGGATGGGAACAAATGAAGAGAGTGTGAGGTCCACACGTTCACAAGAACTTCTTAGAACTTGAACGTGATTTCCTTGAGAGCTCCTTAAAGTCTCTGCCCAAAATAATCACAAGTTAATCTCTCAGAGGACAGAAAATATTTCAGAAACTGCTCCGGTAGTAACCGTTAGAAAAATATTCCTCTAACACTGTTGGGAAAACCTCCCAGCATCACACGGCGGTTGCCTGGTGAGCTTTCTGTAATACACAGACCACAGTCGTACACTGCAGTACACAGATTACCGAGGCTTGTCGCCTAGGGATACGAGAGCTGGCATGACAACGCGGTAACAGACAGGCAGAGAAGAAGAAAGTCAAATTCCCTGACGGGGCCTACACACTTGATGAATCTATTCGTAAGTGGTGTTCGTGAAGACAGACGTCTATGCGCTTTTTATTGTCTCGCAACCTTTTTTTTTTTTTTATGGTGTTCTCTTGGAGCTGTGAAGAAATGCCTCTCACCTCCAGGTTCTTCCCTTTGAAACTGCACTCCTCTCTCTTTCCAGCAGGAGTGCCCCATGTCAGCTGGAGATGAGAAAGAACATGTGAAATACAGGAAGACACAGATGTTTCTGAAGCATCTATTCTGGTTATAAACCTGCATTTTGACTATGACAGATAATCTTTTTTTTGGCGTTTTGGTCGCACTCACGTTCTTCTGGAGCTTGGTCTTGCTGATGTCCGAGAGGCTCAGGGCGAACAGCGCCTCCCTGGCTCCGACGTACAGCATGTCGTCCTCCTGGCTGAACAGCAGGGAGGTGTAATTGAAAACGCCGTCCGCCGAGAATCTCTTGGCCGATCTCTCCTTCGCATCTGGAAACAACACGCACGGCAGATTATTATCACAGGACAGGACCGAGGAGAATCAGATGGCTACGGAACATCCTGTGACGCTCAAAGTGTGGGGACACGCGCAAAACGTGCTCGGCTTTGAATGCGCGCGCTCATTACTGCACGTGTGCTCGATGCTAAAACTCACCACTGACCGCTAGGAATGATCATAAAATGACCACCGCTGCTTTGTGTAGGGAATCCAAAGCCCAGAGTAAGATCAGCAGGGATTTATGGAAGCAATACTTCCTTAAATCACCGGGAATCTTGCTTTACTGTTTTAAGCAATCCAAGTAAATAAGGGAATCAAGCAGAAACTGAGTTAAAACGCAGCAGTTAAATCGTTTTACAACACAATGTGGGAAACCCTCATCGAGTTTGTTCCGTCCCTTATCACAGCAGCAGACAGCAGGTACGGTAGCTTCACAAGAACATGTCATACGTTGGACAATGAGCCACTTTCCCGCTTTGCTAGCCGGCTCCTCGGTTCTGCTCTGCTCTGGCGCTGGCAGCGGGGTGAAAGCCTCCTCTTCTTCTCGACACTAATCTAAATCTCTTTCATTCCGCTGCCTCTTCAAACAGATCTCTTTAGTAGTGGGCCATAAGTCAAGCGAGTTACTTTTTCCCACATCGCTTCCCTTTCCTGCAGCTCCTAATAGTTCTTGTGATGAAGTGCAGATTTGATGCACGCTTTGCTCCTTTTACAGAACTTCCCTTAGCATCACAAACAGCTCCGCGTCCTATACAGCGACATCGGCAGCTGCTTTTTAACCGCCGTCTGCTGCGAGAAAAGGCAATTTGTAAAGGAGTGATTTGTGGAGCAAGTTTCTTTGAGGTCTTGACAAGTGGTCGCTTTACAGTTTTTCCTTCGCGTATGACCAACTTCCCAAAAGGGCTGAAAACAAGAAGATCTGTAAAATGGTTGTTTGGGTGAATGTTATCAACTTATATCTATTACAGAGACTTGCAATAGGATATCTGAGCCTCCACTGCTTACATACTTCTCGCTCCTTGCAGATTTTTGACCATCTTTGTAAATGTTTATCTTTTGCCTCCCGCTCCAAACATATTAAAACACACTCCGTGTCCCTCCCAAGCCAAAACGCGGGGGGGTCACGGACTCCATTTGCTTGTCCAAATAAGATTACTGGCTCGGATCTGCTGTTGTAAACACTAATATTTGCCGCAGTTAAATCGTTTACGGCCACCACCCCATGTAAAACCAGCAACCCGAATTCAAATTTAGACACTTGTGACAGTAAGAAAAAGAAAAAAAAAAAGACACGGGCAGCACGTTTATCTGCAGCACTCCTCCTCCAGGTGGTGCGTTGGACTGTGATGCAAATGGAGCCAGTAAAGAGCAATAAATGTTTACAACCCATGACTTAAACTTCTCAATGTGCTCACAAACAAATGGTTCATCTAACACTCAAGGCACTTTGGCAGCTGATCGTCTTCCCCTTGTGGGAGTGAAATCCAGCTGCACAAGCCACATCTTGTCCAAAATCAAATCTTAGGCCCTTCCACATCAACAGCGCTCGCTCTGTTTAAAACATTGTGACATCTGGAGTCAATGAAGAGACAGGCCTGTCATTAAAATCAGGGGAGGGGATAGAGCATTTGAAACGAAACGCCTTCCAATAGTCGTCCGTAGGTCACTCGGGTCAGGAAAAAGTTTCCCTATGAAAAAGGAAACTGTGCACTGGAAAAAGCGGTTTAATTTAAAGGTAAATTGAGTCAGTTAAAATGTCCTTAAATGCTCATGAAAAAAGAGAGGGGGTATTCTGAGTCCCAGTGGACCCCGCAGTTGGCAGACAAAGGAGTGTCATCTCAAGTCTCAACAGGGGGACATATCATAGCCTGATAGTCACGTCTCCCCTGGGTCTTTGACGTTCGCTAGGACCGAAAAACAGCCTTTCCTCAGCAAATTAAAAAGTCTCTGACATAAATCACAGTGACAATGTCTTAGACAGACAAAGGAATAACGAGCAGGGGAGAGCAAACTCATGAAAGTTTTACTCTGAGAGCAGGCAGAGGATACTTAGCAGGGGGAGGGTTGAGGTCAGGGAACTGGGAGGGAGTTGTGGTAACCAGGAAGATTGGATAGAGACGTTGACCTATGAAGAAACATGCAGACTCGGGGAAAACATGTTATTTTCAAAGCACTCCAAGATGGATTTCTGATAAGAGAAGGTCAAGACGTTACAAGGTTCATGTCTGTGTCAAGCTGCAAGCAGAATACCGCGCCTGTCTCTCTTTATCCCATCGGCAGAGGTTGGTTCTTCAGGGGAAATTTCTATACTCTTTAATGCAGACGATCACCGTCCTGACTAGCGCTTGCAGCAGAATGCGGGGCCGTCCTCAGACGGCAGCAGCAACTGCAGGTAATTTCACAGCCAGGCTCCAGTTTCATTCATCACCCGCCTGTTTAATCAGCTGGCTGTCACCGAGTCGGGCCCTCCACCTCTGCCAGCGCTCATCACATCGCACCTACCATCAATACGGCTGCTTTATTGTCGGTGTTAACATGCTGAATTAGCCAGCGCCGCGGGTCTTTTGAATTTCAGCCTGGAAGTCAAACTGAGTGCATTTGCCTAAATTCTCCACGGTCGCGGACGGGTTCAAAAGACGCGCCATCCGAGGACACTTCAGAGCTGGAAGAACAAGGTCTGCGCGCGCTAGTAGCAACATCCAAGAGCTGAATGCCTCGTCCCCACTGAGACACAACAACCTCTCAGCAATTAATTACGCGAAACTCAATTCTGGCAGGAGGATTCACTGTATTCATTCTTTGTTATTTTCTTTTTAATCAGTGGAGCTAAAGATGGCAGAAAGAAATGAGATCACTGAGGATTTCAGGGAGCAGATGCTTGTGATCACAGAACTGTTTGCTTGCTTCACGGCGAGAGAGTTGTGAGCACACACACACACACACAATGAACAGCTACAAACGTCCTGAATGAAAGCAGAGATATTTCTGCAGGCCCCTGTGCATCTCACATCTCCTCTTCTGCGAGTGTTAAATTAATTTACTGCTGAGGCCATTTTCATCTTATTAACCTCACGTACTATTTCCTGTCTACAGACGCGTGCATCAGTTTAACCCGGTTTAATGCAAAGATCTCTATATGTGCAGAATTAAAAGGAGCTCGTCTGCTTGGGGACTTTTACAAAAAAGGGTGAAGAAAACAGGAAATAGTGCTGCACATTAACCCCAATTAAACCGCAAATATTTATTTTTGCAAACATGCAAACCCATCGCAGGGTGCAGTCCACCTGTTTCCTGTCTCTACGCAAAGATAAATAAACCTGCAGCATATTTATAGTACATACATTAAAGTGGCATCTTTCTTAAAATAACTTGACCAAAAACCCTTACATGTATAGCTTTAACAGAAGACAAACGTAAGAATGAATGTATTTCAGTATGCACAAATAACACATACATCCCAGTTTGTGTTTTCAGTAAAAAAATATATTTCTGCTTAGTGTATCAGAGCTGACAGACCAGACTGCCAAAATAGCACATTAGGATTAATTAAGACCTAAATGCCTTTGAATCCTTTCATTCACATCTAGGTTGAGCATGTTCGGCTTACTCACCGCTCAAGTAACTAAGACATCATCACGTGGTGCCAGCTTGATGTCGCTGAGAAATACAAATTCAAGCCAGCACTTTGGCAAGCATCATATTTCAGAGAAAATGGAGCAGGATCAGCCCCTTCCCCCCCCCCCTCCAAGGTTTAATAGTACATCACGGGTGGGGTGACTGATTGGCTGCTCGGTAGGTGTACGCCTAAAAGCCCTGAGTGTAAACATGGCCCAGATTTACTACAGCAGCGTGAGCCAAGTCACAAGGCAAGGGGGCAACGGGGACAAAGGGGTTCGCTTGCAGCGGGGCTGAGTACACCAAAATGGAGAGGAGAGTGCAGCTCAGCTGATATTAATCTCACACTGGGCACAGCTTATCTAGCATGCAAGATACAACTGTAGAAAAAAAAAAAAAAGAAAACACCATCTCACGCCTTTACCATGCAACAACAGTGCACAGCTTCAAGGCTCCCTGCTTGACATGATTTGACAAAGGGCTTGATCGCTGCTGCGGAGCTGACAGAATCTGACAGGAGTCACTGCAAGGTCATCTGCTCCTCCCGATGTTTAGGCAAAGTGAGGCTTATTTCATTTTTTATTTTTTTGCATCTAAGAGCAGACTGGTTCTGTTCTGCCGTAGTAGCAAAAGAAACAGCAAAGAAGCAGTGCTCGTCCGAAAGGTTTGTCGAAGGATACGAACCTCTGATGAAGAGGCAACGAGTTAGAAGGAGCTTGGAGCGCCGCTGGTGTTTTATGTTCTAGTTAAATGGTCATTGTTAGACAGACATACATTTGTCTTTTGTCATTAATTACTGGAAATCTTCATTTAAACAAATAAAAATCTGGGCTCAGCTAAAGTGACTTCATTGTTTGGAAAATGAAGCCGGTGACAGAAAAAAAAAACAATGTTTCTGGTCAACATACGCTGCAGGTTCATGTGATTTTTTCCCCTGTTTTGTTCACATGTGTGTGTGTGTGAGTGCGCACACACTGTACCGAGCTGACAGCTGGACCTTGCAGATAATGAGCGACCCTGACAGTGTGCAAGTCCGGTGTTCGCTCTACGTGAGGATTATGCATCACAAAAGTGTTAATGGCGCCACACGGTTACAGGTGCAGAAAAACATCGAGGCGCCAACATATGACCAGGAAATGACAGGCTGGTGAGCTGGAAATGTTGATGATTCCTTCCCTCTCCGAACACAACTCACCTCCGCCACACATGTGACAGGGGATGAGGTCAGCGCGTACACCACAGCATGCCTCTAAAAGCAGAGAACAAGGGGCTGAGACAGACGTGGCGCTCTGCTCTGTAATTAAAAGCTCTCAGGTGTCATCCTGATGCACTCGGGATTGGCACGCACCCACCCAACGCTCAAAGCAGCAAAGCGATGGAAGCGCAGTGCTCCATCACAGCTGAAAGCTCACAAAACCCTGGATGTAAGCTCGGCGAGACACAGAGAGGCTCTGTGTGATGTCTGAACGAGTTATTCAAACAGAACCTGAAACCAAACAGAAAGGGCGACATATAGTTGGTATAACATCCTCACTCGCTATTCAAAACAGACGTGCCTGTGCTTGTCGTATGTGGTGCCTCTTCAGCCTCTTTTTTTTCCCCATCCGTCTCTCTTCTGTAGCGGTGGGCAACACCACGTAATTTAACATATGTGTCAATGAAATGTGGTTCGTGCCCTGCTCCGGGAAAGAAGATCCTGTTGTGTTTACACTTTGCCTGCTAGCATCAGAATGAAACGTGCATTTGTTTTAAGACTGGTTGGTGGGTTGATAGTCGCACCGTGTTAAAAAGATGCGGTACTGCTGACATGGTGATGCAACGTTCCCGCATGAAAAAAAAAAAAACAAGCGATACCAGTGTTTGCAGTAGAAACCGAGAGGAAGTTTTAGGGTTTGAACAGTGGTGAATGCTGAGGAGGCGCTAAATGAAGGCAGTATCAGAGCTGAATAGGAAGATACGAGACAAAATTCTAGCTGAACTGAAAACAGCATTTATGTGTCAATGGCAAGACTCAAGACGTCATGAGTACATGTTTTGGTATTAACGCATTTTTGTTGGTATCAACTGTGGAAATAAAATAAAGATAAGTAGCAATCACGCTCTCCCTCTATTCTGAAGTCTACAGTAGATGTCACTTAAATCTGGTACGTCACAGCGAGTGCCAAGCAAGTAAACATGGAGATTAGCCCCATTAATTATTTTCATAGGCTTTAATAGTGTCTTAACTGTAAATTAATTTTTCGCCGCAAATTTAAAAAAGACGGTGAAGCTCCTCGTCATCCTTCTAACGCCCTGTTGGACGCTATGGTTAACGTTACTTCTCAGTAAAGCTCTTAGGAGTGGCATCTTTTATTTAGCTACATTTGTCATAACTAAATGACCTAAAACTAACTGAAACTGAGGCTAATCCACTTTTCCAAATCCATACTAGTTTGTATGGATCATTGTTGAGTCCAGTTGTCCTTAATTTGATCTTTTTCCCAGTCTCTCTGTATTTACTGACACGTTTCATATGTTTTTGTCACTCAGGGGGTGTGGCGCTGAGCGGCAGTGACGTCAATGCATTACCCTCGATACTACACTATACTGAAAATATGCTCAAAGGACAAAAACTTCACTATTAAATTACAAAAACTAGTTTTTCCAGTCATGTTAAACAAGTATTAGGTTCGTCATCACCAAACAAAACCTGGAAAATCTCAACGCAATGACGTACAAGATCTCATGACACTGCAACGCAAAGCGGTTGAGATACTTCACGAAAACTCCTCATTCTCATCCTGGAACAGATCATGAAAGTCATTTTTGGTTCACCCCCTGGGGATCGTGAATGTTTTAAATTAAATGACAATTACGACAACACTGTGAGACATTTCTGTCTGAACCAAAGTGGTGGATTCACTGACATTTAAATCTACAAAGAGAACAGCACTAGCATGACTAAAAACACATGCACACCATGAAACACTGGCTTAATGAATTACACGAAGTCTGCAGCTCAGCCAAGTGGATTTGAGAAGGAGAAAAAAAAAAAGAAAGAGTCATGTGTTGTTGCTACAAACATCCATCACGCTGGCTTTGACATGCTCACACATGGATCCTTCTGCAGCTAGAATCCCATTAAAGAACATGTCGATACATTTTACGCTGCCATTTCTGAGTTTGCACACATGTCGATATTTAGGGCACCGGTGGAGCTGCCAGCACTTTAGTGAGCGCGCTCACTTTGGCATGTCATGTGTCGAAGGTCTTTAAAGTGCTACCACGGCGCACAAACACAGGCCTCTGGAGTGAATGGACGTGGATCTCTGGAGAGGCCCTTGATGAGAAGAGCAGACTGGAGTCGGACCGAGTCTCCTGCTCTTCACCCGTCCACCACAAAGTGACTGAGGATGAGATGTGGTCAAGTATAGCGGCTTACACGCTTTGCTAATGGACACACGCACACGCACTCTTCATCCCAACAGCTGTGGGATTTTACTCTTTCCATTCCACGGCCGCGTTTATTTCCTGTAGTCAAGTACCTGGCATCAGGAGATCGGGATCAATTGCGATAGTCTCTATATTTGACAAAGTGTCACTCTGACGCGGTCAAATAACCTGAAGCCTCATCAGTGCAAACAGAAATGAAACGATACGATAATCTGATCTTGTGTGGACGCACACCTCGGTGTGTCTTTTCACACGCTAGTCGGAATCAAAGGCATGTGGAGTGTATTAACGTACTGGAACCGACTCAGGAAACTTCTGACTTTTAATTTAACTGTTTCAGCTCTGCCTCATCTCTCACTCAGAACCTGTAGTACTCCCTGAAAAGCGCCAGGGTATAAGTGCCTTATTTTTTCTTTAAATATCCAGTATGACAGTTAAATTACTGTGGTCTGCAGAACTTTAAACGTGCGATCACATGACTATAGAGTTTCCAAACCTTACCGGGGCGTATTCCTGCTCGCAGAGCGTTCGGGCTCTCTAGATACGAAGGAAAACACTGTCGGTACGTGACGAGTTAATGAAGGAAAACAACATGCCAAGTTTATTTTAGAGCATGAAATAATCTAACATGATGATAATGTGTTACAGGAAAGCTACTACGTCCGACTGTACGTTGGCAGGATCCATAAAAACTCTACACTCAGTCATACGTCCACTCTGCTTATAGAAGGTGAAGTCTGTTGAGTTTGCTGCTGTATACAATTCAACCACTATACACAGAGAGTATAAACAATGGAGACTTCAGATGTGTTCAAGTGGTACTGTAGGCTAAACCAGCAAAATGTGATGAATGCATTGAGGTGTGAGTGTGTGTGTGCAGAGTATCAATGAACTCCGTGATGTATTCCCCTCTTAAAGGAAAATATAACTCCCTGTGATAGAAGCTGTTTATATCTTTATTCCACATTTTAATGTCGAATGTGATGGAAATGAAGACAAGAAACTTTTTGATGTGGACGCAAATGAGTTTGAGTTCCAGAGCACAACCGAGTACATGCAACACCACCACATGAGTGCTTCTCCGTGTCATGACAAGTCACTTCCAGTTCATTTGAAAAGAAGAAGAAACTATTTTTGTGTCAGTAAAAATAAAACCGTTTGAAACCGTTTGATGAGGCGAGCCGCATTATTGTTTTCAAAAATCAACACCGCGCCACAGCAAAACAAATTCTCCTAATGACACTCTTTAACCTCGCATTCCTCTCTGTCCATCTTAATTACCAGCTACACCATTATGTCTCGCTGCGCGCCGTTTTTCTTCAAATCAAATGTTCCTGATCGAAATAGGCCAAGACTGAAGTTTTCTTAGCACTCCCTGGAGCGTGCAAAGCGACGAAGCCATTAGGACGTCTGAAACAGACGGCGTAGATGCGCTGTAATTACGCTCCATTGTGGCGACTGTTATGGTTTTATATGCAGGCACTTGTGAGTGCCACCTCTGCTGGAAGCCGCGGACCGTTTTCCTTTCAGGATCAGTGGGCGTGTCCTTGTCGGGCTTTAGGTGGGCACCGGAGCATGTCTAAAACCTCACGAGTATTTAGTCTGACCCCCCCCCCCTCCTCCTCCTCCTCCTCTCACCGCCCCTCCTCTGTTTCTGAACTGCGATCCACACGCTGCCAAGGTCAGTGGATTAGCATGCATGACAGAAGGCGGACAATATTCACCGAACATGAACCAAACGCAAGGAAGAAAGGACACTGTGTACACCGAGCACACACAGCGTGCTGGGCAGGTCGGCTTAAAGGGGCATTTGCTCCTCTTCAAGACTGATCAGATCCGTTTCCTTTGTTTTACACAATGCACTGTACATCACACGCACACTTTGACGGATGGAAATGTTACTTGTGGTGCCGTGGGGCTTTAAAATCCCACATCCTTTCATGTATTTTTAAAAAATTTTCCCAAAGAATTTAAATTTGTTTAAATGCACATTGACGTGAATCCAATCACAGGAGCTGTCTCAACAGCCCACGGTTTCACGCAGAGCGCTGCACTAGCCGAGACCTGTCAATCTAAGCCTCCTGTACACAGCAGGCCCCGCCCCTATCGCTGATGATCCGATCATGAGGCCGCATTTTACAGTTCCCAGGTGAAATCCAGATGAACGCAGCAGAAGAGAAGCTAACAGTGTAGCCACTCCCAGCAGCCAAATAGTGAGGCCGAAATGTTTTGGTCATTTAGCTATGTTTAACGGACTGTCTGTTATTGCCAGTTGCACGGTCACCCTACTGTTGCACATGTTTGAAATTTGAACATGTGTTATTTTAATAGCTTAATATTGAATGCAAAATGATAATAATGTATATTTTAATATAGCACTAGGCCGAGCTTAATAAAGAACACATATAGTTAGTAGGGGGTCCCTACTCAATCTTTCCATTAGTCCAGGAAATTTGCAAACTTCACCAGAAAAGAGCTACAGGCAGCAACAAGAACTTGCTGGATCGATCAGGGCCTCAGGAACAACAAATACCAGGGTTAATGAAGCAAATGGTTGGGAGGTACTTGTGGGGCCCAGTGCACTTTAAGAAAGTTTGCACAAAATGTAAAAACCTATTTTTTCCAGGCATATCCCCGGCTGCAGCACGTGCTCCCCTCTGCTGTAGCTTTATGTTTAACGGACAGATGTGGTAACAATTATCTCATCCGAGTCTTGGCAAGACAGCAATTAAGCACAATTCTCTAAGAGGAACCAGACCCACAGCAGTAATACCAGGATATTCAATACAGTTCAGGCACTCTGGTCAGATCTTTATGTTTTTCTTCTTCTTCTTCCTCTTCTTCTTCTTCCAAGTGAACAATAAATAAGAGAAGAGAAATAATCCAGCTCCTCAGAGCATCTGTGTAGAGAGACAGCAGCATCTTGCTTGCGAAGTTTCTCATAACTACCATCGGTGCGTGCTGCATGCCTCCACGACGCTCACTGCTTCGGGTCCCGTGATCTTTTGTGCTGCCTTTCTGCACAAGAGCCATAATGAAAAACAGTCAAGCTCTCCCACTGCAGCAACCACACACACACACACACACACAAAAACCCTCCACTCACTACACATGAGAGATTAGCCTGTTCATTAGGAGCGAGTGAAGGAGCGAGAGGAGAGGGAGGAAGGACAAATAGAAAAAGGGGACGCCGTTCTAAGAAGGGGGCAAGGGTCCTCCCTCGAGAAAACTGCCCGGGTCCCTCTTTTCTAACAAACAATGAACACCAAAAACGGAGGTTTACGGAGGTGACCCGCTTTACATGTTCTGCATCAATGCCGCAGGTTGAACCGAGGTTAGCTTGCGTGCGAAGCGTTTAGCATGCGCCTGTTTATGCAAAGCTCCGCTCTTAATGAATAGGTTACAATCAGTGCCAGTGACATTTAAATCAGATTCTCTACACCATATTATAGGCTGAAAAGCATGTTGTCTCACAGAACCACTTATGCTCTTCAGCTGACAACCTCAATCACCAACCGCTCGTGTCAAAATACATGAAATTTAGATTATGAATGGCGAGTGGAGTGAAGCGAAGTGAGGGGAGGTGGTGAAAAAGAAACATCAGTGGTTTGCAAAATACTCCCTCGCTGGGAACCAGCCTTTCGCCAATTTAATCCATTTAGCTCTTTCAGAAACAAGTTAAATGGCTCAAGTATGTGAAAGGCTGCTCTCGGGTACGAGCGATGCCAATTTGAGGTGGTGCATGTGAATCACAGGATGAGGCCTCAGCGAGTTGGCTGGAGAGCGAATCAGACGAGCGCCATAATGTGTTTTCATGGGAAGGAGCTTCGCATTCAGGCAGGTAGTGTTTTCAGGAGCCAACACACAAACACACACACACACACACACCTACATTCATATAAACCTATACTCTGGTGGCTGTGCGTTTGTCTGGGTGACAACACAAATGCGCCGCAAGAAGCGGGGAGCTTATTTTAAGCGGGTACCCTCTTTTCAGCAGTGGCAAACTACAACACAGGATGCTGAAAAGTAGGTGTTTAGAGGCGCTTTCCTGAAAAGTAGTCAATTTCCCCCTGTTGAGTCGCCTCCGAACAGCCACCTCGTTTGTCATAAGCTCCAATAATGCATCAATCAATTACCAAAAGGCTGTCAGCTGAACAAATACTGAAAAACAGCGCCGTGTGTTTTTAAATGGCAAGAGCTTAATCCACAGTTATTATAATAAGAAGCGCTGCAGTGTGTGAGAAGTAATTACACACAACGATGAAGTCAGGTGCAAAGAGGTCCTCCATTCAATCAGCAGATTCGCCAGGAGGGACATTACGTTTATATTTGGGAGATAAACTGTCGCACTCAGCCGCACATTAGCAAAAAGGTCAATCAGGCACAAACAGGGAGGAGGTGCCAAGTGCTCATGAAGGCATGAAGCCATATGTGCAGCAGGACAGATACCAGGTCCAAAACTGTTGTTTTTTTTGCTTTTTGTTTTTTATTTGCTCGGTATAGTCAGTTAACTCTGACCCGTCTAAGGGTTAAACACGACAGCAGAGGCAGTAATTTACCTGCAAAGCGACATCTCATCTTGAGGGAGGCCCAGAAGGAACAAAACTCATAATTGGATGCATTTTTGAAATGTGGCGTTTATAGCGTGGGTGTCTTTTTAAGTTGTGCGCCTTTGGGCCTGCAGACACTTGTTGTCTCTTAGAAGCTTGTGTGAATACACAGTAACAAAAGGCTGCTTCCACGCTTGTTGCAACAGTTTTGGTTGCGTTTCCTGACGATAACCAAAATGATTTATTTTACGAGGTACTGTCGAGTTTCCAATGCCACAACACTTGGTTACTGTGCCAAATTGTCAAACCGTGCATAATAACAGAACCACAAGCACTCCTCTTTTTTTAACTGATCACTTTGTCTGAGCTGTAGCAAGCTAGCAAAATATTACACTGGACATGTTTCAGTTTTGAAGGGCTCATAAACATGCACTGGATCAACATTACATCATAATAAAAGACCAAGGTTCAAAGAGCATGCCAAAAAAATCCTTCAGTACAGTGGAGATCTATGTGTAGTATCATACAGCTGGTATGATGAGAAAATATAACAGCGTTACGTACAAACTGAGTGAAATCGGAAAGTGTGTTCAGCTACAATGATGTTGTAGAGTCATCAAGTGCTTGTACTTTGTTGCTTTTTCCACTGGTATTGCTGAGATTAAATTCAGTTCCATGTTTTATCTGCATGATTTCCATAAATGGACAAGAATGATAGACCTTATATTATTAAATGTGACATGTGTCCGTTTTCACTTACTGTACGGGAAACTGATGCGCGGCAGGACGTCGTCCTCGGTGGCGACGGCCGATTGGAGGCAGCAAGCCAGAAGACAGTGGACGGTCGCAGCTATTGTCCACATGGTTGCCTGATTCTCTAACACGGACACAAACCAACGCACAGCATTCGCTTTAAGATTCCCTGGAATTCATTAAGCTCCTCTCGATTCCACAGATCTTTATTTTCTTACTCCCATCTTCCTGCAAGCTGAGTGGGAGTGAACGTGTCCTTGACTTGATTCTTGTACTCCCAGTGGTCCTTACACACAGTTAGTAGACTCTTAGCACGGAGAGAGAAATCCTTTCCAGATTAAAGGCTGCTGGTGTTCGTCTACTCGTGGAGCACTGTGATGGATCAGCACAAATCTCCAACCATCGGCCATTTAGTTAAAATCATTTAAGATCTGCGGAGAGAAGAGAGAGAAGTTTGTTCTTAATGTCTGATCCAAAAACATGGTTTACAAAAAAAAAAAAAGAAGATTAAACACAAGCTAGAATAACAGATCCATATCCAACTTTCTGACGCTACAACCAACAACTACACAAGCAAAAAGACCGAATCGCTTGGCTCCAGTTCAGTTTGGATAATGGTGCGGATTTTACTGCAGAGTTTGAGACATGTGTTAATCAGTTTTGACGGCAACAGCAGCATCACGCAGAAATGACCCACCTCATCTCGGTCCTAAGGCTGAACAGTAGCACACACACCAGCGACTATTTGCTCTTCCACCGCTGACGTTTTCACCGCAGCGCCGAAGAAAAACTAATCTGCTAAACACATAATTAAGAACACCAGCCAGCTGACGGGAGCATCGTGTGGTAGCTTGCAGGGTTTCACAAACTTTTAAGCCTAAGTAAATGTCCAATTTGCCGTTTGCGCTGCAGCCCACCGAGTTTCTCCACGAGATGTTTTTTTGATCCGTGAATTTTAATTATGCTGTCATCAACAATTGGTGAAAGATCCCTGGGAAGATAAAATGGGAGCTAGGCTCTAATTCTGAGGCCGTGTGGGGAAATAAATGAAAGAACAGTGACTCCCAAGACAACTCTTTAATTTGTCACAAAGCGGCCCAGTGCACGGATCAGCTCCCTGGCTTTTATTGGCCTCCATGTGAGTGTGCAGATTAACGCACAACATGTATGCTCATATTTCTTATTTAGTAGTAGGGCGTAAACTTTCCTGGATAGCACTCGAAGTAGGTACAACTCCCATCTGTTCCTACCTTCTTCGCTAAATAAACACTGGAGATAAGCTGCATAACACTACAATTAAACCACAGTGTGTCTTCATAACTGTCAGACTGGCTATAATGTATTTTAGGACTGCAACACAAAGTCAACCTATTAGCATTTTTACACATCCAGCCATTATGAAGATGGATTAAAATATAGATTCGTGTTCATCTGACAGGGATATGAAAGTCTGTAATAACTTGCATGGCACCTATCCAATATTTGTTGACATATTTCAGTGATGGCCTGTCAAACTGGCCGACATTCCTCGAGCTGTGCTGTCAGCGAGACGAAAAACACACTGTACTCATAAAAAAGGCAGCAGGAGAAGTATTTGACAAACCTAACCTAAACCTAAAGCCAGAGGAGCAGAAACTCTTGCATGATTCTTGTGACCCTCCCCTTAGAAGAGCAGAGACACCTCAGCTGAGTGAACACAATAAAGCTTGTGCCTGTGATATGAGACAACTCGCTGCTCCTTATTGCCTGACAGCGCTGGATGTCTCCCCGAAGCACCCACATTGGTGGTAGCGTTTGGAAAGTAAACACCGGAGAGCGCATGACGTCTACGCTGTCGCTGCAACGACTCCCAGAAGACTTCATTCAAATATTTACAGTGGCCAATAGATCCAACACCAGTCCAATTTTAGCATATGTGACTGGACTCTGGTTGTCTGGTGAGGCAGGGCCCTGCTGGGAAGGAGCGGTTTTAAGTCCTGATCGAGTCGAACATACGTCAACAGAATGTAGGAAAACTGTCGTCTGAAGGCTGGACACACATACTGAATCGGTAGTTCACTGTTTATACTAATCAGGCTTAACATTATGACCACCTGTCTAATATTGTGTAGGTCTCCCTTGTGCCTCCAAAACAGTTGTGACTCATCAGAGAATGGACATGGGCCTTCTGATGGTGTCCTGTGGTGTCTGGCATCAGGACATTCAATGCATCTACATGCACAGCTTAATCGAGCTATGCTCGAAATTCGACTTTGTGAATGCGGTCCTTGTCCCACATTCAACAGCGAAAACTGACAGGAGCATGCCGTCCTCCTCCACACTAGGTGGCGCTATGTGTTTTTTCAGCAGGATCGTACCACGTTAATACAGCCCCATTTCCGGTTGACCTTCTACCGGCTCTGTTTACCTTCGTCTTCTGAAACTGACCATCTTGCATGTACATGCTGGAGAAAACCGAATTCCAGTCACATTATCTGTGTGTCTTCATCGGAGAGCTCCAATTTTACGTGTTCACATGCACTTAAGGTGTCCAGTAAGAGTGTGATTAAGGCGATTAAGGGGCCTCTGTGGATAAGTTTGGGATCTAGTGAATTTGGAGGCCAGGTCAACACCTTGTGCTGTTTTTCATGTTTTTGAGTTGTTCCTACACTGTTTTTGTGACTGAGGAACTGCTACCCCATGTCAGTGTTATGTGGAGGGGATGCCTGGTCTGGTCTAGGCGGGTGGTACATGTCTAACCATCCACACAGATGCCAGATCCAAATGTTTCCTCAGCAAAACATTGCACTGTCACAAGATGTTCAATGGTATTTACTTCTATTGTCAGTGGTGGTAATGTTGTGGCTGATTGCTATACATAGACAATATCACTTCATTCTGGAATTATGTATTCTCATACACAAACTCTAAATAAAATAATCTGCAAATTTGTTGACAACACTCATTTCATTCAGTAGATGAAGGAGACCAAGAAGAATCCTTATGTAACTCGAGAGGTCTGTTAAGTTTTAATGAAAGTAGAGAGTTGCTGTGAGCAGGCCTTCCTGTTATTCTGACAAATGAGGAAGCTTTTTGGATAATTCTATTGAGGCAGCAACGGATAAAGGAGTACCTCTACACTCCACTGCCTAAAAGAGTAGAAACTTTCTCTGGTCAGTCAGATAAGATCTTATACACAATGTGTCACTTGTTTCCAACCAAGTTGGTCCAAAATGCATCCTATGCTGGTTGCCAAATGTAAACTGCTTTTACTTCAAACTAAGAAAAGATGAACGGTAATTTATGTTACATCAGTGAGATCTGTAATACATTTTTTCCACCTCCTCATAACGACATTGGACTCCTCCAAAAGGTTGGCGAGCTCAGTCAAAAACAAGTTATTTTGGTATGAAGAGGCCCATGCAGCAGACTGGGAAGCATAAGGTATCCAGGGAGAACTAGGTACATGATGACTCATAAATGTTCATCTAACTGGGGCCAGCACCTCAGGAGCAGAGGATGGATGAGCTGCACGCCTCGGGCAGATCTGTTCAGGCTTAGCAAGGGTTCGAAGGCCGAGTAAACTGATGTAATGCTGCTGCTTTCGTTTTCCCACTTTTTCTCTTGAACGCCATGGCCACGCATTGTAGTCCAGCCAATTGTGCAGTGTCCTAATCCACTCAGAAGAACAACAGAAGTACTAAATATTAATAAGCATTACATTCTTCTTTTGACAACAAGTCCTCAGCCAAAGAGAGTGATCTTATTAAAAGCAACTATTATAGGACTTATAGGATTAGAGCTCTATTCAACCAGAGCCGTTAAAGTGTGAGCGACCAGCTAATGCCAGTGGACCCATCTGCTCATCTAGGCGAGGGTCTGCTGCCCCTTGTATCTGTGAAGGGTGAATCTGGTGCCATATTGCTTAAAGCTACAGATTCATTAACCTTCTCAACCTCCCCCGAGGCTCTCCATTAATACCTGCATCTGCTCATAGAGAGGGAAAGGATGTGACAGACACACTGGACAACAACACTCAGTCGGGACATGGCGAGTTTGCTGGACAAAGAGCTGGATGGTTGCCAACAACTTGACTAGTTTTGTATGAAGGACTGAGCTTTGCGTTCAACTACCAGCTCCCAATAACTCCTCTCTGCAAAGTGACCTGCCTCACATTTAGTCCTTGGCACGGATCGAGGCACTTGCAGAGATAATCATTGGCCGGGCAGGACCCTGTGATGAGAGTACCGTCGCAGAGTTCGACATGAGGCCAGACCGGGCTGCGGTCCAATCCATTAACAGTATCATTGAGTACATCTAAGTGAAAGGGAACGATAAAAGCTTTTTAATTGCGCAGTTGTAATCAAATCTGGAAACTTTCATTTTTTTTTTTTCCCCAGATTTAAGGGTGACTTTGGGAGCCTGTATCTGAATCGGGCCATCAAGACATTTAATTGTTTCTACTGGGTCAAATAAATGTACTTGTCTTTCAATAAGTTTTTTCCCCCCAATGTCTGAAACTAAAAGAAAAAAAAAAAAAAACACCCTATGGGTTCAGATCACCATTCAGAAAGATTTATGGAGCCATTATGTTGGGCAGAAAAGACCTCAGCTGGTGACTGACAGGGCAGGGACTCCTTGCTGTGTCTGTCATTATAACTCACACTTATAGCTGCCTGCTTAGCCGAGTGGGCAGTGCTTGATTGGTACAAAAATCAAGCAAGGGGGATGTAGGGGGAGGTACCCCCGAGAAAAAAAAAAGAAAAAAGAAATCAATGGCTGGTCTTTCAGCTGCTCACTGGGACGTGTTTGTTAACTAATAATGCATTCACCTGCTCCCGGACAGTGTCTCATTTCTCAAGTGGGGAAGTTGTTTTTTTTTCTGACTTTGTTCATTGGCTGTTTCCAGTTTGTACGCGACAACAAAGCGTAAAAGTAGCAGACATGGAGAGCAAGTGACATGCGGTTAATTTCAAACACGTGCAAGTAATCATAAAGACGTGTGAGGTGGCACAAAATGATGCTGTTGGGTCCTTGGGACAGATGGACGAAACGGTCACATTTGCCAAGCATACGTCGGGATTATTCAGATCCTCCATTCTGTATGTATCGCAGCCTGGAACCACTTCCCCAAATATTTCAACATCATGTGAATGAGGAGTTATTGTAAAACCATCATCTTTTACCAAACTGTGTGACTTCAATGACACGAGCCCAGTGACTCTGATGTCATTTCACTTGTTTGAGATGAAGAGTCTCTTCACTGGATGTGCACAGTCATTAGTATATAATATAAGAAAACCTTTATCCGTCATATCACAGCCTACACCAATCAGGCATAACATTATGACCACCTTCCTAATATTGTGCAGGCTTTAAACAACCCTAAAGCCTCTGGACTTCGCTCTTTGCAACACATTATGGTGCCGAGGCCACGCACGGAAAAGAAACAAAAAAAAAAACTTTTCAATTAGGGAATGACACACGCGAATACAAAGCAAGTACAGTACTTTGTGGAAACACGGGGTACCATGTGAACTTTTACCCTGTCCACCTGGGAATAGAAGTGAGTGTTTCAGCTGAGCAGGCTGCTCCCAGCACCACAAAAACAGGCTCCTAAATAAATCACGACTGTGTTAAAAATAAACTGTAAGGACTCAGTGCAGCAGTCGAGACAGCGGCAATTGTTCCCTTAGCTGGCTGAGCTTATAGTAAATTCATCATCACAGTGACGCGGCGAGTTTATGCAGCGTCAAAGCATGAATCAGCATGCCGGGATGACGGCACTCAGAGATGAAGGTGTTAGACAAAGACAGAGAGTAGATGACTGCGCAACTAGCATACACAGCAGCGTGCAGACATTACTCATTACTATTCACCACGTCCAATCCTGAATATACGACCTATTAATCTACACCTTTTCTTATTGAACTTACTGTGGTGACCCAAATTCATCACAGGTCACCGTACTGGTCTAACGCTGACAGTTCAAACAGTTGCTAACAGTTCTGTTGATTTTTTTCTTTCCGAAACAGGAAGTCCACGCCAAGATAACGCTTTGAAACATCTACAGTGATGCTAGTAAAAGGGCTGATTGCCTTCTTGGCAAAAAGTCCATCAGCGACCAATCTCCAGGATATCCTCTCACAGAAACCTCGGAGACGTTTTTAATATGAACAATCTCCTCAAAACAAGCAGAACAAGCCCTGGAAAAACAACTTTCCATCAGGATTTCTGCGTCTTAAAAAAGGAAATTCCCGTGAAGCAGGAAATAAAATTCTGATTAAATGTAAATGCTCTAAAGCGAGTGCAAAAGAAGAAGGATCAATATGGCATCAGCTACAGAGTCTGAACATGAAACGGTTTGACTTGTGGTTTCAAATTTTTGTCTTATGTTAAAGTCTGGAAGGAAACACAAACATCCGAAACAAACCTAGAGAGGAATTGCTCTGATGTTTTCTCTCCAACATGATTCCTACCCTGCAGGTGACGTGACTTTCTCTTGGCTCTGAAACTGACCGAGGTCTCTGTGTCAGCACACAGCAGAAAAGATTTTAACCCGGAATAAAATAAAAGCCTTTATGCATGCTCCAACTTTCAACTCCATAATGTGGAACAGCTGCAAACTGAAGATTCAGGATCCTGACGCCTGAAGGCAACGCTGCTCTGAAAGAGACAAATTTGCACAAACGGCACAAAAAACTAATCTCAATGTTAATCCATCTATTTGATCTAGTGGAACCCTCTCCGTTACGACTATGAAAATGTGGTCGGAGAGAAAAGGTGCAACTACTTGACGCCATTCAGACTGTGTATTTTTCATATATTTTACAAATTCATTAACATCTTAGTTTGTGAAAAAATAAACTAACAAAAACAACTTTATACTAATAGTTGTAATCCAGTGCCTGTCCCCATCTCACTGTGTTGAGAATCATATCCTGGACAAAACGGGATTTGTCATCCGATATTAATGGGAAACTCTCTGAGATCTGAAACTCAATTAAATGCTCAATTATTTATTCACGTGTGTGATCCCAGATTGATGAGCAAGATGACTTTTTGCGGCACGCGTTATTAATAATTCAGAGAATCATCTTTGTGTTGATGACTCTCTGTAATGTATCCTCCCGTGGATACGTCCCTGCTGCCTTCAAAAACATGACAGGGATGCTTTAGAGAACTCAAGGTTTCACTGGAGGAAAAAAAGGGCAAAATTAATGTCCTTCTCCTTCTGTCACTTCTCCTGACCCCAAATCCACTCAGCCAGGGTTCAACCGGTCACGGGGTGGAAGTGAATTTGGATCAAAGTGTGCGACTCAACCCAGAAACATTCAGTGATGACATATGTTGCGGAAATTCTATTAATCTGCAATAAATCCGTTACATCACATCCGACAGAGGTTAAGTGTTAAAAATGCTTAATAACTGTATTCCATTTCACATGGAACCATTAGCAAGTATTTATACGGTTTTAACGTAGACCTGTGTCGTCTTTCCACTAGTTTCCAGTAATGATGTAACGACTGTTTCTGTTTCTGTGTCATTTTATCATCCATAAGAACATACTAATGTTTTTTAACCTTATTAAACCTCCTTCTCCCATTTTAGTCAGGCACCATGCTGGCTACTGCAGAGGTCCTAATTGGTTTTACATGACCCTGAGCAGCCAGACTGACCTTGTTCATTGTTTAACTAGAGCATAGGTTTTCAACTTTTTTTTTTTTTTTTTAAATTTTGTCCCACAAATATGAAGAGAGCCTATTTTGTCCCATATTTGAAAACCCATGAATGTTTATGCCAGATATGTTTATATTCTCGGCAGTTGCACGGCCACTCTATTCTTGCACATATTTGAAATAAATAAATAAATAATATTTGAACCAGTGCATTATCTGAATAGCTTAATAGTGAATGCAAAATGATAATAATAACGTATATTTATAAATAGCACTAGTTTAATATAGAACACATATAGTAGGTAGCGGGTCCCTACTTAATCTCTCCATCAGTTTTGGGTTCTTTGACCTGAAAAATGTTGAAGACCCCTGAATTACAGTACGTGTACGTGTGTTCGTGTCAAAGGCATTGATCCCTCTGTGGTAACTTTAAGGTTAGCGCCAGGACGTCTGTGAGGTTCATTCCAACATGGCACATCCACACTGAGCTGTAATGGAGAGCAAAGAGCGGGCTGCGACACCGCTTTCAGTGTGATCCCGAGCCCGAATATGCTCTGAGGAATATCCAAGCTCCCTTTTACATTAGTGTACATACTGCTCAGCGTCCGCCATGCAGGAAGCTGCAATTATCATTTCAAACGAGCGAGTGAAGCAGAACTGGCGGAGGAGATAAGTGCTTAAAGGAGAGCCGGGGTCACCTTATTCCGTCTGATACGGCCTTGCCCTCGCCTCGAATTATGCAAGCCCGACGGGGGAACCGTGGGAGATCGGTTCTTGAAAAACCTCGGAAAGCGTCAATAATGATCCGCGTGTCAGTCAGAACGCAGTGTGAGGGGAGGCATAATTTCCCACTCAACACAGCGCCGTTACAGGAACTATGGCAACCTTCGGAGACGTGAAAGCGACTTCAGGAAATAACTTCACATTGCTGAAAAATGATTTCGATTAGGTTACGGGATCACTGGAAAATACATCAATATTCTTTTGTTTATTATGCGATTCTGGAGCGAAAACCTCGCCACGCTTGGACCGTGACGACCTGTTCAGATTAATGACGTGCGCTGACCAATCAGGAAATCCATGTGATTGGAGCCTTGGGTGGAAAAATTACAAAAAAGGAATTGAAATTTCCACTACTCAGCTTAGGGCTGCATGGACTGACTGAAATCAGCGATCGTCCAACCGGGTTCATTTATTCCTCGGCCAGATGTACAAGAAACACTATTGTTGTGAAAGCTGCGAATGGACACAGCGTCTCATTTGTGAGCTGGCTCGATGGTGATGTCAGTCAAGACTGTGAACAAACTCTGTGGCGTGACAAAGGAGAGCTGCAGATTTACAGTCATGCAATCGCACAATAAAAGGCCTTTGTGAGGTCTGGATCATGCTGTGCTAGCATCACAGTTCATCTGCTAATTACTCCATCAAACCCAAGGGCCTGGGTATCCATAGTGGGCTATTCATCTCATGACTCGCACATAAGAGTTTGGGGGCACGATTAATCCCCGCAGTTAAACCGATGTGAGGACTCATTTCTTTACGCGACTTGACAAGCAGTGCAATAGGATTTACAAGCGTATCAGATGACTGTTTTCTGTTCCCAGTCCCCGCTTCACCCTGTCAGACCCGAGCCGCGGTCACCTCAGCGTTCAGGTATGAGTGTCGATCGGTCGCCGCCACGAGCCTTGACCACAAAAACGTTCGCATTACTCATCCCAAGTGGAAACGCGACACAGTTCGCCCGAGTCATTTGTCAGGCTCGCCGCTTCAAGGCAGTTGGCTGTTTACTCTCAGTAAACGCGTCGACTTCAAAAGGAACAGCTGAAGCCCTTCTGCCTTGTTTACTGTCAGGTACGGGCTCCGTCTTTGTCTCTGAGAGCAGTCGCTGCCAATAAAGGAAGCAATAAGTCAACAGCGTGGTCCCTGCTGGCAACAGTCCTGCTGATAACGGCCGATACATGACACAGACAGGGAACGGTGTCATTACTCATTTATTGTCCTCTGTAACATTTACAAAGGGAAATAATTGGAAATGATCAGATACACTGTTAACATTATGATGAATTTATTTCTAGAGACACTTCAATAGAAGTCAAAACCAGGCTTTTTTAGATAGATATATATATATATATATAGTTAAGGGAGTGTACAAAAATGAGTTGCCAGTGGAGAAAGTCTAAAAAAGGTGTCATAGTGCAATAAATTGTTACTTTAGAGCAAAAAAAAACAAAAAAAACACTCATTTTAAATATGTTAATGCAACAACTGCATAACCTGTAGCCACATTCAAGCCAAATTGGAAACAGAAAAAAGTTTTTGTAAATGTTCACATATTCCCGTCGCTCTGGAGTCTCAAATGCTCACATAATGCGGATATAACATGCAATTTTATTCCCCAAAACAGTGTGTATCAACACATTTGAAAGGGTTTGTGGTGTAAATATTTCTAAAGTCTCCACGTTAACCTGTTTGCCATCTTCTTTTCTGCGGCCTTGCAGCAGATCTGGCCACGCAACTGCCACCTGTCGTTCACCATCCACTGGAGTTCTCATGCGCGATGCACACACAGAACGAGAACCCACACACGGGACAAAAACGCATGTTTTTGGAAAAAGACTTCAGCAGAGGCGGACTTAAAACGGTGAGAAAAAGCTGTCTCACAAAAACAAAACAGCGAGGGAAAAAAAAAAAAAAACTCCCCTTCTACCGCACCACCTTCCCTCATAATAATTTTCAAACAGTCCCTACTATAAATAACCCTTCTGCACCTAGTCTTGCTTATATCAACACATAAAGTTTGCTTTTTCATGTAAAAGTGCAAAGCAGAACTATAATTCGTAGATGGAAGCAAGGCCCACTTTGGAAACAGGCAACGTGCGAAAAGAAATAAAAATAAAACTGCAGCAGTTCCCTTCGCCGAATGGGCCTGGTGAGCTCCCCCTCCTGTTCTTTGTTTCCATAACCAAATAATTTGGGTCCATTTTGTACTTTCCTCGTGTAAACACTCGGTCGCGAGAAGGCAAACAAGAAAACACAATAACCATTTCCATATCGCCCTCTAATGAAATATAAGATAAGGTTATCAGCAGATTCTCCTGGAAAAACATTCCAGGCACGTTGCAGGTCTGTTTTCCATTACGACGTCACAGTTTATCTTCTTCTCTACGTTTCTTTCAAAACACGAGAGAGTGAAAACGGAGGAGACGTTCATTTCTCTCTGGAGAAGAACACGTTACATAATGTGTTTCCATCCAAAGACAGCAGCCACCTTAGTTAAGCACTCATCCGAGGCGGCGCACGGGGCACTTCTGGTCAGCTTAAATACTTGTCTGACGGATGCGGCCAAGATATATAAACCTTCCTTTAAAATAAACCCAAAAGGGTCAACACGTGTTATCAAACCTGCTTTTGCAGCTCCGCTCCCAAACACGGCTGAATGTCAATTAGTCAGCATGAAAAATACAAATACTTGTAGTAGACTATGGGATTACCGTAGAGTTACTTTAGAAATATGAATCACATTAAGAGACAGCGCAGAAACCACATTAACAAATCTCAGTGCGCTATGTAAATTCTTTCAGACAGAGTTAAGCAAGTTCACAGCGTGCCTGTTGGGAGTGGTGTAATTCTGCGGTCGAGCAGTGATAAGTATGAAGCGCAGCTACAGATGGAGGTCCTGTGTGGAACACATGTTCTCGCTATCAAAGACAGATCTGTTTGTGAAAGACCTGCCAGAGCGGAAAGCGACGCTAAAATGTAGAAAATCCCATCTGTAAAGGAATTCCAGGCTCATCAGGACAGCCTCGGAGAAACATCACCTGTACCCGGAGTCCTCCCGGCGTCTAACCCCCCCCCCCACCCTCCCCTGCAGGGCCCGGCCAGCCCGTCTGCAGGACCCGCAGGTCGCACTGAATATGAATGGCCCTGCAACTGGCAGACAAAGCTATGCGAAAGAGCATAGCAGACGCAGTCAGCAAACGGGTCTGCGGCCAAGTTTTACTGAATGCAAATGTGAACCATTAAACCTTAACGCCAGTGTGTAAAGGCGAAGTGTGACTTTTCACAGTTTAGGTTGCAGCAACGCTAAAACGATCCTCGCAGACTCCTCAAACTGAGGCGCCTTCGCTGCCAAATGTTTCAGCTGAGGCGAAACCTCAGAGAAAACATGTTTTTTTTTTTTCCTTATACGCTTTTATTTCTATTTGGGATGAACAACAAACACTTTTTGAAGTTTCCTGCACAAACTCGACTCAGCTGATGGAGCTGGAAGCGTGGCTCGCTCTGTGCCTGTTGCGTTCCTGGGTGTGAGCTGGCTTCACCCCAGCAAAATGTTCTTTTCCCACATCTCTGCAGTGGATAGGAGGCTGCACGGGGGGATTCTGGACACGCAAGTTCCCATCAGTACACAATGACTAATTCCTATCCCACTGGATAACTGCATGGGATATCACTAACCTTCTGGGGGTTAAAAGCAGTCGAGTGTCTCCCCTTTCCCGGTTTCCACTTCCCCTCCGACTCTTTACCACAACCTCTCCACATGCTGACCATTCCTCTGAAGTTGTTACAGCGGGTGGAGTGTTGGGTGGAGACTGTGTGTTTGTTTTGAGTGTTTGAGCGTGTGGATGGGGAGGGGGTGGGGGTCCGTGTGTGCATAAGTGCGTGTGTGTGTGAGAAAGAGAGGGACGATGGGGTGACGCATCAGGCATTATGATTCTAGAGAAAATGTTTCGTAAGGAGGTTTTCTTTTTTTACAGTAAGAACCATTAGTTTTTTTATTACTAAACAAACTTCAAGGGGAAAAAAATCCCCTCCGCCGATCATTTACAGTCCGACTCCAAATATCAACACAATCTGAACACCAAGAGTCTTCCCATGTGCATCATAACCACCCGATTCGGTCCAGCAGCTCCAACTGCGTCTGGTTCGTAGAAATGCAGAGTGATATGGGAGCTGTGTCAACACATTTTACAACACGCCAGCAGAGATAAGAGGGGACGGCTATTTGGACGAGAATAACAGGAAACAAGCACAGTGCCATTAAGCGAGCGTAAAGTTTGGGCAGAATCAATTCCCAGAGACTCCCCACCGCGTTCAGAGGAATGAATGATTAATCGAGGCTCAGCAGCTGCACGCTTGCACCCAATGTTTCTTCAAATCAGGTGGAAAGAAACAAAGCAGAGCCAGAGCATCAGGGCTGGTTTGTTGTTCCTTTTGAGCTGGATGCAAACAGCAGCTGTTTGCCCACATGGGCAGTCGGGAAAAACAGAGGGGCAAGTCTATTGGTCTGTCTGAAGCACCTACACACAACCTAGTGCTTTGTAAATCACTGCTAGAGCTGGCAGGATGTTAGTTTTCATTCTGATCTATGAGTTTTCATTTTGGGGATGTACATTAGACCTTAACCAAGCACATCTGTGGTAGATATGACAACTAAGCAGCTCTGAGTTGAGCAAGAACACAAACCATATGTAGAAAATATCCTGTTTTTACTAACTAAAATAGGACATAGCAGCCTGCTCCTTAATGATCCAGTCTTAGGATAAATTGACTCAGCACTAGATAAATAAAGAGCTCCACTAATTAAGCTGTTATTCCGGTGGGGGGAAAAAAATAGTAAACATAATCATTTAAAATCCGTTTTTACTGCGGCTTATCTCTGCTGGTCTGTAAAGGTGTTCAACGTGGAAACCAAAAGAGCACCGAGCAGACACAAAAAGACCTTACCATCCACGAGCTGCGGCGGAGAAAACGCTCCACCCCGGCAGAAGTCCTCACTGTGGCTGGATACAAAGTGTCGAGAAACGGACCGAAACAACGTCTAAATCCTTCAAGTGCGCTCAAGCCCGTACGTTACCGAGTCCATTTGCGTGTCCGTGCGGTAAAGTCCATCCTCCGAGCGCAAAGGCGAGCCTCCTCCACTACAAAGTGAAGCCTGGTCGCTTTCAAGCCTCCAAACTTTGGCTCCTCCCACATCACACACGCTCAGTCTCGAGCCTGCAGCACACATGTGGGATCGCCCAGAGAAAACATCACAGGTGACACGGCTCACGGGTCCAGTCCGAGGAAATGATAAATGCACACGCAAATTTATTGTCATAATATATGCTGCAGATTTAAACAGAGAATATTTGTTTTGTTTTTGTTTTGTTTTTTTGACATGAGGAAAAAAGTGAGTGTAAAAGGATCGGTTGCCTTTTTTTATTTTGAAAAAAAGAAAAGGAAAATCGAGAAAAAAACGTTTTATGTAATAATTTATTAATTATTTATATGTTCAATGTCAACATCTGTCCAACTTGTGTCAAAGGAGGGGGGAGTAGTTTATTAATTTCTATTAAAATCTCTGACAAATACCCATGAGCGAAAGTCTTCAACAGGGGTTCCGTGACCCCTAGGGGGTCCGCGGAGGTACTGCAAGAGGGGTCGCAAAATCTTTGGTTGATTAGACATTTTTATATATACATTTTGTTATTATTATTATTCCCCTGCAAATTTAAAGAGAGTCTATTCAGTCCTTAGGTGAAATTCCATGTATGTATGTTTATGTCAGGTACGTTTATGTTTGGCCACCATACTATTGCACAAGTTTGACATAAATAAAAAATATTTGAACCTGTGTATTATTTGAATAGCTTAATATTGAACGCAAAATGATAATAGTAATGTATATTTATAAATAGCACTAGGCAGAGTTTAATATAGAGCACATATAGTAGGGGCTCCCTACTTAATCTCTCCATCAGTTGGGGGTTCATGGTCTGTAAAATGTTGAATACCCATGCCCTTGAGTATGTTTTGCAGTATACCAAAACATTAGGTACACTACCCCTTTATGACTGTTATAAAGTTCATTTTTTACATTGAAGCTACGTCAGAAATGTGGTGATTTGCTTTTATGATGATTTGAGAGGATTTATTTTGTGGTGATGTTTAATTGTATCGAATTAAACACTTATTTATTATTATTACACACCTGTTATTTAGTCAAGCGCACTGACTAAAATGGGGTTGTCAAAATAACAGAAATATGTGAGGGTACAGCAAACCACAGCCTCAAAATGAAAACTCAGTTCAATCAACAAGTCTCTCAGATATTTTAAACAAATGCTGAATGCTATAACCTTCTTGAAGCAAAGATTTAGTGCAGGTTTTGTGTTTTTTTGAATGCATTTGTTGCACTAGCTTCAAATGAGTGTCTGGTTCTAGAGAGGATGAGATATATTTCAACATCTCTGAGATTCAGACAGTGGCAGATATTTCTTCGTTTTCCTGCTCTGCCGTGTTGGGTATCAGTCTTCCTCTGTGTCTCTTGTCTTGGCGTCACCCTGCAACCATCAAACAATGAATGACACCTGAGAGCGCGACCACAAAGAGAATTACAGGGGATTATATACAAAGGCAAAGACCTGAGCGCAGCCAGACTCAGCCATTCATGTAATCTCTTTTTGCGCCTCAGAAAACCATAAGAACGTCCTGTGGACTCCAGTCAGCTAGTTTTCCTTTAGAGTTCAAAACTACCGGCAGTGTTTCCATCCCCTCCGCTGTGCTCCGGACATCGCGTTAAAATTATAATTAAGCTCGTGGATACGTGCACAGAAGATAGCATGAACAATTCTCCAGCTCCTTGCTTTCAATGACATGCGACAGTGTGGCTATTTGTCTGATATTTTGAGTGTTAACACAAAGAAATGTGATGACAGCACCACAGTCAGGGCAGAATGCTCGAGGCTGCGTTCAGGTAGCTCGACGTGCGGCGCCCTGACACTTACTTTGTGCAAATGTTGACCTGTTCTGACAGGTTTGCCATCGGTTTAATCTCTCTTTGCTGTATATTCTCAGACATACTGCACATCCAATCAAAGCTGTTCTTCTTTATCTGTTGAGACTTTTGTAATCCCTCAAATTCAAACAAGGATTACTTCTGAGAAGATTACAATCGTCCAACTTATGCAGAATTCGGGGCTTGAAACAACAGGGGGTGGATAGACCACTCAGCAAATTCCTCTAAAGAATTTGTATTACTTTTCCTATTCTCTTTGAGTTTTACAAAATCAAACAGATTAAAAATGTGCAAAGTAGCCTTTGCACATTCAACTCAAACTTCCAAAAGCAGAAGAAAAGTGCCATGTAGTCCCCACACATCGCCCCTCCCAAAGGGAAGATAGTAGCTCCGCAGCTTTGGTTGAAGCACTTTGATAAGAATTATACCTTCTGCTAATGAGCATGTTGGTGCCTATGTGGGGCAATTTACACTTTGATGAAAGAAGCAAGCTCCGTTATTGACCACATCGCCCTCAGTTTGCCACTGAACTGCATCCCCACGTCGTAGCATGTGAACTTGAACGCTTGAAGCCCACACAGCAGCCATTCATATTGAGGTCACGCCCACCCATGGAGCTTTTATTGGGGTTAAGTATATGACAGACAACATCAGATTTGGAGATCTGCCTAAATCTTTTGAGGATTTACCCACCCGACAAAAGCCCTAAATAGTCGCAGCTCACGGTAGAGCCAAGCTTATGTCACTGAGATCAACAATGGGATCAACGATTTTCTTCTTTGTGAAACTGCCCCACATAGTTTGTTTCAGGCAACAAAAAGAAATTGTTCTGCTTTTGGAGTAAACCACAAGAGTGTTTTCTGAGCCACATTAGCGCTTTAGCAGGCAGTTGTTCAACGTCTCAACAAGTGTGGAATTTACTGCCATTAAATCTACGCAGACGTTCGTGGTGCCAGAGGATGAACCCTGATGAGTTATGGTGATCCTCTAGCTTTACCTTTAACACCAAAATCAACTCCAAACTTGTCCGAGGCTTTTGTTTATGACCAAAGTATCAACCAAAAATGTAAACTCTAAAAAATCTACGTTCCTATAGAGCTCTGGGTGTCGCGTGACTTTGAATCAGTGCGGATTTCAGGCCGCTAGAGTTTACTACCCTTTAAACAATTACAAAATGAGCATTACATGGCAAAACTCAACAGATTTGCATATCACTGACTCTTATCATGCCTCAGGTGTGCTTTTTTTGAGCAGTAAAACAGCCAGTGAAGACAATGTTCCTGACCTGTAGTATCCGAATATATAGAACTACGTACGAGAGCATACGAGAGTATGGAGGGGTAGAAATCATCCAGTTTTGGAGTTTATCGGCTAAAAAACAGCATCTCTGTTATCTGTCACAACAGCAGCATAACGTATAGTCTAAAGAGTCTTTCAGTGTTTTATGACGTTAACACAGTTTACATGAATATCCAAATGCAACATACACAAAATTATTCTTTTATTTTTATTTATCATACAAGTGCGTTGTACTGTACTGTGTTCCCAAATTTCTTTCCCATTGTGAGTAGTTTAAGTGCTTTTAGTGCTCAGTGTTGAACATTAACAAGGTATTAGCTTGGAAAACGCTTGATTCTGTCCCTGATAGGAAGTGATCGCTACAGAAAAATCTGTTTCTTGAGGGATCTCACTGCTCCGTTTTATGCTTCCTCCGCGTTTTATTGCATTAATCCACATCAGTCGTCTTGCCGGATCTTTGGGAATCCTACAAAACAATTTCCACTTTGCTTGTAGCTCGCAGTTGTAAAATGAATAGTTATTAGCGAAGCGTTCTTTCCTGCCGATGTGGCAGGGTTGTGATTAACTGAGCTCTGTTATCTATGCATAGAAACAATTCAGTAGATTCATCGCATTTGTTATATAATAATATGAATATATAATGCTGTATAAAAAATATACAATAGTATAATTGGTAGAGTCTTATGTCCTGAGGGACAAACGACATCCTCAACCTGTCTGTGGGGCAGCAACCTGTCCCTGAACTTGCTTCTCTGGTGTCGTGTAGAGGGTGGTTGACATTGTTCATGAGCAGAAATGCATGAGTGTCTTGTTAGCGCGTTAGCATTTAGTTTACAGAACAGCTGGGTATGGTGCAGCTGGAGCTAGCTGACAACAGATGCATTTCCCTCACCCTGCAGAGAAAAACAGACAATTCTACAAAAAAACTTTACATATATATGTTAAATTCACAAATTAAGTGCAGTATTCATTGGTAAGGACTCAAAAGTTGTTGACGAGCAACAAGGTCAAACTCTGAGCACAGGCTGTGCTGCAGGCTGACACGTTAAGTCAGCGCAGTCCGCCACAGGTGCCTCCTGCACAGCTAACAGCACTCGACTCATCCCCGTGTCCTCACCTTGTCGGCCCCAAAAATATCTCCTCATCTCACTCACCCTCTCTCTTCGCAGGAGACCTTCTCTCTTCACACTGATGATTCATGATGCAACACTCGGATCCGAAAGTTTCTACTGCTTCCTCTATACATGAGCTGCGTAGTTGTGACAGATCGGTCATATATCAGAGACTCGCTGATTGATTCGCTGTTTTAAAACCTTTAAGTTAAATTAAAAACTATGATTTTTCCGACCACATGTTTTCTGAGATCGGATGGCAATAACATTTATTTCTTTGTGTTTTTCAGAGAAACCATCATTGCTCAACAGCTCACCTCTCTGCATGCTGAAAGTGAACCAATCGTGCCAATCGTAAAGTATCTACTCATACGGAAAGCTGGATGTGAAATGCTTCGTACGCAGCCACAACACCTTTTGACAAGATAATTCACAACACTGCTTCGAGCTAAATGCTAATATCAGCTTCTGCTCACTCTGACAATGCCAACGCGCTGATGTCAAGCAGCTCTAATTTTTTGGTAGACGTGCTGTGTCAACGAGTAGATGCTAAGCAGGCCGCTTGCAGATTGAATGGATGATTTCTGTGTGTACAATGCAGTTCACAGAGGACATGGAGTAGCAGCTCATAGCTAAAAAAATAAGAATTCGTGGGTGGTGTTGAAACGGTTCCAAAATATCTTGGAAAACAGAACAATAACCGACTGGACCAAACATGTTAATCTTGATATGTGAAGCTGAATTTCTGTATCACATTCCTGCAAGAGAGAAATGGTAAAATATGTTGATGTCTTTCTGCATAAATTATTCTGAATCAGTTTAGTATGTAGTGCGTACTGAATACCATTGTTAATGCAGTTTGGATTTGGAAGCTTTAGAGCACAGCTGAGGCTGAAAGGCACTAAATCGGGTAGTTCTGCAGGTTCATGAGCTTAACTAGGGGACAAACTGAAGTTTTGACCCGGTGATGGTGCTGACTGAAAAGTCAACCTTGCACAGGAATCCTGTTGAGGGGAACAAATTTCATGACAATCCATCACATGGTAAATGGTAAGTCTTTCAGTGTTGCCTCTCTGCTAGCTAGCACACCAGCATGACCGCAAAGTACAACGGACAGAAAGAGCCGATTACACCGGAAAATCAACAGGCTTCAGCTTTCACAGTAGCTCCTGTAAAACACAGAGCATCACAAAAATAATCTCTCGCTCCCCACTGTTCAAAAGACAAGGTAGAAATATGACAAATGTCCCAAAATCTGTCCAAATTGAGCTGTCCACGCGGCTGGATGCAAGTAGAGGTGAGTGGAGTGAATTTGAGGGAATTGGTCCATTAGGAAGGAGGCAATGTTGTCATGTCAATGAAACCAAACAGCGTCACAGAGAAAGAGTGAAAATCACTTGGTTGCCACAGGTGGCAGCTTGTGCGCTTATCAATGACAAGAGAGGTGGTGTCGCCCTGTTTTCACCACCACCCTCCGCCCCTCCTGCCCCACAGCCAACTCTGTGTTTATGGCGAGCTGCCGCTTTCATTCCTTACGTGTTCGGTCATATCTGAATGAGCTTTTTGAATTCATCCAAATAATGTAATTGGAGCTAGGACTCGTCTGTGCATCTCAATGAGGAAAATGCTGAGGAGTGGATGACTGAAGATACCAGTGAACAGTACGGATTTTTGTCAACACACCTGATAAAAAGACAAACTTGAATTAGGGAAAGTGTCAGAGTCAGAGGAGCAACAGCAGCCTATATTGGTGGATCAGCCTTATTGCATATTTGGGTCAGTAAACAGCAATGTCAAAGAAAAATAGCACACACTAAGACAGAAAAACAAACACAAAACAGATAAAGGAATTCCAGCATGTGGCAAAGATCAAACTCTTGACGCACCGGATAAAGATGCCTCTTTATCTTCTTTAACGATTAAGAAGCAGTATCTGTTGTCTGGCAGAGTCGGGGGATGGGCTGACATGTGGCGTTAATATCAGCTCTATAGGACGTTATGAGATTAATGCACCTTAATGTGGTTTGGTTTCCCCCCTGAGAGCTCAAGGGAAGTCATGTCAGTGACGGCCAGCGCGGTTTAAATGAAGACGTCGGTGGGCTGGTGTTTGCTCAGTGCATAGATTTCCTTTGTCTGGCTCTTTCCTCGTGCTTCTGAAGCAGGGAGGTTGTGGGCGCCGCAGCAGGAGGGCATAGGTGAAGGTCCTGCACAGCTGCACAGCGGGAAGGGGGAGGGCCGTGGAAGAAAGCCTCCGGGCACAGAGAAGGAATTAATGAGGTTTTGGATTTTTACTTTCAAATAAATTCATTAATCATGACATTTAACACGACACAGCGTTAACGGAAAGTAACATTAAAATGTATGAATTTCTGGGGTCTCGTAGGAGGTTTATGCGTTAAGGTGTTTGAGGTCCTTTCTTAAAATTAAAGAGTTAGAAATTAAAGATCTACAAAACTTAGAGCTGCTGGGATTTCGGTGAGGCTCTGTGGAGGTTTGGGGAATTTAAAGAAATAACAAAAGCTCATTGAAAACACAATGAAATTTCAGCAACATTGAAGATACCAGCAAGTATTTTAGCTGATACATTTAAAAGTGAGAAAGTGCAATATTTTAAACTATTACAGAAGAATTATCCTCCAAACTTTCCTTTGCTCTCAGCCTTTGTTTTGAGTTTAGTCTCTGCCTAACCACTGTGGCGTGCCAGGTATCCTTGTGCCTCAAGCTGTGTCCTTTTACAGCCCACCACTTTCATCAATGCATTTAAACAGCAGACGAGTTCAAGAGAACACGTGTAAATGTTGGAAATTAGACATTTTTTTGTGGTGGCATTCGCTGGGCAGTTTGTGTGAAAGAGCACCTCGGTGTTCCCATAGAACGCAAGTGTTTTTGGTTTGGGGTAGAAGAACCAGAGCAGCTGTCATGGTTTGTTATTTTCCATAAGTAGGCTCCACATCATCGCGTGTTTTATTCTTAGAAATACTTGTGGTGTTTCTGTTTGGAGGAAATGGAAAAAAAAGCTATCAAACAATCTGATAAAAACAGTTTGTGTGGAAGCCTCCATATGGACTGTGGGCCCGAGCCCACAGTGAAACAAGTCAGAGCGATGTGAATCCTTCTTTGTGATGTAATCCATATTGTTTACACAGTCGTTTGGTTTGGAGTCAATGACATATTGACATAATTGATCTGTTTAATTTGATTGCGTTTTAATGTTTTACCTTGAGTTAGTTTGTAGGTATATTTACTTCATCATCTAATCAGTTTGACCCGGTACGCAATCTGTGTGTGTGTGTGTGTGTGTGTGTGTACGGGGAGGGGGGCGGGGTCTGGAGCCTGTCCCAGCTGTCATTGGGCGAGAGGCCTCGGGGTCTCAAGTCTATGACAGGGCTAAAACAGAGAGACAGACAACCATTCACACTCACACCTACAGCCAAGTTAGAATCAACGAGCATGAACCCAACAAACATGTCTTTGGATGGCGGAGGAAGTCGGAGTACCCGGAGAGAACCCACGCAGACACAGGGAGAACATGCAAACTGCACAGAGGAAGGCCCCAATTAAACCACACCACTGTGCTACTTATTAATCAGTTAATTTAGCATGAAACCGTGCAGACTATGTTCTTCAAGCTCAGTTTCATTTCACAGGAAATTAATCTGTGTCAGGTGACAAAAATATATAATGTGAAAAGATAAATGAACATGTTACGTCTCATCCAAGTTCAAAGAAATCCCGTATATGACTTCAATATTAGCTCCTGGACTTACTGCCAAAGGGCTTTGGGGTAGTGGTCAAACACTGTGTCTATTGTTGACTCTAATGGGATTCAAACAGTAAGAAATCAATGAACTATCTCAGTATGACCACACTCTAACCTTTGAAGCACCAAAATAATGCCTCTGCGGCCAATAGGAACGGACTCCGTGCAGCATTTCCTCATTGCCTGTTGCTTTATTGGAGTATTTGTTGGGCCACCATCCTAATTACTTTCCATTCATGCATGGTACGGAGGCTCCGTATGAGTTAAACAGCCTCAAGCAAGAGCTGTTTCATGTGCTAATCATCGATTAAAAAATCCACCAACATATTTGCACGCACTTCGCCATGAGGGACTGCAGAGAGAATGTCAATAGGGACAGCTGACTTTCCGAGCATCTTGGGCGTGTTTCTTCCTTTCTGTGTGGTTATGGCTGCATTCATTGATAATAATGAGCGAGCTGAAAGGCACAGCCAGGCTAATTTGTTTGTTGTTTAATTGAAGAATGGCATGCAGATGATCAAGCTTGGAAAATATGCTGTTTGGTTTGCAGCCAGCAGTGAGCTGGTGGAATTTGATGGATTACACTTGTCTCCAGATATAGTGGATATTTATTTGAATTATGGATCGCACCAATGTACTAATCAAGCTTCAAAAAGAACCATATTCTATTTTTAAATGGAAAAGAATCATGTCTGCCCCCCCCCCCCCCCCCCCCCCCCCTCCATATGGTACAGATATGGAAAACATCTGGATGAATTACTTATGAGAGTGTCCACATGTGAAGTAGACCAGCCATATAAAATATTAACATTTCAACACAATGGATATGAAAGGTGAGGTTGCAGTGCAATGTTACACCAAAAACAAATCGGTCAACCTCGGCTGAGGAAGAGAAATGCACCAGTGATTTGATTTCACTCAATTATCATTATTGTGTCATTTAGCAGTCAAAAGCTGAGGCAATAATAGAATTACTTCTGACTTCTTATTACGGTCAGTGTCACTGAGGCTCACAGTGAAAAAGCCCAGTGCCCATAATGGGAAAGGAGAAGACAGGAAAGGCGAGTGTCCAAATGTCACATGCGCACAACTTTACAACACAAGCACACACCCTGTTTTGTCATCAGGGAAACAATCTATATGTGCATAATGAGGCTGCCAGGGCTTTATTGTGACCAGCACATCATCCCTGTCCAGCTGGCAGCACAAACTGAACCGTCACAGGAACTTGATGCAGTAGCAGCTTTGGTTTTACATTCAAGTGATTCACCTCCCAACATTTTTCCCCCCCTCTTCTCTCAGAGGTGAGTGACATTACTCACAGAGGAAATCAGAGAACACACACGACACCCTGGAGCATATTTAGTCTTCCCAATTAAGGCTGCACACGCACACGTATGCACAACAGACGCTGAGCTCACCCGCACGTGCACCTCACTACGGCTTCCAGCACCTTACTAGGACGCAGACACGCAATGAACCCGAGACCCTGACTGGAGGAAATCTATTGCCATGGCACCCAGCGCCGAGATGACCGGTATCTGTAGTAACTGAGCAACCTCACGCCACTTCATTACTCCGAGCGCAAACTCAGCTGCGAGCCTCTCCTCCCAGGCTGCAGTGGCGGCACTGCCTCCCGGTGTTTGCCCATCACTCTCTGCAGAATAAAAGCACGTCCGCTCATCCTTTTGTCTTACTTGGAACACAGTCGCCTGCTGTCATAACAGAAAGGAGGGACTCACCGTGTTTTCCCCCCACAGCGGAAGACAGGAGCCAGGTGGAGCGAGCAGAGGCTGCAGTGGCGGAGGAATCCCCCTGGTAGTGTATGTGTAAGACTGTGTGTGAGAGGGAGCATGGGAGTGTGTGTGTCTGTGTGTGTGTGTGTGCGTGCTTGCATATATGTGTGTGTGTGTGAGTGTGTGTATGTGTGTGTGCGTGCGTGTGCAGGGAGTCAGAGCTGAACCAGCAGATGCAGGCGGGAGCCACCAATCGAATGAGAGGAAGAAGAGAGAGAGAGGAGTGTGTGAAAGACGGAGGGAGGGAGAGACAGCAGAGGAGGGGTCTGATAGCATTACATCATGGAGAAGGGAATGGTAGGTTTGCAGGGGGTGGACGATGGGTGGGGGAAGGTGTGTGTGTGTGTGTATGTGTGTGTCCTTGTGTTTGTGTTTGTGTCTGCATCACTGTATATTCTCCCTCTGCAGCAGACCACTGGATGATTAAAGATTGTGTCCATGCTGCATACAGTGCAGTGTCGTCATGGTGCCTGCACCTGTGTGTGTGTGTGTCTGTGGTTGTGGACGTAGCTGAACATACAGTAAACAACAGCTACAATCAAGAACGTATAATAATCAGAGCTGTGCAAAGCACGTTTTACGAATCATGTTCTGAACCCCTTGGTAACTATAAATAAATATCCTCACAGCGTTCCTATACAGATGCCTTCCAGATGCTGCTTTTCTTTCCCCTTTTCTAGACATACACACACACACACACACAAAGAAAATCACAATCCTGCCCCTTCTCACCACGGGACACACACTCAGGGCTGGCTAATGGCTCCCTTGTCAGTTTGGAAAAGGCACTGACGGACACCCTGTTAGGAAGTCACTGACATTTCAGGTGAGTGATTCCAAACACTTTCTGCTGGCTTTGACATAAATGGAAGGGAAAATAACACACTTTTTCACCATCTACGGGCACAAATAACCTGCTTTTGTGCAGCCTGCACGGCCCAGAGGGGGAGAGGGAAGGGGAGAAAAAAAGGGAGTGAGGAGGAAGGGGCGTTAGTGGGAAAACAATGACAGCTCAGGGTCATCCTGGCACCTCTGCACTGTCTGCACCAATCTGTCACAAGACAGGCAGAGAGAGAGAGAAAGAGATCGGAGGGATGCAGGTGGTGGAAACGCAAAGACAGGGAACTCTCCTCTCTCAGCTCTCCTCATCAATTTTCATACGTTGTGTCAACGTCCAGCCCTGCAGGCTTTGCTGTGACCTATAGCACATGTGTATGTCGCACTTTCTAAAGCAGCAGCAGCAGCAGTCACTCCTCAAAATGTCTGGGAATGTAGAGAAGCCTGGTGACGATGGTGACTCCTCGGCCTGGTTAGCTTGAACAGCCACTCACAATTTCCCTTACACTGTGTGCAGCTGGTGGTTAATTCACTGTTTCATTCAATTTTGCTCAATAAAAACTTTAGGAAGGAAGTAGATCTTGCTCTGGTAGCTAATTGAGTATGGTCAGTTAGCAAATTTGTTAAAATTAATTAGCTCGGCAGCCATCTTGGTAACGCCCTTGAGTAGTTATTTTGGGTTAACAACACAGTCAGTATCTAAACGAATGAGGAAGGAGCCATGACTGAGATTTCACTGATCCCCTGGACCTAATAATTGCATTTAACTTGAATAGTTTAGAGACATAGCCTCATAATAGTATAAAAAGTAATTTCCCCAGAATCAGTTATGATTCTGCAATTTATGTGCAACGTTTTATGATACCACCATCATTTATCGCTCAATCCACAGTTTTGTGATATGACCAGTGCCTCATTTCAAAAGACCAACAGTTGTGGATGCAATCCAGGAAAAACTACAAACACACTTATGCTAACTATCTGAAGCCCGTCCACACCTGCTCTTGCCACCACACAGTTTAAACTGTCCTAAACCAAAAGGGGTGGGCTCTGTGTCAGACAAACAGTATCTCTTGCATTATGTAATTTGCCAATAATTTTTCATGCATCATCCTTTAGGACCCCCAAACTGATGGAGAGATTAAGGTAGGTATTAACCATACCTACCTATACCAACTGCTCTATATGAAACTATTTATAAATATACATTATTTTGTATTTTGTATGCAATATTAAGCTATCCCTTATCCCTTTACTAAAATATGTTGGAGTCATGTTAATGTGTTAATCTGTATTTAAAGAAATTTAAATTTGTGGGGGAAAATTTTAAAATATATAGAAAATGTCTAATCAACCAAAAATTTTGCAACACCTATGTCTAGGTGATTTGTATCTCTTGTATAACGTTTCTGTTGATGCATTACACTTTCTTCAAATTGATTTGTTTTATTACACAACATTGTGTTGTGGTTTACTATTTCTTTTGACAGAAGAGACCCAATAAACATAAGTGGTGCAACATGGATAATGACTTGATGGCCTGATGTTGGTCTGTGGTGCAAATACATGCATCAGAGTTCACCAAAGTTTAACTCAGCGTGGAACAACTGCAGAGACTGTGATCCTTCACCTTCAGAGACTTTAGATGTGATCAAAGGCTCCATTAGAAGCAGCAGGACTTTGTGTCTGAATGTAACAGGCACAGCGATTAGACATTTACATGGGTTAATGCACCGCTAATGCACACCTCAAATACAGGGGGCTGGAATGATTGATGATTGTTCTGTGTTTACAACATTTTTGGCACAACCTCTGTTATGCTGGCGTTTAAAAGTGCTGCCTTGTGCTTCTCCTGCCAATATTATTTTATGAGATATCGAACATTTTCACACCCACTTGATGACCTAATGATTCTTGCTGCTGTTTGAGTTGAGCCTGATTTTGGCCCGGCTGAAGGGGAAAAAGGTTCCTCTTAAGTCTTTGTCATATCGATTCTCAGCAAGATGTCCATGCTTCGGCCTTCTTCTCTGAAGGAGGCTGTCAAAGATCAGTAGGAGAACTGTATGTATTCATATATATCACATACAGATATATTTATATATATATATATATATGTTATGTTATGTTAATCAGCCAATCACATGGCCGCAATTCAATGCATTTAGGCATGTAGATGTGATCAAGACAACTTGCTGAAGTTCAAACCGAGCATCAGAATGGGGAAGAAAGGGAATTTAAGTGACTTTGAACGTGGTACGGTTGTTGGTGCCATACTGAATATTCTGAGTCTCTCAGAAACTGCTGATCTACTGGGATTTTCACGCACAACCATCTCTAGGGTTTACAGAGAATGGTCCGAAAAAGAGAAAATATCCTGTGAGCGGCAGTTGTGTGGACAAAAGTGCCTTGTTGCTGACCATGTCCATCCCTTTATGACCACAGTTTACCATCTTCTGATGGTTACTTCCAGCAGGATAATGCACCATGTCACAAAGCTCATATCATCTTGAACATGACAATGAGTTCACTGTTCTCCAATGGCCTCCACAGCCACCAGATCTCAATCCAATAGACCATTATCTTTGGGATGTGGTGGAATGGGAGATTCTCATCATAGATATGCAGCCAACAAATCTGCAGCAACTGTGTGATACCATCATGTCAATATGGACCAAAATCCGTCATGAAGAATTAAGTCAGTTCTGAAGGCAAAAGTGGGTCCAACCTTTTACCCTTTAGGCAGAGAAGCTTGTCTATCTAATAAACCCTAAATGTGAGGAATGTCAAAAAGAATTGTCAAACATTTGTGTATTCCGAGACAATCGTGCGCAGCTCAGTTAGACTCTTTATTTTTTTCATCAATACACTGACATGTAGAAGATTAAGGTGTCACAAATCCTTCTTTTCCAGCCTGATCTAAATGGACTTCGCCTTTTATTTTATTTGGATGTGAATCATTTAGGCTACATATTGGTTACAGCATGTACGCTTCCTATGCTGGTGCTTCTGCGAGAGAGGGAAAGTGCCACTTGCTCAAGACAATTTGTTTAACACAGCCATACAATCCAGATGAGATTAGGAGTAAAATGATGCAATCAGTGAGCAACGAAGTTAGAATATTGGCTCAAATACGCAAGATTCATGACATCAATAATTGGCAGGATCTTTTGAAAAAAAGCGTCAAGGTCGAAATATGTACTTTTTTTTTTAGCAGGCTTTTGCGTAACAGACCTACTCACAGGCTGCTTGATCAAAAACACATTTACTCCTGAGGGCTTTATCACATTACCTAAGAAAAACAAGTCTTGATCAGATGAAACCTAAGTCTGGACAGGTCCCACATTAGGACTGTTTCCAGCAGAAAGATTCTCATTCTTAGTCAAGAAGGAACATTCACTTACGTGAGTACGAGTACGTTAGACAACAAACTAACCAGTTGGTCAGCCATGATTCTGGCAGTGTTCTGCAAATCCAGTTTCTAATGGTTTAAGGAGTGAGGTAAAGTTGTACGTTGTTTAGTTGGAAACCTGTTTGGAGAAGTGAACAGCACTATCTATCTATCCAGTCCACAGAGGAAACTTTGGGATGAGCCTCCCTATGAATCCCAACACAAGTCATCAGATGTACGGTGGAAATAACTCAAATCTCTGAAATAAACAACTGATAAACACAACTGAATATTTAACATCATAATCATTCGATTTTATTCACTGACAAACCAGCTGGAACCGACCTGGCCCAGTCATTAATCGTACCTGAATCATGTTTATAATTGTCTCAGAATCCTTAGTGTTTGTCGTCATCTACATTTATCTCAAAACTCCCGGTGGTTGTAAACTAAAAGGCTGATTAGTGAATTAAGGCCAACGCAGCCGAGGTCAAAAAAGCTTCAGCATGAAAAAACTGACTTATGGTTCACTTGTGTGGACGACTTCACTGAATGATTTTCAGAGAAATGATAAAGTATCAAAATCAGGGAGTGTTTTACTGAATACCACGCAGTGTCTGTGGCATTAGAGTGGATTGGAAAGACTTTTGCAGTGACGAAGTTGGCAGGAATGCCACATGAGTTGAAGGATTAAGGGCTAAATGAAATAAATCTATATCATTAGACGTTTGTGATTTGGCCCTAACCCTAACCCTAACCCTAATCCTCTAATGTTGCTGCAGCTATAACCACTTTATACTATAACCACTGACACAGTTGAACACCTCCAAGCAAACTGTAGTATTTTATTGTTTTTATTTATCTGAAAATTTACATCAGGCCCCCTTAAACATGCCTTTCATCCTCACATTACATTCTCACTGGCACAGCGGTTAAAAACACACTTGGACCGAAGCAGCCTGAAGCTGTGTACAGCACTTTAAGGAATGGTCATTTCTGCCCAGCCTGTTATGACTGGGTTCCAGTGACGCTGTATCTTCCTGGTCTTAGAAAAACAAAACCGTGCCCTGTTGGGAAGGGGCCACATCTAAAGTCAACATGGTGGCAGGGTTCCCAGGCTCTGGAGACGAAGCAGTAATCAAGACCGTTGACATGTGGATGGCATGCCAAGCTACAGTGGATGGTTTATCGAAATGGCAGTGTGTGTCCATGACAAAAATAAATAAATAAAAGGTTCCACTGCTTTTATTGCTTAGCTTGTGATGTGTAATTATGGAAAACATACTCTGTGATTCAGCTCAACCAAAAAGCAGCAACAGGAGTTTATCCTGGGGTTAGGAAAGGACAGTATGTGCAGATACGCGTTGCGGTGAAAGTCTCCTTATCATATGTCAGGAAATTAATTAATGCATTTGTTTTCAGTGTTATTAATTACTCCCCGAATTTTCTACCTATGACATTGCAAAAATTTAAGATTATTATATTTACACGACAGCTCGCAGCATATAGAGAAACGTATAATTGGCAAGTGTATTGGGGATAAAAATAGAAGACATCCAACATGAGACCTGAACCAGGGACGCAGCAAATACAACTTAAATCTCAGAATGCCTGCATGCACCATCCATGGAGCCTGCCTGAAAGTATGACAATCAAGGGATTATCTGATGATGGTTGCAGGTGTCATATCTTGTAACGTAACATGAATTTCCCTCCCTCAATTTCCATCTGTCTGTCTGTGTAGTCTGTGAGATGACACTGCCTTGATTTGATTCCGTATTTTAAACAGTCTCTCGCATTTTATCAAACTGTGTTTTAATCTCGGAAAGAGTCAGAACAGCCTTACAGTCACCATTTACTGGCACACAGGGACATCCACATGTATGTATTTTACTAAGCCTGAATAAATGAATCATTTGCAGTGGATAAATCTTTAATATAAAAATGTCTTACAGGATGTATTTCAGATTAATGTTACAGAAACCTGCACATCATTTTAAGGGCATTCACTTTAAGTAAACTGCAGCAAACTAAATTTAATAACACAGACATGATAAACAGATCAAAGTAGACATTAACCCTGGTCTGGATACCGTAAAATGTTCTTTTTCCGCCCGCGAGGTACTTTCCCTGATATTGGCTTCTTCAATTTCCGACACTGCCTAACCAGCACTATTTATGGTTTAATTTAGTTTGGTTTAAAAAAGTCTCTCTCTTCCCCTTCAAACGCGAGTGTGGAGTATCTTAATGCACAAAGGTGTCCCCTGGCGTCTCAGCTATCCCTATCAGCCTAGACCCCCTCTTCTTTCAGCGCCATGCCTGCAATGTTCCCTGTTGCCTTGGCAACCCTACGGCCAGCCAGGCCTCTCTGTCTCTGGATACACAGCGACTTCTGTTCTTGCCCCCGAGCAGCTGAAGAAGGATTCACCAAGGTGGTGCAGAATAAAAGGTACATGTGTGTCCCTTTGGTCTGTCTCCAGCGAGACGCACACAGGACCGCACACAGGAAAATAGCTCCAAACCGAGAGGAGGCCTTTTTAAATTTATATGGGGCTGGAACCATCGCTGCATACATAGTCCGAAAAAGGGAGGAAAAGGGGATGTGGGAACGGAGGAGTAGGTCAGACACTGTCAAGGCTCAATGCCGCTGAGTCTCAGGTCAGTCGTTTCCAATGATGAGAGAAACAACGCTGTGCCATTCATAAGAATTAGTACTGATTACAACAAATTAGAGCACAAACAATGTGTGTTTTATAGCTGTTATCCACAGTCTCGTCTCGTCCCTGCGGCAAAAGCTCAAAGAACACAGAAAAAAATGTCCAGTAAAGTAGTGAAACGTGCCACAAGTGTGTCAGATGTCTTTTCTTTTAACTAGTGAGACGGTTAGTCTACCTCATCATAAAGACTGGAAGCAAGAGGAAGCTGCCCTCATATTAAAAAATTAAGCCGTCAGCATCTCTGAATGCCAGTTGTACAAGATGTCAAACTTTAACTTTAAGTTACTAAGGTTAACAATATCAACCATGTCCCCAAACGTTTATGAAGCTGGTGTGTACAGAAGGCGAATCAGTGAATGGATTCGACAAAGGACCTTAACTAGTGTTGATCGTTAAATTCAGAGTCAGACTAGCTCCTTCATGCTGTTTCCTGTATTTACACTCAACTAAGCTAACAATAATAATTTTCACATTGCGAAAATTTATTAACCTACGCTTGGCAAATGTTACAGTTTTGTAACTTGGAAGCTGCTTGACCTTCCCTCATGAGTGTCTAACACCGTACATAGAGCAGCAGTCACATGTTTGACATGAATAATGTGTCACGATTGCCTGTTAGAAAAGCACAAATACTGAAAACAATACAATCTGTATATCGATAAATGTTGATTTATGAAATTCTGTTAGTTTTAATCGGTGGGAACTGAACCGCAAATGCAAGTCACCAGACAGATTTATGTGAACAAGTCGTTCCGACCAAGCAATCTGATTGGTCAATGAGACATTTAGAACATGCTCAAATCAGCATTACAGCACGGCTGAGTCATCACTAAAAACATTGCTCCGCCAAGTCTGTGGCAACATTGTATCCATCTCCATGGTAACACTGTAACTGTCAGAGCTGGAGCAGGAAAATACGCTACAAAATAGACGCTTCCGCATCACCGTCGTGCTCAAATGGCGCTAAAGTACACCCTAGAGGGTAATATCGCTTAAGTGTCCAGCCGGCAAAATGGTTTCCTCCTTCAAAAGTGGCATCGCTACATATCAGCACAGATTGCTTTGTCTGACACCGTTTTTGCAGAAACAACACAAGCTTGTGTGGCGCTGAAGTCCACAAACAGGTTCATTTTGATCACCACGGCTGAAGTGACTTTAACTAGAACAAAACACATGAAAGGTTGATAACTCAAAGGCAGCTGCTGTTCCCACCATCACTTCCACTCCCACCACTACTGTGCAGGCTACAGCCCTGACCCAGGGGCCGTCTCTGTGTTCTGTTACGAGGGATTTAATGACGTGTCGAGAGAATGGTTATCACTTTGTCTCCGCAGCTGTAAATCAGCTTTAATTGCCTGGTTTTGTTGTGAAGGAACTTCTTTTACTACGTGCGTGTACAGTACCTTTAGTCTTGGCTTCGGCTGAACAAAATGTTCTGTTCTCAACAAGATCTTCCAGTCTCTGAGACTCTCTGGTCAAGGACCTCTTAGAGCTCAGCGAAACAAAGAATGAGAGGCAGGTGCAGCCCGAAGTTCATCCTGCATTCGGCCCTTTCAGGAAACAATACACAAACACTGAAGGGTTTATCCTTGGCATGCAACTAGTGCTAGATCCAACTATGCAAATACCTTCTGCAAATAGTTGGCATTTAGTAGTTGTCAGCTACAAACGGATGTTTTTTAATGATTGAGTGAGGCAAGAGGCTGAAAGATATATAAAGCACGGAAAAGAGAGGCCGCATGTCTCTGAGTAGAAAAGGGACAAATATGGAGTTTTCTTGTAGAGATCTCTGACTGCGACCGCCAAGGGTGACACACAGACAGATCTTCAGGAACGGTTTTGCTTTGTTGACACTGGAAAAGAACGACACAAATCACCCGAGCAAAAACCTAATAAGATAATGACTCAATCATAAATGAAAACAATGACTGGAGCAAAGAGCCATATGAGAACGAGATAATCTGCCCCCTCCTAACCTCTTTCATCTGCTTCCATTAGCTTGACGTATCTTTCACAACAACTGAGAACTTCTAAGGGAACTTTGGTGAGATACGACCCAGACCAAATATGGGATTCTGACATCTACATCTGATCCTCTTATATCATTAATGAGTTGATCGTCTTTTGCCCAGACATGCACAGTTTCAGGTCTTAAGCAAGTAACCTTCATTAAAAGAGAAAAACTGGTAATATGCTAGAATAATATACTAAAAGGGCCGTGGTTAAAGCCTGGGATGAATATAATGTAGTAAATGACTAATGAGCCCGGAAACATGTTTAATACGCTTCAGCTCTGCTTTTATGCTACAACAATGGACACGTATCAGTCCACTGCTGAAAATAGTCCTCGACAAGAACAACACACCCTCCTGTTGTTGTTGTGCTTTTGCTACAGACTCCAGTTGTTAGTTAGGAAGTTATTTACTCATGACTTGAAGATGTGTAGATATTTACCATCGTGTCTTCTGTTATATCCGCAGAGATTAAGAGAGAAATCTATGCAATGAAATAATAAATCAAAGTTATTGATGCCCAAAGGAATATATAGGTATTACTGCAGCAGGATAAGAGAGAAAAAAAATTAAAATATATTATAAGTATAATATAATAGTAAAAAAATAAAAAAATAAAAGTAAACAAAACAAAACAAAACAAAACAAAAAAATAGGATAAGAAATACTGTATACAACTGAGAATATATTAGTGGTACATGTTTACAGTTGTTATTCCAAAACTAAGTTAAGATTCGAAAGTTAAGTGAGAAAAAAGATGTGGTGAAAGATGAATATACACTATATCATGAATAACATGAATACTGACAACTCCTGTAAGAATAATGCACTCGAGAAAAACAAATATTTCACAGAATGATATGAATAGATACAATTCCTGAGATATGGACGGATATTGTCCAGCGGATGTAGGCAGTGCTTTATGCACTGGAGAAGAATGCACTACCACTATGTCGGTCATTTGTCTGCCAGTCCGTCCTACGGTCAGACTGCAGAGCAGCCAGCCAGTCAGCCAGCCAGCCGGCTAATTAATCAGCTCGACAGCCAGTCATCCACAAGACTGATGGCATAGTGGGAACATAAGGGAAATGGGGAAAAAGCTGATGAAAGCGTTTCTTTCAGCGAGGACAAATATTGCCATGGACGTGGGGCACTTTACCGAGTTCAGCACGACTGCACAGAGGAAGAAATCAGATGGCTATGAATGAATGAATGAATTAACACATTGATTAGTCAATGTGTAAATTCGCTCTTGCACGGTTTCTTCCTGCACGTATAAAATTTTCCAGGCAATCTGAAATCATACGGTGGCGGTATACTTTGAAAGCTAATTTTCTCCCTCATGACCAATAACAAGAGAGATACCATGTACAGGGAACCTTCCAGTCAGCTGGAAACGCTCCATGAAAACCTCATTGCTCCTCCTCTTTGATTGGCTGTGTACAATCTGTCAGGGCAGGCGCAAATGTCAGCCCAGCCACACTGGGCCTAGTTAAATGTTAAGAGCATTAAACTCCCAAGAACCAATAAGACCCGTTAAACAGTGGCAAACGTCCATTCGCAGCACTGTGAGTCAGGGGGTGGGGGCCTCTAGTTGACTGTGTTGCTGTCGCTAATGTGACGTCATGTGTAGCTCGAGGCTGATGCTCCTGATGTGAACCAGTCCAGCGGTGAATATGTACACACATTCTGCCTCTGTCCCACTAAACAGGATTCAGGGCTCACAGAGGAAACACTCTGAGACGTGCCAGAAGGATTGTTAGTACGGTGGATTGGTTCCCCATGATGTCAGCTATTCCCTCTGGCTGAGTAGGAGCAGGTTGTGACTGCTCTTGGCTGCTATTTGGACTTCACTCTCATATTCTAAGTGAGTCTGCAGCAGCGGTAATTTATAACATGCGTAATAGAAAAGCCTCAAAGTCATCAAGAGACAATTTCCAAGCAATCAAGTGTAATTACAACTGCTGCTATTTATTCACTTCCAAGAAATAGCACCGGCCATATGCGGCAGCAGCGCTCAGCCGGTCTGTTGATGCTGGCAGGACGACTTTCTCAACTTCAAAATGGCACCAGTGAATTAACCGACAGAAGTGGATCAGCAGCGCCGGGTTAATGTGCCACAGCGCTTTGTTTCTCCGTAACACAGATGTGCACGGCACGTTATTGGATTTACAAATGAAATTCCAACAGTGCTGCGGCTTGATGTGATGTATCGGGGCAAATTGTTTTGGTTTGGCCTTATTCAACCCTCCACATACACAACATGTGTGTGCAAAGGGAAAGAATGCAATTAAAGCTATATTTGGCGAGCGAGGCTGGATGCTTTGACAACTGCAAACAATCAAATTAATAAGTGGGGAAAAAAAATTAAAAAAATAAACAAGAAAGATGTTGACATCCTGACAAAAACATGTATCTACTGGTGAAAAAAAATAACTACGGGGGAAATTTATATATTTGCATCAGGTTTTCGAATAAAACAAAACCTCCATAGTTCAGTTTTATTATCTCTACAAATCTTTCATCTGCTACTTTAGAAAATGCCAAATGAGTCACGTCCTCAGCGTTTATCAACGTCAAGCAGTCAAAAAAAAAAAAAGGTTCAACTTTGACCTCCACATAGCACACAGGAAGCTCATGCAGTATTTTGTACATGATCAGGACTCCAGAGTCCATAGGTTGGACACGAATTTGGATGAGCAATGTGAAATGACATGTGTGGAGGGAATGTAAAGCAGTGCTGTATTCGTTTATTTATTTATTTTCTTTGGCTCCGAGAACTGAGCTCAGACGTCAGAGCACATTTCTTCCCAGCTGGCCCAAGAGGGTTGTGTCAGTTTTCTAGGAAGCGCTTGATTCGAGACCAGCCGCCTAGAACAGTAATTCAATTGACATGCGTTGTTGATGTTTGTTTGTCTAGTTCCAGTAAAGCAATTCTGACTCGATTGCTAGTTTCATGCTGTTGTCAGGGAAACTCAATTACTCCTAAATTGCCTCGGCTTTCCAGTCTTTGAACCTTGATTTTTTACCAAACAGAAGAAGATGAAGGCTACGAGGAAGAACTTGGAATAAACAACAGGAGTGCTGGTGTCCTGTTTCACATCAACTGTTGTGGCGACATGAATCACCTAGCATATTGTACACATCCATTGTGTAACACCCAACCACATGTTCTGTGCTTTTAAGAACAATGCAGCTGGAGGATGAATCACTGTTTTGGGGCCTGATTTTAGCAGCGGTAAAGCCACATACTCTGCTTTGTAGCAAGTTGTGCTTTAGTGTATTTTCTTTTATTGACATGAGATGCAGTCAAAGGACGAAAATGAAGAAACGAAAATGAGAAGTCTCGGGCAGCACAGTCTTGTAGTGGTTGGATGTTCTCCCTGTTCCTCCCTGTGCTTGTTAGGTTAATTGGTGATTCTGAATTGGCCCTAGGTGAGCATGCGAGTGTAAATTGTTGTTTGTCTTTCTGTTTCAGCCCTGTGATGGATTGCTGGTGTGTCTACCCCGCCTCTCGCCCGGTGACAGCTGGGAGAGGCTCCAGGCTCCACGCCCCTCCAGAGGATAAGCAGCTATAGGAAATGAATAAATACATTTATTGAGTTTGTGTCATTTGTCTCCATCACCGCAATAGTTGAGCTTTGCAATTTCCAGTAACTACAAAGCTGTTTTGTGAAGCATAAAGTATAAATACAGAATACGTGCTGTCAATAGGTGTCACATTTTAGGGCAGCCCATCGAAAGAATACGTAAAAGCCTTTCCGAACACACTGTCTGAGTTTAAAGCAAGGATTTAGGTTTAGAACTTCCTGCGAGCATAATCTGTGCCCTAAACTTGAAAACCAAGGCCAAACAAACAGAAAAAAAGATACCATAGCCAAGTCACTGCTCAGAGTATATGACCTGCTCATTTGCATGAATGTGTTACTGCAGGCGCTGAGGAGCTGAGCGCTAGCATAAAACTTAGAGGCCTATTGCGGGAGGAGGATAAACATATTTATTCAGCCTCCCCTCACCTTTGGCTTCAAGAAAACGCTGATCCACGAGTAAGGGAAGGCAGTTTTGCTGTTTTGTGAGGCTGCATAATTGTACCCGTTGAGGCGTCTGCCGCTCCCACATCGTCAAAAGACAATACAAGACAAGAACAGATGCAGCTTCTGCAGCACAATGGGCTCTGACAGCATGGAATTACTGCCTCTGCAGCTGAAAAGTTTTTTTTATTTTTCCTCCTGGGAATGGCCATAAAGGGTGGGACGTATATTGAATAAATGCCTCGATTCACATACAAAGATGCAAGTCGCAAACTCTCCCTTATGAAGAAGAAATAAACATGCAGAGGAAGAAACTCAGCGGGGACAGAAATACAGGATGTGAGGTTATTCATGAGGAGGCTAAGGCGTGCGATACGTCAGTCGCTGGACTCTCCAAAAACCGCACACTCCGAGGAGCTTAGAGTATGTGGCTCAGAGCCGTGTGTTCACGCATGTGGGCCGGTGCTGAGCTCACTGAACAGCTGTGAGGCAGGCTGCAGGTGAAAGATGAGTCAAGTCCTACGGGGAGACATCAATCATTGGCGGAGTGACACATCAGAGGAGGAAGGCAGGGCGAGACAGAAGGAGGGCAAGGAAGGAGAAGACAACAAACACACGCTTGAGTCCTGACCTTGCTAAAGGATAGGAGGAGAGTCACTGCTGTCCAGCCCCACCAAGCCCATCCCCGCACTCATGAAACAAGGCAGCCCGGAGGGGAAAAAGGAGGATATGATGCAACGCATTATAACCATCTCGGACAGTAAACAGGCTAATGTTCCAGAAACACTCGTCATATCCCGAGCTTTGTCGTCATTCGACGCATTCGCTTCCACTTATTGCCAGAGACTGTGGGTTTGTACCTGCTGTTATTCAGAGAGCGGTTTTGAGTCATGTGGAGTCTCTCTCTCTTTAGCTAGTAAATCCTCCACCGTGTTCACCACATGTGGCTTCCACCAAAGTATTTATTTATTTATTTATTTTTTGAATATCACAAATCCAAAATTAAGAGCTTAAAGAGGATGAAAAACAGAGGAATTGTTCAGATTGGTTTGAAATTTCTGTCATAGTCACATTACACCCTGACATTTAATCCATCGCTAATGTGAATAGACTGCTTAGTGCAACATTGGGATTAGACCACTAATAGGACAGATGGGATAAATAATATGTGCATATAATATAGTTCAACAACCTTTATGTAACACTTTAATACCAATAACATGTTTTCTGGAAGTAAAGGAGACATACTATACAAAATCCACTCCAAAAGTTTCTGAATATTGTAACATCTCTCTAGTGAGTTTAAAGATCAACAAAACAGCAGAAAAGAATGTCCTCTCTCCATCAATCACAGGAAGTGTATTAGAATATTGGATCTCTTCCTTTGTTTTTAACTGGATATTCACGGCACATCTGCAGACACTGAACCATTAAGTTGTTAAAAACAAGTAGGAAATGGCGACTTTTGCCAAAAGGCTCATTGTTACTGGAATACATGGCCTCATATTGCAGCCCAGAACAAGTAAAAGAGTCCTAGTATACTTTGTTTTTAAGTACATTCTTCCCAAAGGTTTTGAGGCATGACAGAGAGAGAATGAAGAAATGAAGGTAATTCAGGAACATCACACTAAAAATATGGTTTTCCAATTTCACACACAAAAAACAAACCAAAAACATCAAAAAAAAAAAAGTATTAGACTCGAGATGCAAAACAATTCTCTCGTTACAATAATACAAATCACATTTTAGACAAAGCATCATTTCAAAGCAACAAATTCTGACGTCAAGAACTCTATACTTCAGTAAAGAGCTCGACTTAAAATGACTTAATGCACCTCAGAGAGAGGAGAAGAGCAATAATCCTTCGCTGCCCACAATAAAGGCAGGGAGATGTGACCAACAAGGCCACTGGGACTTTTTGGTTCCCTTTAATGATACAATACAATTGGTCTTTCTGTGTTAAAGTGAGTCAGTGGTGACAGGATGTGCTGAGGCATCTTCTTTTGACCCAGTAGATACCACATAACCTTTGACTGATGGGACTTAATTGACACATAAAAGCACGCGTGAAGCTGCGACACAGCAACGTGTGACATATGAGTCAGTGGACGGTGTCATGCTTTAATGACTTATAATGGATGTGCTTTTTGATAATGTGAAGTGGAGAGGTCAAAGTCTTTCCTTTTCCTCTCTCTCTTTTAAGCCCCATCTCTGTGAAACTCTTTTCAGGTCAACTAAGAAGCCAGAGACTGAAGAATAATGGACATGAAAGGACAAAAAATAAAACCCTCAAAAGAAATATTTCTTTGCCTATATAGTTTATTGTTATTATTATTATTTTACTTTCTGATAAATGATACACTGGCAGGTTGTGTGAGTTCCTTCAGACACTAGATCTCCTGAGCATGAAGTGCAGCTGCATTCATTCAATTCAAAGCACCGTCTCATATTTTTAGCCGTGTGGTGAATGTGGCCTCTGTGACACACTGCTCGCCTGCTGCAAGCTCTCACCAGTCGTCCTCTTCCCTCTACTTATGAAACAATAAAGACATGGTAACAAACCCGATTTTATTATTTAAGTGTTTCCAAACTACACCTGGGGGTCGACGTGCGGATGGTTTTACCATTTTCGTCAGATATCGCCACTGGGACCTCTGAGAGATTTGGAAATAATGACTTCTACTTGTAATAGAGTATTTTAAAATTGTGTTATTGATTTTTTTTTCCTAAATAAAAGATCAGTCTGCTTCCTCCAGTGTTGATATTCAGTGTGAAGAACTTTTTTTAAACCCTTAAGTGTGGTTTATGCCTATGCAGGATTAGACGCCATGACCTACAGCCTACGAGCCATTTATACTCGTGTGCTCATCAGTCACAAAGGCCACCCAAACGCTAGTCGGTAACTTCCTGCTTCACAGTCAGCGATGAAAGACGTGTCGTGCAGATGCTTGTAGCTTTGATCCTCCTCAGTGAATCTTTATTGAACTAAAACAGTCAATTTGAGAATCGCAAAGAAGGACAGCAGATGGAAATACTAAAGCAGAAATACACTTCTACCAAGCGGAACAATGGCAGCTCTTGCTGTGTTGCGTAGTTACATTTCTGGGGAGGTAGACTACAGTGTTAGCATCTGCGCAGAGTCTGGACTATCTTCGTAGCTACGGCGTCAGTTTGAAAAACGCGCATTAGTTGTGACCATCTGGAGGACAGAAACCCTCAGGTGAACGTCATCTCAGCTTCGAATTGCGACATCATGTTTTAAAACCATGTACGCCTTCTGCTGCCATGAGCCAGACATTGATTCCAGATGTACTGCAAGGCCCACGGTGAATTCAGGAGGGGGAAAGTTTTCAATAACACACGTGGATACAGGTGGGTGGATTTCTGAGTCAGTGTGCGCACATCAAACAGAGTCAGCACCTGCGCTAGCCTCTCACCTTGGGAAACAAAATGCTCCCTTTATCAGAGAAAGGAGGGAGAAACCCCTAACAGGTGCACAGCTTACATCTTCCCATCTACTAAAATCACAAGGTTTGAATCAAAGCTTTTCACTGGACACTAAAAACCTCTGTAGAGTCTCTTTCTTGTCAGATCAGTAGGATCTGTTTCTCGCATAAGAGCTTGGTTCCTTCAAGTGTTCAGATGGACGAGGAGCAATAAATCCTTATGATGCCGATCCTTATCTCTATTCGAGGCAACATTATCCACTAGTATCATAACACACTCTGTCTGGTCCAATGGTGGCCGGTTTCAAGGAATATAAATGCAGGGATTCAAAACTTACGACATCTCTATAGTGACTTTCTGAATTCATATCTGCCGCCCAAACTTGTTAGTTTAACAGAAACATCAATCTCATGTTTGTGTTTTCATTTGCAAAACCATCATCAGCACTTTGACACACTCATGCTCCAAGCCTTTAATGGTCAATTACCCCGTAAAGATGTTCAGAATTGAGAAAAGCTCATTAGCAGAGAGGCTTTGAGCCGAAACGGCCTCTCCTAAATGGACAAGCAGAAACTCCTGTTCCACTCTCTGTTGTCTGCTGTGGCACGAACAGAAACAAAAACATTGCACCGCTTGTTATTTACTGAACAGAATATGCAAGACTTGGTGACAATGAACTCAGTGCAGACATAAAGTCTTTTTACACTTAACGTGTGATTCATTAAGTGGACAGGAAGCACTGAGGGAGTGGCACTAAGCTGGTTACAATCCACAGCTTCATCCCTTAATGCCATCAAGTCCTACACCTTTAGTGCGTCCTTATCCCTTTTATTTTGTTATTTATTTTTGTGAAACCGGACGTCATTCTTGACATTTTTTTATGTGTGTCATTTTTTTTATTTTTTATTCAGTTGTTATTGTATTAAGTAGTAACTACCTGAGTGTATTTTTTGTCGCAGGAGGCGGGCTCTTCCACTCCCGTGCTGGAAATCACCTTTTTTTTAAATTCTAGAGGGATTTACAGGAAGTGGTGCAGCACGTACTTGTATTTCACTCACAACACCATCATTGTTCTCCTTCATTGCTTCACAATTATACGTTTCATTGTAAACAGGACATGCTACTGATTTATAACAGGGCATCGCAGCAACAGCAAACATTTTGCATAGTATTAAACTACATATACCATAATAATTCAATCAGTACTGGAATATTGGCATTTTATAGTTACGTAGCACAGACTGAATTTGCTATATTTAAGAAGTAACTATTGATAAGAGGAGAACGACGTGTTCACGCAGAGAATTCTTCACGAAAAAGATCAGAGAGCAGGAACAGTCAGGAGGAAAGTGGGACCAATTAGTGATCAGACTTCTACTTGTTCGGCGTCTTTTTTTGCACCGAACAAAGTGCTTCAGCAATTAGACTGTTACATCAGCGGTGTTCTTCAATAATGCACCACACGTTCAAAAAGTCGTCCACGGTCAGCCAAATTACATTCGGATGAAGCTTAAAGGAGAAACACTGACGTACCAGCAGCTACTCCGGGTTGCATAACTCAGAGTAGCTGCTGGGCTCTGAGTGGTGCTGTTAAGCAGCGGTACAGTTGTCCAGGAACACAGCAGTCCAGCCGTCTTGTCTGTCTTTATTCCGCTCCTGTACATTCCCCAGTGGGAGCCAGCTTACTGGAGCACTTCAGACTGCTTATTTCTGGATATACTTACAGTGACTCAAAAACTGGTTAATTTGCCTGGATTAAGAAAAGATGAAATGTGGATAGCACATAGATTGCTGCCTGTTGAAAACCAGGCAATCTGTCTAAATCCTTAATGTGTTTTTCCCCATTTCGTGGATGCCGTGTTTTGCAGTAAGTAAGGGCTGATTTATCTCACCACTGAAAGATGTGATCACTGAAGAATGATAATCAAGCACTTGTTGCGCTCACACCGACAAATCAGGTACAGTAGTAAAAACAAAAACAAAAAAACATTCAGAGTGAGCAGACATTGCACAAGTCTCCATTTTTTTAAGCACAAATAGTAGTAAGGTGAGCAGTAAAACAACTTCTCTGTTTTTAAGTTTTTAGTTTTCATTTATTTCTCTAAGCAGCACAGATGTAGTGACCCTGACAGTAAAGCCCCATAACAGTAGACAAGAGATTATTGCCTAGTTGTTGACGTCTCTTCCTGTCTTGTCTGCCTGTGGAGGGTCTGTCTTTCTGCCAGCTCACATATAGCGCTATGCACCCCTGAACAAACCTAACTGCAGACATGTGGCTGGAAATAGACACAGAGCTAGCTTGCTCCGTGGGGCTGTGGGGGCTGCGGGTTCAGGATGTCAAGCAGGAGGACGATGCCCCTGTGTTAATTGCTGGTCTCTCATCAGGGGGTGAGAAGGAATTGGGCTATATTAAACTTCTTGAGACACTCTGACCCTGCTGTGGCATTCACACTGCTGTCATAGTTCACATGCTTCTCCTACAATCCTGTGGAATGCGTGCAATACCTCCGAGTCAGTATGAGGCACCGTATTTTAGCATAATATAATGGAAAGACATATAATATATATACACTCTGATGTGCCCCTAAACCTCTGCAGCTGAGTGCGAACCCCTTATCCAATGCAGCTGTACGGCAAAGAATGCTCCGCTTTAAATGCCTCGTGACAACACAGGATATTTCTTTGAAAGAGGGTCTTACACAACGGCCTGAGCATTCTTTGGGGATTTGGTTCGAATGTGAACATGTGAACTTCAGTTGCCCCAACACGCCCTGCCCGTACATCTCTGGAAAGCACTGAAAGCTCGGAGCGAGCTGTCAGAGGACCAGTGAGGTAATACTGTTACACCCTAATAAAAACACGTGAATGGGAAAACAGAGTACTACACCGCCTGGAATCGATAGCAAACACATGGCATTCCAAAGAAATTCAACGCTGTAGCAGAGTGAGCATGCTGGGCTCTTTAATATTTATTTTCTTCAATTTGGAAAGTTAGATATTACAAAATAAAGAAGGTGATTTCATAGTTAAATAACTGACTGTGAGTGAGCCCCAAATGAACCCCTGAAGAAATTAAAGGACACTCCTCGTATTTGCAATATTCTTTACAATATTCTGAATCACACAAAATCAGTAGCTATGCACAATTGGCGATGCAACGCATGGCGGTACAAACAAAGACAACACCAAGTATGAAAACTTTGGACTTGCGTACTTGGTAGTACAGAGTTGACAAGTTCTATTCTGAATTATAGACTCTAGAGGTAGGGAGGATGGACTACCATAATTCTTGTAACTGGAACAGCACCCTAAACCCAACCCTGCAAAATGCATTCTGGGATACCTGGCTTTCTACACAAGTTACCTCCAGATGCATCCTCAATAAAACGCATGAGGCCAGCAACACATCCATATCGACTGAACCCGGTCAGATAAGTACTTTGACCTGGAACAGCACTCGGGCAGCGACTGACTGATGTTTCGCAAGCACACAAGTACCAACAGGAATGCATATTGATGAACTCCAAAAGTCTCTAGGAGCTGAGGCTCAAAAACATACCTGCAGTTACCAAGCATTGCCAAAGATGGCGCTGAAGAGGCAGAATTGATTTGAATTGCCAGTTGACCTCATAACCCGGAGTCAATGCTTCATTTGGATAGCTCTTAAAACATGATTATAAAACAAGGGTCTTGTGCGTCACACTCTTGAGTTGACACTGTTACATAACACAGTCACAGTGCTAATGTTGACATGGTAATGTTGAGCAGGTGAACAGTGGATACCACTTCATGCTCCAGTCTTTCCTTCACAAACTCTCTCACGTTCCCTGTAAGTAGTTACACAACTGTCTTGCAGGTGACATCATCACTGGCACTATGTGTAGTTATAGAAGAAAATTATACTTGATCGCAAGTCCCAGCTAGCTGAGGCCATAACAAGTAGCACATGGCAAAGTCTCTCCCCCCCTGATGTATTTTCTCTTTTAGAAAATGCCTGTTTCACATGAATCATTGTGCAACAGTCATCCTGAGAAACAAACACAGCCACAAACTCATCTCACCCTTCTTGTGTTAGCCCGGAAAATACTGCAAAGGGCGGATATTAGCCTCTAATGCTATGTAGGTATTGCCAATCTTTTGAGAATTTGATTTGGTGACAGACGGGGCTGAGTGAAATATGCTTTTGTGTGTAATTTTATTGTGTTTGAGGCTGTTTGTGTGTGTGTGGAAGAGGCATATAGAGACAGCACAGTAAACAGTGGACCATCCAGAGTGATGAAGCAGATGGTAATCACAGTCTAGACAGGCAGGGCAGTGAGGAGGTAGGCGAGGGGGAGATAGGCCTCGCTGTTAAATAACCACCCACAGGTACAACGTTTTCAAGCCGCTTTTAAAGACTCTGCAGCACAGATTGCTGCAAAGCAAAAAGCAGTCAAATTATCACGGCGGCTCATCGCGATAAACCAACAGCGCCAGACTTGAATACTAATAACTTTGCTTGGAAAAAAAAAAGGGAGTGCATTACTTTACATACCGTCCATTAACTGCAGCTAAAAAAAAAAAAAATAACAGAGAGGCATATGCTGTGGCAACGGCTGTGAGACAACCTCAGATGGCCAGTGTCTAACAAGTATGAGCTGTAACCCTGTACGCTTTCCAAACACCCCCACATTGTCTGTTGTATTCTCCAGTGCTGTTGTCCACCTTGTGGGAGAATAAGCGGATTTTCCCTCTGACTAATTGTGCAGCGTTTCTACCCTTGAATCTGTTACATATCAAACTAAATAATCTATAGAAACTCATCTCACTCTGCCGACATAGTTTGAGCCCACGTTTTCAGTCGGCTGACCCGCAAACATTTAAATGCACAACACACTTGTATTGACGGGCGTCTGAATACCGAAGGGCACAGGAGCATCTTTATGTAAAAGAGCATATTCTGTCAATAACGCTGGATAATCATAGGCTGCAGAGGGGGCCGGCTGCACAGCCTTCTGGGTAGAGTGACAGCACAGAACAAGGCTGGAAGCCTCTATTGTGACACAGACAAATGCCAAGAGCACATCTGCACACGGCACGAAACCTTCCATCATCTTCTGATTGTCAGCAACAAATGTGTTCAATTGAGCATTGCTTTCTTTTATGCCGTAAAAATCTATTCCTCCACTGTGAGCGCGTGTCCAAGTGAGAATCTTTCTGTCACATGGTCTAATACTGTTAGACGGGACCAGCCTTGATCTTCCCAGGCAGTTTATAAGAGGAACACTAATGTCGTTATTCGCACATTAACAGCTATGAATTAATTAAGGAATCACATGAGATGTGAATCAGCTGGACAGACAGAGAGAGAGAGAGAGAGAGAGAGAGAGAGATGTGTTTCATGAAGGAGGGGTTAAGTGGAGTGCTTGTGCCCTCTAGTGTCACAATTTGTGCACTTCTCTCAGGGCATACAATAAATAGCTGCTGATGTGTTTTGGTATTTTTGACACCACATGCACATCCCTCTACCACTGAAATAATTTTGTATCTTATCTTATCTTATCTTATCTTATCTTATCTTATCTTATCTTATCTTATCTCCATAGCGAGGACAAGAAGTGGAAATATGAAGAACACATTTTGCTTTTAGCTCACTCTGATGTCTGACCTTCAAAATATGACACCAGGCTTCGACCCCAGATGATGGCTTTTTACAAATTTGTCTGCAAAAGGGGGAAACCCTTCCCTGATCTTGTTAAATCTCGCCCTTAAAGAATGTACTGCAAAAAGAAAAGGAAAGGGAAGAAAAAGAAAAAAGAAATGCTAGAGGAATGAGTAAAAAAACAAACTTAATATGCTAAACATTTAAAACCAAGTTCACCTTGGAAACAATATGAAACCAAAACACAAAACACTGTGATTTACATTTATTTACTCTCTTCAACTTCATTAGTTTAAAAAAAAAGACAAAAAAAGTTCAAAAACAAACAAACAATCCCCCAAATCTGCTATTTAACTGTGCCAAGGTGTGGGTTTATCCATCATAACAGCTTCCCTCCTCATGTGGCCAGACTGCAGGCACAGCGCCACCTGGTGGATTTTATTAACATCCTCCAAATCATCTGTTTTACAGTAGAAAATAAATATTATATTTAAAAATATTAAAATAAATAAGACACAATAATATAGCCGTGATAATTTCCACTATATGTATATAAAAAAAATAGTGTTTTTAAATCCGGAACTTAACTCCTCGTGCCTTTAATGGCGGACATTTAATGTTGTAACCGCAGTCCCAGACATCTGTATTAATGCATAAAAGCTTCACGAAAAGCGGCGTTGAATGCGTGGTGTTAATTGCACTAAAGTCAGCCACATTCCGCTTTTACTAGTGGCGTTGAGGAGGAGCTCAGTTGTTTATTCATTCACGTCAGCCCCTCGTCCCTTCCCTTCCCTCCTTCCTGCTACACACAACGGGGACTCGCCGTTGTAACTGTTTTTCCCACATTAAAATTAACCACAGTCACGTCGCCACCATAAACCGCTTTTGGAATCAGGTGAGTCGAGCCTTTACGCTTCTCTTCTCTGGAGACAATGCGGCGAACAAATGTAGATGTGCACGTATATTTCTGTACATTTCTGTGTCTGTGTGTCCGCGGTGCAGGAGCGTTGACTTGTCCGGCCCGGCGAGGCGGAGGAGGAGGAGGAGTGTTTCACCCGTAACTTATTAAATTCCTCCTGTCCAGCCATGATAATGTCTGCGCGTTTTGCAGGGGAAAATTTCACAGCCCGTGGGGCTTCGGGACGTCTGCGTTTTCCGCGCGGCTTTTCGCGGTGCCGTACGCAAAAAAAACCAATGCGCGATGTAGGTCAGCAACTACAGCCAAAATGTCGTCTTTTTTTCTCTTCTTTTCTTTTCTTTTCTTTTTTTTACTTCCACGTTCTCTCATGCCACAAACAGATGGCGTCGAGAGAGAGGGGGATGGAGAGAATGGGGGAAAGAGGCGCATAAAGGAGTAGGGGCGACACCAGGCCACATTAGCCCATCACTAATCTACACCCCGCACATACACGCAGCCCACCCCTCCATGCCAGCACACCGGAGGCCAACATGTCTCGGGTAGGCCTGTCTTCAACAAAGTTTTTTTTTTTGCAGTCAACTTGTCGGGGCTCTCTTCTCCTCTACCCACCCCTCTGTCTTTTGAAGATACACCCCTAGTTAATTTTTGATAATGGTTTATTTTGAGCAGGCTGAAGTGTCCACGGTCCACGGTGTTGAGATAACGCCGGTGTCGGCTCCGGGAGCTCACAGTGGAGGGACACAATTTGGTCACAATCCTGCGTACGGGGGATATTTCACTGCAAAGCACCGGGGAGATGCACTGCAGCAGATAACCTGTAGCCCGGGCTGCTGTTGGGGGGGGGGGGGGGGGGGGGGGGGGGTGGAGACGGGCCACCACCACCAGTTGGCTGACTCCTCTCAGGGCTGTCAGGGATCATTGATAGGCCACACAGGTATCCTCCGCCGCACTAATGAGGACACGGCATCCCACGCTGGCTCTTTAGGCTCCCGTGCGGCTGCCCCGATGCGTTTCCCACCGTCTCACTGCCATTTTATGGCACGGACAGCGAAGCCGGAGCGAGCAGTCACGCCGCCGCTGACCCCTCGCATACCTGCCGAGCAGCGTCTAATCATGTAATGAGGGGTGGTGCACTGCGTGCAGCAAAGCAGCTGCATACTGTGCATACCAGTTGGCAGCCCCTGGGCCTAAAAGATGCGCTCTGGTGCAGTTCAGTGTCAGTTTGCACTTCAGTGGCTGGCAGTAATTAAAAAGACATCCTCCGCCGTCGGTCTGTGGGTCATCTGATTGATGGTTATTTAGATGGAAATATTCAAATGACTCAGCAGCAGCCGCGCTCGCTGAGGTATAGCCGCCGTGCTGCAGAACTTGCGGCTTGCGTTCCTGAAAGAGACCCGGTTCCCGTGGCGAAGTGCAGCTTTATGTGATCATTTCGGCGCCCAGGGGAGCGCAGGGCGTCAACCACCGCCATCCGACAGAACTCAGATCTTTCTACTTTTGCTGTAGAGCGCCTCTAGCCACAGTCTGATATCCCATCCCATGTCTTGCGAGTGTCTAAGTGATGTCCCGAACGTCGAGGTCCGCCTCTGCCGTTCAAAAGAGTGCATCTTTTGGCTTTGTCTGCACTTTCCCCCGTCAACTGTGAAGTTTCTCCGGCCGACGACCACTCTCGGGCGCATCGATTGCAGCCTTGAGGTTTTTTGACACCCGCTGTTTGATGAAAACTTCCCCTGTTTGTTCTTGCTGGAAGGCATCTTAGCCAAATATTAATTCTCTCCTCAAACATGCCTTCCCTCGGCTCTCTGCCATATTTGTTGTCTCATGTGCAGACCTTGTGTTGATGGTGTGTTTAATCTGCTCTGCCTTGTGATTTCCATTTATTGCACTCAGTGACGAATTACACAGCTGCGGTGAGCTGGTATGTGGACAGGCCCCGGCTCTGATTGAAGTATAAAAATTTTGGATGATGATAGAAAAGTAGTTATTGATTTAATAATAGTGTACCAAAAAATTTTTGAGCGTGAAGAGTTATTGCTCTGTCTACAAGTTAAGCAGTGCAGCTTTTTACTTCTGGACCAGTCTGAGTCACACGGTGATAAATGAATATCCTGAAGTTTGGATCTATAATGCGTTATTACACTGCTGCCGGGACTACACAATCTGTATGCTACTCAGGGGATCTTAAGCCGTTTCGCTCATGGATCATCAGAGACATGGAGGCTGTGTTGTCCAGCGGCGCTGAGCACAAAGTGTATCCACAGTGTTCCTTAAAAAAACAAACTCTGAATCAATTATCTTACCAGGCCCTGAAATACTGGACACATCTCCTGTAAATGAAGATAAATGAAAATGAGGGTTTTCGCTATTTTCTCCGTTACCAAGATGTGGGAATATAGCTGTGGTGAAAAGGTTTAGAATAGCTGATGATGGTGTCAGCACATTGCAGCGCTCGGCTGTGCTGCAGGCACCGTTAAAAAAAAAAAAAAAAAAAAAAAAAGAGAGAGAGAGGGAGAGAGGCTGATGTTTCTCAGAGCACAAAGGAGGCCTAATGTGTGGGGCCTGTTGGTTACAGCCATGCTGAACGACCTCCAGTGTGCCAGTTGGTTTGTATGTGCTCTGTGAGTCTGGTGTGTAGGCACAATGCTTCTGGAAAGACCCTCTGGATATAAAAGGTGTTGGACTGTTAAAACTAAATTTAGCTTAACTGAAGGTAGCCGGCAGCTGACTGTGTACGGCTTTGTTAATTAATTAATTAATTAATTAATTAATTAATGTGCCATTGGTTGCATTTTTGGCAAGCTCATGGTTGAATGTTTCACTGTTTGTAACATTCATCTGACTTGACTGTGGACCGGAACAAAACAACACAGAGTTCGATCGCTTATGAGAAACAGATACAGGTTTCGAGACAGTAGTCAAAATATGGGTCTAGTTTTAATCTTGTACTCATTTGTGCCAGGAGTGATTTTTTTTTTTTCTCCGGCTGGTGGTGTGGCTCAAGGGATTGCAGTGTCAGCCTGAAATATCTCAGCAACTACTGAGTGGAAATGTTTTACAGACATTCGCGACCCCTGGAGGTTTAATACTACTGACTTTGGCAATCACCTGACTTTTTCTCTATCCCCACTGCAAGGTTGACTTTTATAATCCTTTGGCTTCTCATCCATCACTATTATTGGGACTGACTGTAGTTGTATCCAAGGCTTTAGTTTATGACATGTAAACATTTTGACCTGCACAATTGTTCCTAGTCCCTGTTCACTTTCTCCTCTGATGGTCTCACTTCCCGAGTTTGGGAGGTTGTTTTTCCGACTCTGGTGTGTTCATGTGGTTTCAAGTTGAAATGTTGAAGCAACGTCGATGCTGCAAACTAGATGTGTTGTGTTTTTGTCCTCTAAGCATTTAAGCACCAAGTTGATGGCTGTTTCTGATATACATCGATCAGGCATAACATTATAACTGTCTTCTTAATATCGTGTAGCTCTCCTTGTGCCTCCAAAATAATTGTGATTCATGACATGGGAATGACATGGGCCTGAGGGTGTGTTGTGGTGTCTGACAACAGAAAGTTGTGTTGTTGGGTTGAAGGGAGGGGCCTCTGTGGATCAGACTTGTTCCAGTTCATCCCACAGATACGTGATCAGTTTGGGATCTAGTGAATTTGGAGCCCAGGTCAACACCTTGCGCAGTTTTTCATGTGAATTGTTCCTGACAGCTTTTGTCATTTAGAAACTGCTGCTTTTGTCAAGGAATCTTCATTGCTATGGGGTGGTTGTGCCTGGTCTGGTCTAAGTGGGTGGTACGTGTCAAAGTAACATCCATGCGAATGCCAGGTCCAAAAGTTTCCCACCAGAACACTGAATTCTCACAGCTGGTGGATGTTATTTACTTCTCCCGTCGGTGGTTATAATGTTGTGCCAGATCGGTGTATGTGTGGCAACACAGCCTGAAGGAAACGGAGCAGGGGACGATAAAAATGTCTGAATATGCTCAAATGTATGGTTTAAGGCTCTTGTGAGAGATGGTCTTTCAGCTGAACTTTCCCAGTCGTGAATCATTTTTCGAACATTAAGATGTTGTTGCCGGTGAAGCTGGTGAACATCTGCATGTTTGCAGTCAGGCTGTATTTGCACCCTGCCACCAAACCATTGTGCCTCATTCCGCCGTTAGCGTGGCTGAGGCTCTTGATCTTGTTATTTCTACGCTTAGAAAGAAATTGTATTTGTTCTGTGTCTGAAAACAGACGGCAGACAGAATAACAATGTCTGTTTGTAAGCTGCTGCACACGTTCTGACCTAGAGAACAGCATCATACATTAGACATTTTAATGCAACATGCTTCTATGAAGTTCAGATATGCTTTCTCGCGTGTGCTCTGTCTCTGATGGACTGCTCCAGTATGTAATGCTTATTAGGTGCGAGTCGTGCCTGTCAGTTGTGGTCTCGCTGCTGGTCTGCCTAAATGCTGTACTTGCCAGTTTTCACTGTGTGAAGTTGCTACTCGTTGTCTGGTGAGTTGGTTTGAGCCTGTCAGTGAACCGCAGTCCTGCCAAAATCTCAGAGTGAAAAAGATTACTGGTGTTAAACTGCTTTTGCCACAGTCTAACACAGCAAGCTAGCAGTTAGTTCGTTATTTTATGGCTCAAATCACTGTCAGTCACGAGTCCTTGTGCAGGAAGACGAGCGCTCGTGGCTTCTCGCAACAGTGTTCAGGTGTTAGCCTCTGTGCCGTTAGCTAACTTCCACCTTCCAGTATAATGCAGAGGAGTGGCCTAGTTCATGCCCTCCACGGTGTAATTTTAGCCGTGAGTGAGTTTGCATTGTGTGTATGCGCACGCCGTGTCTTTCTCTCGCTGTCTCTGCTTCTCGTTCCCTCTTTTGTCCTTTCACACCGTCTCGGTGTCTCTCGGTGACGGGACTTTAGTCTCGACGCTGTGCAGCACCCAGGTCTGTGATGCTGAGCCAGTGCCCTCTGTTGTGGATGTATGTTTAGCTTTGCTACACCCCTGTGGAAGGATGGTGTTAGTCTCAAAGGAGCTGGAGACTGTACAGCCATTTTACAGTGTTGCTCTGATTGACAACTTGCTCAGCCATTATTGCCGGGGAATTGAGTCAAAATGTCCTGTTAGATTTTCAGATTTCAGAGAATGTGAGCGCTAGTTTAGTTTGTGAAGAGATTATGTGTAGAATAATAAAAATCTGAAGTTAACTGTAGCTTTATATATCATGCCATGTGTCTTATTATAAGCTGAATACAGACGTATGTCTGGCTGCCTTCATCCTGCTCTCGATTACAGCTGTTTATCTTAATGGCCGTCAAATCCTTTTACCAGTGCCTCTACTTAGCCTTCAGACGGTGATGATGTGCTGACTGTGTCACTGTTTGTGTGCAAGATTTTAAGAATCAAGAATGCAATTAGGTAACAGTGCAATAGTACAGCTCATATGAAATAGGAACGATGATTGTTGATAGAAATTTAATTTCATTAATAATTTCTGTGAGAACTGTGGGAAAATGTTCCAAACAGTGTGTTTGTATCAGCTCACGGTGATGTGGGAGAGTTAAAGCCTTTCATGGGTTCACTAGACGGCGCAATGTGGGACACAGTTTGAGTTGTGTTTTTTGAGCCACAGTTGTTTACATTTTGACTAACTGGCACCATAACAAGTATGCTGATCTGGTTATGAACAGTTCCTGTTTAAAAGGCGCCGTCACAACAACTTCCACTGGACAGTGCAAGTGACACTGAATCTGAAATGTGCAGATGCTGAATACCACAGCTAAGACTCAGTGGACGATTGTTACATTAGAATGCATTAATTTTCACCCCTGTACGTAATGAACTGGCAAGTGAGTGTTTGTATTCATTAACAAGAAGAACAAGGAGTCCTGCAGCAGCTGGTGTGACCCACTGAACGCTGATCTTCACACTATGGAATCATTTGCGTTCATGAAGAGCAAGAAGCAGCGGAGCAAGTTCTTCAAGGTCTTCTGTACAACCTGGTTGTGTACACATGTAGCTGCAGTTTGACAGGCTGGTTGCGCCCGATGTCGTTAACGAATATATTAGTTTTTCTATTCATATTAAAGCACTGATCAATAATAATAATAAGGAGAAAATAACTTAGTTTCTGTATTTAAGGTTACACAGTTTAAATCTTCATTTTATAAGAGCTTCAAGTCCTTGCACGTCATTCAGTCTCAGTGTCATCTCTGGGGGCGCTGTTGTGTAGCAGCAGATATCTACCTGGTGAAGAACAAGAGGGGCAATTTCCCCTTCAGGGATCAATGCAACAGGAGAGCACGGACCATGTTGTTTAAGTTTTAAAAACAGGATTACTTTTAGTATCATAAACTGATCGACATGCATTCAGCTAGCGCTACAGTAGAAAAGTGACTGGGAGGAAAACTTGTTTGAAGGAGGAGGAAGTTGATACTGGAAGACAGAGATAAGAGGGAAGTGATGAAAATGTGAGGGGAGGGAAAAAAGAGGGGGGCAAGGGAAAGAAATGAAAGTAGTTTGAAATCCAACACACGGGAACAAAATTGTAGTCCCACAACAGCAGAGCTGACATTTATTGGGACTCTTAAAAGGTGCCTTCTGTCATAACTCTGCTCTGTTTGATAGCTTCATTGCTTGAAATGAAGGAGGAGGAAGGAATTTGTAACATAAGCGTGAAGCATGGCTGGAATAAAAATTAATCTGGGAGTGATTGATGACCTTGTAAAAAAACAAAACCAGAATCATTTATAGTTCAAGTCTAGGGCAGTATGTGAATGTTTATTTCCAGCTGTGTAGCTGTTTGGGAACATGGGACTTTATTTCCCAAAGAACAGCTCCTCATAAATATATTATACTGTATACTTGCTTCAAGCGCTACAAGTAGGTTAACTTAATGCTGCAGAGAAAACAGTGAGAGTTTTAAGGGCGACTGAAATACAGGTCAATACAGATTGACCTGTTGCCTGTGGACCACAACCGTGGCTGCCATAGCTTTGATTCTGCCATTAGAAAGATGCCAAATTGTCTAAATAGTGTTAGACAGTTTTTTTTAGTATTGTTTTTCTTGTGCAAACATGTTTTGGGCGTTGCCTAACCACTTACAAGCTTCCAGAGAAGCTTTAATGCTCCTTGACAAGGATTTTCTTGCTGTGACTTTTTCAGAATATTCCAGGTTTTCAGCTGGGGTGAGATGTGTTCATGGTGAATGGGTGAAGGTTGTAACATATGAATCTCTCGACTCCACTGTTATACTCCAACCACTAAGTGACCCTTTGTATGGAGGCACTTTGAATTCTCATTCTCAAATCCTTGATTTTACATCCTGAGCAATCCGACTGCGACGGGCCCGCGTAAGTTACAGGTGTCGACGCACATTGACGTAGCGTTTGAGATCTGATACGACAGTTGGAGAATGTGCTGGTCAAGTTCTTTCAGTCGTGTGAATATCCAAGTCGTTCTGGGTCACATTAAGGGTCACCTACTGCTAACACACAACCACTGGTGCCTTGTTCTTGTGGTAAACTAACTAAATAATAAATATAATAAGGATTAACACACAAATGTACTGCATGTTTAATAAAACACATTTCAGTCATGTTAATTAGGGTTGTGGTGATGTTGTGGTGAAGTAGTGATTGGCAGTTTACGACTTGTTTTTCCTCAGTAATCACCAGTGTATTTATTTACCTTTATTAACAGAGATTTTTCTTTCACTCATGCAAACACCACCTTGGTGGGATTACTGTGTGTATGGACACAGATCTCAATAAGTAAATGATAACTCAATATGTGTTTTCAGTGCGGTAGAGAGACTCCAAGTCCCCACACCAGGACATGCCCACTCTGTGGTTTAGATACAGCCATTAGAGACGGCAGCTGTTAAAATATTCTGCTGTGAACCAAATTACGTCCGTGTTTATTTGCATACCGAGCGCAACCCAATGATCGGATCTTGAGACACGTTGGGAGACGCCTGTAAAATGTCAGCTGTGAACATGTATTTTTAGGTGGGTTACTTGTCCCCTGATCACTCAGGACACGTTCAGATAACCGGGTCAGAACGGAGCGAGTGTGAGGGTGTTAACGCGGCGAACTTTTGTGTCACATATAACCATAAGGTCAATCACACCCATACCATATGGTTGCGGGGCCGCTGACATTTACACACCTAGTACATACCTGAACTCTCGCTGTAGGAGGCACATGTGCAAGAAATCGAAAAGTAAAATGTGTGTTGTAGTGCTGATGTTGAACCATTTGAGGCATATTTCAACCAAATACCAAAATCTCTATATGCTCCTACCTTTCTGGTAAAATATACCTCCTCTGTCTGCCTTCCAAGTTTAATAATAAGTATTATTATCCACTGAATTCAAAATATGGCCTCTTATTAAACCTATTAGTCAGATTTTTTTTTTTTTTTTTTTTTTTAAAAAATCAGTATAATCAGATATATGTAACGAACATTTTTGATGATGTCAGCTTGGGTTATGCACTGATACAGAGCAGATACCAGTGGTGTTTTTAGGTTAAATCAGTAATCCTCATTGTTTGGAGGGCAGTGGAATATACTTATCTTGGAGTAATATGAGGTGAAAGATGCTGTGAGCCTGTACCAGCAAGAAACATAGACTAGATGCCCTATGGTGTCCTATTGTCGCTGTTACTAAAAGAGGAAACGTTTGTGTCAAAAGTAGTGTCTTGACTCAGCCAAAATGGACACACTTATTTTTAGTTGCAATGTCATTATATTATTGTGTTCCTGAATGAAGTTGACTACATTCTCTCAGCAGTCACAACAACAACACGTGCCTCATGACTCCAGAGCTCGACTGAGGATTAGAGCATGTTTATTTTGTAAGCGATGCAGCAGTATTTGTACCTTATTACATGCATTGCAAAAATAAACTGCTAATTCAACTCATTGCCTATCAACAAATATTGTCATTGTAGCCCACAGCGTAACTCATTCAATGGGTTTACATGCATGTGCCTTAATCCGACTTTAACTGGACAATTTAAGTGCATGTAAACACGTTACTCTGACTAAAATCTGAATTCTCTCTGGAACAAATATATCTAAGAAAGTCGGTCGCAGAAAAAGAACCATCTAGTTGTTTGAAATGCTGGTCTGCCCCATGAACAACTCTCGTTTATTATATGATGTAGTAGGTCAACCAGAAACCCGCTGTAAAGATGCATATTGCCACCTAGCGTGGAGGAGAGGGACATGTTCCTGTCAGTTGTTCGATTTTCTCTGTTGCATGAAACCTGGGACAAGGACTGTAGTCAGATTTAGAACATAGCTCAAATTAAGCTGTGCATGTAAACGCACTGGATTAATCTATAGCCCCTTTCACGTCGAACGAAAAACACTCTAACTTACACGATGATGCTGATGTACCAGCCTGTCACATTGTGATTTTGTCACTGGACGGCCTGTCAGAATGTGTCATTGTAGAAGCTCCAGGGCTGCGAGCAGCTCAAAAACAGATCAAAGTTTTGATCTACTCCCGTATAAGACACTGATGTCTGAGGGGCAGAGATTTTTGTCCATTTTCTTTTTTCAATCTCATCTCATCTCATCTCATTTTACATACCACTTAATCCTCACTAGGATCGCGGGGGCTGCTGGATCCTATCCCAGCTGGCATCGGGCGGGCGGCGGGGTACACCCTGGACAGCCTATCGCGGGGCTAACACAGAGACAAACAACTGTTCGCACTCACACCTAGGGTCAATTTAGGGTCACCAATTAGCCTAACGAGCATGTCTTTGGAGGTGGGAGGAAACCGGAGTACAGGGAGATCATGCAAATTCCACCCAGAAAGGCCCGAGCTAGACTCGAGCCCAGAGCCCGTGATGACGTATGAGAGGGAGGAAAAAACAGACAGGCAGCTCTCACAGCGGGGGGGTCAGACCCGGGACTGCTGGTGGTGTCAAAGCACACCAAAGGCGACCCGGGTCTGAAAATCCTGTGTCAACTCAGTATTTCTGATGTGAAAGGGGTACATGTCAGACAGTGAAAACCCCTGAAATACACCAACACCAGTGCATCTGTGATCACATCAAATCGACTGATACATCAGCTGTTAATTGTCAGCTTTGATAAAGGTTGAGTTTATCTGAATGGGGTTGTTTCTACGTAGAATATTATAATGTTACTGGCTGTTTATGTGTTAGAGAGGACTTGTGAAAACCCACAGTTCCATCCTTCCTTTTCTTCCTTTTCTTCTTTTGCTGCAGCCATGTTTGTGAAACCACAAAATAGAGCGAGACAGGTTTTGTGCTCTCTTTCTCCCTCCCTCGCTCCATATTTTTTTTCTACCTCTTTCTGTTTTTCTCTCTCCAGCTCTCTTCCCCTCCCCCTCTTTCTGTTCCCTTTCCTCCTCTCTCCCTCTTTCATTCTCCCTCCCTCCCTCCATCACGCTTTACCCCTCCCTCTCCTTTTTGCCTCTCTTTCTCTCTCTCTTCCTCTCTCACGTTGCACACTGCCCCTCCCTCCCTCCCTCCCTCTTTCTCACTCTCACGTTGTTCCCTGCCCCATCTCTCTCTCTTTTTTCAGTCTTTTTTTCTGTCTCTCCCTCTCTTGCTCTCTCTCTCTACATCCTCCCCTCCCCCAACGCTGCCTCTCATTTTCTTTCTCTCTCCCTCCCTCCCTCCTCCCTCCCTCCCTCCCTCTCTCTCGTTCTCCTTCTCTCAATCTCCTCTCACTCCACCATTTCACTCCCTCCCTCACTCGCTCATTCACTCCACCTCCCGTCCCTGCTCTCTTTATCTCCTCCCCTCCCTCCCCTTTCAATCCCTCTTTCATTCCACGCAATCATCTGTTCTCTCTCTCTCTCCCTCTCTCTTCCTCTATTACGTCCCCCATTTTGTCCTCTGCCATTTCTCTCTCTCCCTCCCTCCCTCCCTCCCTCTTTCGTCCATGTTCTCTCCATCTTGTTGTTTACCTCTCCAGGACATTTATGATACAAACTTTATTTTAAAAAATGTTTTTTTTTTCCCCAGAAAAAAAAACAAAAACCTGTCGAGGGTTGAGGCCATTAGGTTTCCAGAATAAAAGCCTCATCTTGAGCACAAAGCTTCCCTCCCAATTATAATCGTGTCTTATTTAACCCGTCCATCTTGGTGCCATTTACTGGACTCATGTTATTCTCATTAGCCTAAATATAATTGGCCCCCTCCTGTAACACTGTGGCCCAGAGACCAGGGTGAACCCCACTATGGTGGTTGCTTTCCTGCTTGCTTACATTCAACAAGTGGCTTACTTCCCAGGCTACAAAACAACCACAAATGAGCGTCGTCAGCCTCAGGGGAATGTAAACTAGATGAACCAGGCCTCACCTGTCAGGATTACAGACAGGACGACCTCATGAGCCGAGCTGCTCCATCTGCACAGCTGGAAGCTGCAACCATTGTTAGTTCACTGAGGTTTTACTGCATGTAAAGTGCAAGTGTTGCTGCTTGGGCTCAGCATTGTTTATAATTGTGTCTATTTTCTACGTCTGCAGAGTGTCACCATCTATATTAGTCTGACTCCTGGGTCTGACTCTGAAACTTCTTTGTCTCCATAAACATCTTCCTCACAGAGATCAGTGTGAAGCGTACAAGTCTATCATATGTTAGCAGATTGACTCAGAACCACAAATCTTTCTCTTTGTTTCTCTGAATTCAGTTTGTTATTGAATCCAACAGAAATGATACCACTTCTAGTTTATCTCTGCTTCAGCAATGAGTCCTTTGCATCTTGCTGGCTTAGCCGAAAATAGCAATATCCGGTTTGATTTAATCTAATCTTATTTTAAATGAAAGGTTTCCCAAAATAATCAGGTTTGTCATGTTTCCGTGTTAACATTATTTGCTCCGAGCATAATTTAAAGAAATAAAATACATGTTGTGAAAGCCTGAGCTCAAGATTCTTAATTTTAATAAGTGGAAATTAGAAAAATAATGAATCAAAAAACAACCAAAGAACACTATGAATAATAAAGTTGGATTTGTATTTTTTTTTTAATCTCATTAGTCTACCAGCAAATTTGAATTTATTTATGAAGGCACAGAATGAGATACTTGGTCCTCTGGTAACCAGCTGATTGATTGATTTATTGATCCATTATTGATAAATTTACCCAGCTGCCATTATGGTGATATGCTTTTATGCTTAAAAAAACGATCTAACTTAAAATCTGAACATATTTAACCACGTTCCTACCAGGAATGTCACTAACCTCTGTTTTCTCTCTTTGATGGACTGTGCATGTCACAGACAGACAGCTCTGTCCAGGACATGTCGACTCGGCCCCACCTCTCTTATCTGCATATATCCCGATCAAACTAGGAGTTTACACCAGTTCTGGTCACCACTTCACTTTATGCTGCCTTGTGATTTTATCAGTTTTACAGTGATGGCCACGGAACAGAAAACATTTCTTCTTGACTGCTAGAAAAGAGGTTTGCACTGACTCACGTGTGTGCATCGCATTAGTTTCAGAGTCACAGGTCTATATTTGTTTGGAAGGTTTCTTGTATTGTATATATGCACTGTAAAGTTTATGTGGCTACTTGGCTTTCATGCTGCCGACCTGAGCAGATTAGTTGAGATAAAAGGCACAACTCTTCTTAGTGTCCATCTTCACTGGGAAATCATCTGCTTAGTTTCTTGTTAATGTAAAAATATAAATGTAAAATATAACATCAGTTTAAAGACGATCGAAACATTTTGCATATTCAAGTAATGGTATTTTGATTGATCATTTAAAGATGAAACTTCATTTCACTTGCAGACTGTATTCAGTGAATTCATCTCTGTCAGACTTGTCTGGTTTAAGGACACAGACTAACCACTATATATATAAATTGTATTTTAATTGTATTTTAAAGCATTGTGCAAAGATAAAATATAAACATCAGTTATGACTTAATTAATTAGAAATAAAAGCAGCAGCATATTGAAAAAAAAAATAAAATTAATAGGATATGAATAATAGCATAGAGACAGACTTACAACCACACCCACAATCAACAACAGCCACAAACGAAGTGAATTCACTTTAGATTTGTGATCATACATGACATCACTTGTGCAGTTCACCTCAACAAAGGACATAAAAGGACATAAGTGAACATTTTGGGGACATTTTGTGTGTAGTTTAATATTCTGGCGAAACTAATCACTAATCATTTAATCAACCTGGGACACTAGTCAACTCAGTGGGTCCCAAAATCAGGGAGTGGAATGAGGTCAACAAGGTCTGTGAAAAGGTTTCCATCTAAACGTACAGCAGATGATGAGTTGTTATCGGCTCAAAACACAACTTGTAAAGCAAAGAAAAGGAAATATGACGAGGCACACATCGCCCTCGGTTTCGCCAGTGGGTAACGAGGAGAGAGCGCAGTGTGTTGTGTGTCTAGAAATATCAGCTTCTGACAGGTTGAAACCAAACAAGTTAAGACGCCACTTGGAGGCGGCACATTCAGAGCATAAGGACGAGCCAGATGAGTTTTTCAGAATTTCTTTCATAAACTGTCGTGCACAACAGAATTGCTGTATAAAAGCTCCATCTGTGTCTTCAAATGCTCAACTTGCTTCATAAAAAGTTGCCTACAGAGTTGCTCAGTCTAAAAAAAAAAAGGAACTATAGCAGAGGAATTAATATTAGCCTAGAAAGTAACATTGACGGGTCATTCAGGTTATCTGAATGTAGGTCATTAGATTTAGCTTATAAATAAATGGCTCTGATTGGTTGAAGGACTATCCAAACATGCAGATATATCTTTATTTTTTTATTTAATCTGGTCCCGTCGGTTAATGTTTAACTTATTCAAGTAACACTTGCAGTGCTAGTATTAAGATAAAAAAAAACTCAAGTTTCTTTCACCAGCATCAAAAAACAGTCAAATGATTGTCAGAGTTAACGTTTTCCTGTGAATTGTTTTGCTTCCAGCTAAGCCCCACCCACTTTCTCTGGGTGTTCACTAACACTTTAGTTCTATATATAATGTGTTTATGTCATTCTCCAGGTTAAGTTTTAATTCCTAATTGTCCGTGCTTGGAAATTCATATTTCATATACTTCAGCTCGGTCAGATTACCACGTAAAACTGGTCCAGCTCATCAATCAGTATCTGGTTTCTCATAGTAAACACAGCGCTGCACTTTACGTTGTAATATCAACTGGAGTGACTGTTGTCAGCAAAGAGAGTCCCTTTATAGAAATGAATATTGTGTTGTTAATGTTGTGTGTGTACATTATGTTGTTGAGAGAACACACTTTAACATAGACTGGCTCAGACACTCATGATAGTCCACACCAGAGTCTCCACAGAGGTAAACTGTTAATTCATTTTTGGCTTTAAAATCAGGCTTTTGTTTGTTTTATTCTGGAGCCGACACAAGCTGTAGATTCACTGATTTTGATTGCTTTTTATGACATTATCCCTGGTTGTGGACTGTCGTTAGAGACGGTGAGTTAGAGACGGTGCGCTCCAACTTAATTGTTGGTAACAGTCTTGGCATATGTAGCAGAGTATGTGTCTCAGCTCACAGATGGTGACACAGAGTCAAGTGGTGTCTTCACGACACGTTGTTAACAAGCTTGTGAAATATACTGAAAATGATGGGATCATTGTTGATTAACTTCCCAGCAATATATAACTTTAACATAACCTTGACCCAGACACCAAGCAAGGGTTTATCTTGCTTTCCAAGAAATGTAGCTAGCCAGTGATGTTTTTTTAGCATGTGACTACATACGAAGAATATTGGCAGATATGTTCTGAAAATACTAATTTATCAGCATCTACTTACATCACACATAGTAGTGATGGAGACCGTCCAAGTATAGTCACGCCTAAGGATTGGCATCGATAACCGGTTCTTCTAAAGAACTAATTCCAACTGGGTCAATTCATGGATATCATTAGCCTCCATGCTTATCAAATCTCCTTATCGATACTTTTTGTAATCTTTACATCCCGGTCTAGATGGTGGCAGTAATTCACCTAAAAGTTGTTTGCCAACCGCCATAAAACAAAAGAAGAAGAATCTTTACGCCAGTCGAAGCACGTCATTCACATCACATGATGACGAGGAAGAGGCGATGGCGGAGAGACTAAAACGGTCGAAAGTGTGGCTTCGCTTCTCCAGAAGGGACTGTAACAGCGCAACGTGCAGCATATGCAGCACAGTAATTCCAAGCATTTGTCGACGACGCACGGCATTAAATACAGAGAGAGCCATGTGTTCGACAATCTCTGGTCAACAAGTGGAGCTAACGCTAAGTCTCAGAGACAGAGCAGTGCTAGTGAGGATCCAGTGGCCAATTTCCTATTTGTTTTCTCACACAAGCTCTTATTTCTTGCTTAGAAGCTCAATAAAATTGCTGTTGTTTACACAAAATCACAACCGCCTACTTTTTCTAGACCAAAAATTCAAGGAAGGACTTGATAATCGGTTAAGAATCAGATCGATGAGCAGAATCGATAATGGCATTGGTATCAATAAAATCCTATCGATGCCCATCCCTAGTCACACCAGAGCATTAATCCAAATGTTTATTTTGTCCAATTTCTCATTGCCCTCCATATTTTGCTGCTTGCGTCAGTTTCATAGTTGGTAGGACATGGTTGACCATGATCATTAGCACCATCTCCCAGTCTCTGTGTCGATCTGATCCTTAATTTTGCTGGAGGTGCACCAATCGAGCGTTGACATTAAAGGAGAAACTTCTTCACATTAGACTGTGTGTGTGTGTGTGTTTGATTGATTGACGTATTGGGAAAATGGATTCATTGGACTGTCTGACATGTCATTAAGGGCTGAATAATTCCTCTATTCTCTCCTTTAAGTCTAGTTTTCTCTGTTTCTTCTCTTCGTCCATTTCTTCTTATTCTTTTACCGCATTCTGCTCCCATCCCCCTCTGTCTCTCTCTCTCTGTCTTTCCTCCTCCCCTCCCCTCTCTTTTCCATGAGTATTCTTTCCTTCCGCTCACTCCTCTCTCTCTTTCTCTCTCTCTCTCTCTCTCTCTCTCTCTGTCTCTCTCTGTCTGTCTCTTTTGTCCATTTGCTCATCTCCTTGTCAGTCACCTTCCATCTTCCATCTCTTCCTCTTTCCCCTGTCACACACTTGCATCCGAGTCTGTGCACGAAACAATCTCCCAACACTTTTCCGTACTCATAAACCTCACTTGATAAATGGGGGAGTGAAAAGGTGCAGAGAGAAAGAGATGCACAGATGAAACACAGGAAGAGGACTCGGCAGCAGATAAAGGAAGAGAGAGAGAGAGAGAGAGAGACAGACAGACAGGGAGGGAGAGGCAGAAACAAAGAGGAAGGATGACAGACAGAGACGGAAGAAAGGAGGGAGAGTGAAGCGAGAGGCAGTCCGGTGGATCCATGATTTCAGACTGGTTTTATTTTTGTTGATGTTGATGATGTGTGCGAGTGTGTGGGTCTTGGAGGTGACTTAGCCCATTCATCACCAGACTATCGAGGATCAACATGAGCTGCTTGTTTGTTTTTAAACCCACCGGCCACATGCTCATTTGTCGGAGGCATATTTAGTTTGTTTCTGTCTGCTCTCTGTTTGTGCTGGTGTGACCAGAGTCACTACCGAAACTGTGCTGAAGAAGGAGGAGGAGGAGGAGGGCAGCGTTGGCCCCGCCTCCCCTCATCCCTCACGTATAAATAGGAGGCGAACATAGCCTATTCTCACTCAACACTCGCACTGAAGAATGAGATCCTTAAAGCACCTGAAACCTCACAGCAGGAGGAGTGTGGTGAGTTCATTGGCTCTCACTCACAGCATGTTAAGTGGTAGTTTATTGGAAGTGGTGGTGGGGGATTGAACCCACTGCAGCCGGTAGACGGGGTAGAAAACTGCCGTCAGAGATGCTTTGGTTCTTTCTAGATTTTCTTTGTTTGTAAAGTTGCCGGCAGTGGGTTTGTTATTTCTCCCAAATTAAGAATGGACACTGGTTTACATCACCTTCTCTCTTTGAGCTTTTCTGCTCTTCTTCATCGCTCTCTTTTTTCTCTTGCTTGTTGGTTTCACTTCACTTTATTTGTTTTTTTTTTATTATCATTATTTTTTTTTCATTATTCTGTCTGGCTTTCATTTTGGCATTTTCTTTTCTCCTTCTGTCTCCTGGTTGCTGACTGCCTCTCCCTTCCTCCCCCCTCCTTCCCTCTGTCTCTTCATATCTTTCTTCCTCTTTCTTCCTCTTGCTCTCTTTCGCCTGCTGCCTCAGTCTCACCCTCTCACTCTTTCACTCATCCCTCCCCTCCCTCCCTCCCTCCCTCCTTCCCTCCTTCCCTCTCTCTCTTTCAGCCTTCTTCCTTCTCCTGTCCACCCATTCCTCCTTATCTCCCCTTCACTTTCCCTCTACCTTTCATTTTCTCTTTTTTCTTCCCCCCCTCCCCTCCATGAGACTCTTGTCTGCTCTGAGCTCTTTCTCTCTCCCTCCCTCGCTCTGCTCTCTCCTCTCCTCCTCTGTTCTCTCTGCCCTCCTCTGTTTTTGTCTCCTCTCCTGTTTTTCCATTCTTTTTTTTTTCATTTCTTAATCTTGCTCAGTTTTCTTTCTCTTGCCCCCCTCTTGCACTTGAATGTGTGTTTGAGTGTGTGTGTGTGTGTTTTTATGCGTTCAGATCAGTAGGCCATCTAATCCCCCACAACACACACACACACACACCATACATGGTTAGTGTGCTGGATTAGGATGCTGTCTTTTATAGTTCCTGTGTGTCAGTCACCAGATCTGAAGGTTTTCCTTTGGACTGGCTTCATCTGGGATCACTTCTTGTTCCAGAAAGACTGATTTTGGAATCGGTTTGTGTCCTTGGGAGTTGTCTGTTTTTGCACGTCCTTCCAAGTGATACAATAAATGGCTCCTTAAAAATCGAAATCTGTGTTTCTTTCTCTCTGGACAGCTGACTAAAGAAAGAAAATTGATCGGATGATGAGCCTCAGCACCCCCTTCTCTTTTATCGGCCCACTTTTTGATGTAGGGTGCATTCTCAGTAGAAATTATTATCGTAACGTTTCAGGCTTGCGGAGGATTTACTGTATTGACTGATCGAGTGTTACTGGCTCCCAACAAAAACAGATCTTCACCTTTGCCTTCCCGTCGAATATATAGTCTCTATAATCTGTGCGTGTGTGTGTCTTTCTGTTGCAGGAGGAGGCGAGCCGGCGCCTGGGTAGATGTGAGCCCAAGGTAATGGCCAGGCTGGTGGACACAGGCACACAGACAGATCCAGTAGTTGTGCTGTCCTTGGCCCAGGCCGCCGTGCTAGGTCTCATCTCCCAGAATGAAGTGTTTGGAGCTACCATTGCACCCAACGGCTTCTACACCGGCGAACCCAAAGAGTCCCCTGCGCCCCCAGTAGACGGAGTCGACTACGAGTACGCGGACCAGCTTATCGGAGCCAACGGAGATTACCTAGGAGACAACTTGGGAGAAGACGGTCAAATGCAACCCAGCTGCAGTCAGAGGAGGTGGCAGCAGGGGCCACCCCAGCACCCGGACACGAAAATGGTCGGCCCCGATCGCCACGGCCTCCAAGGCGGCGGCGACGTGTCCTCGTCCCACGTGAAAGGGGAAGGGGTGAACTCTGGAATGTCCTCCTGTGTCCACATTCTGAACAATATGGCTCCCAGGGGTGGTTTGGTCCAAGTTGATCCGGCCACCCTGAGAGGCGCCAACAAGAACTGTGCAGAATGTGAGCGGGACGCAACCAACCAACAGCAAGCCAACACACACGTCCATCCTCCTCCACCCCAGGTGCCGCACAGACCGGCGGAGCAAGGCCACAGAGGGCTCCCGGGGCAGCGCCCGATGGGGGCCCACGGTCGCAGCGGCCGAGAGGATGAGGAGGATGTAGAGCACCAGGGGAACGCGATGATGAAACCCACGCAGCAGGAGGAAGCCATCAGCAGCTACTTCCAGACTAGTGAAGTGGGCAGCTATGATTCAACGGAAATGGGAATGGGGGGCGAGTACGAAGACAGCAGCCAGAGCATGATGTGGACAGATGGAACCGCTGGAGGGCAGCACCAGCAGCCTCCCCAGCACCAGCCCCCTCGTCGACACGGAGGCCGCAGAGTAGACCGGCTGGACATCAACATCCAGATCGACGAGTCCTACTGCGTGGACGTGGGAGATGGTCTGAAGCGCTGGAAGTGCCGCATGTGCGACAAGTCGTACACCTCCAAGTACAACCTGGTCACACACATCCTGGGCCACAACGGCATCAAACCGCACGCCTGCCCACACTGCGGCAAGCTCTTCAAGCAGCCCAGCCACCTCCAAACCCACCTGCTAACCCATCAAGGCACCCGGCCCCACAAGTGCACGGTCTGTAAGAAGGGCTTCACCCAGACCAGCCACCTGAAGCGGCACATGCTCCAACACACCGACGTCAAACCGTACAGCTGCCGCTTCTGCCGCCGCGGCTTCGCCTACCCCAGTGAACTGCGGGCGCATGAGGTGAAGCACGAGCGAGGCCGCTGCCACGTCTGCTCGCAGTGCGGCATGGAGTTCCCCACCTACGCCCACCTTAAACGCCACCAGGCCAGCCACCAGGGCCCCCACACCTTTCAGTGCACCGAGTGCAACAAGTCCTTTGCCTACCGCAGTCAGCTCCAGAACCACCTCCTGAAGCACCAGAGCCCGAGGCCTTACACCTGCTCCCAGTGCGGCCTGGAGTTTGTGCAGCTCCACCACCTACGTCAGCATTCGCTCACTCATAAGGTACTAGCACCACCGTCCGACACCTCCACTCCAACCTTAATCTTCCTGACCGCTCGAGTTACAGATATAATTTAAATGTTACCTGTATATGATCATTAAACTGTCGATTAAAGGAAAATGATAGTGGAGAGATGAAGCAAATGGGTGCAAAGAATGGGCTATTATCAAAGGGAAGGACATGTGTTCACCAAAGGCCTCACCTCAGTTGATCTTCTGTCATTTACTCACTGAAATACGGGCAGAAAGGTAACAGCACTTAGCCTAGCAGGCATTCATCCTCTGTGCTTCTTTTTCCTGCGTGTTTTGTTGAATATTTGTTTGGACAAAAACTTTTGAGGTCACAACAGATGCAACAAAATGTCCTTGTGGAACATAGACAAATTAAGCAGCCAGCCTAAATTTTAATCCGGAAAAATATGGATGCCGCTTCATCACAAACATAGAAAGGACAGGCTTTGCTATAGATTTCTCATCAGTATGAGGCTTTTATCATTGCAGTGTTAACAGGTCTTGACGAGGAAATGTGATTTTTGCATGGAGGGAGTCTGAGTACAGTTAATCACCCGTTCACTACTCAATAGAGCGAGCTCCAGGATGTGTGTCCCCAGGACATCATCAAGAAAATTGAGTTTCTAGCTCTTGAATGAGGTTTGTTCATTATTAACAAAGTAGGACTGAGCATTCAGACATTCTACAAATTGTGTTCATTCTCTTATAAATTATATTCCGAATGTGTTTTTGCACCGCGCGCCGTTTTCCTGCACAGGTGCTTCTGCCTCATCATTGGAAAAAAGCATCATCTTCATTTAGAGACATTTAGATTCAAAAAGCAAGGGAAATGAGGAGCAGAATAAATCTGTCTGCTGAGTGTTGCATTTTACCAAAAATCTCAATCTGCACATCCTCGAAGCTGAGCGTCTTCGTGTAGCCCTCATTATAGCCCTCGTCAGAATGAAATGTCTGTAATTGCTCAGTGCCCCCTGCTCTGCACACATTCATGCAGGTGAGGAGGGAGGAGAGCACAATTAATTTTACACGTGCAACATTTTACAAGTGCAACTCTTGTCTTTTCCAGTATTTACTGTTGCAGATGGACAAAGAGATAGTGGACAGACAAATATTCCACATCGTGACAAATGAAAATGCTTCTTTATGAGGATTTACTTAAATTCCATTTCTAGTGGGGCAACCAAATCCAGAGCTCATCGTCGAGGCGGGAGTGTTGAGGGCATTTCTCAGTGGGGAGTGTTTTCTTCCCTGGCTTGTATTTGAGCTTCCTGGCTGCCCACTGCTCCCCCTGGTGGACAACAGCAACACAACCATTTGTTGTGCAGACAGTGGGGCAACCGGACAGTCTGCCAGTTCACCGGCTTAGAAAAACACCATCTCTCGACCCACCGCTGACCTGTAGTGCATATTCGTGCCTCTCAGTAACCCAGAATCCACTAATTGAGTCCTATGTCTTCCTGCGCTGACATTGACTGCAGAGTGCAGTGTATGAGGCAGCAGCATTCATTTAGACAAGCCTCAAGGCCTTAGATGTTTGTGAGCCGTCCTCTCTTGTGACCTGTTTCTCCATGTTTAAATATTTCCTGTGGCGTGTGGTTGAGAATATCATGGCAGCAGAAGGGGCTTTTTTTTTTTTTTTTTCATCTGGACGGTAGTAATCTCTTTGGCTAGATCTAAAATGGCTGCCATAGTTTTTGACATGGTCAAAGAAATGATCTCACGGGTTGGATATGAATAACATTATACCTCTCATGGTATGTGCATGGCATGATATCAGCTGATAACCAGCTGTTCTGTCTATTAGAGTAAAGTTTTGACTTGCTATTTCTCCTGCACATTGGACCGGAAAGTGGCACATTTCCTGCTGTTTTATGGATAAAAAAAAATCTACCACGTTGCAATAGATGACATTAAATTAGGCGTTTTTACAGATAGAAACCAGTTGTAGTCTTTCTATGGAGAAATAAACCCCTGATAGTTGTGGGATGTGATTTGAGCTTGAGCTACATTTCCAATATGTATTTATTTATTGGATAATGCCAAGACAACAAGCACTGGATTATAATGCTTTTCAAGGAACCTCTGTAGTTATACAAAGCTTCGTTTTGGTGTTAACCATTCATACTAGTTCTAGTGAACACCACAGGAACACATCCATCACGTGGATGGACTCCTTCATGTGATTGCTGTTGCTGTGATGAAGCTCTTAATCACTCCTCTTCATAAATATTCTCAGTGTGTGGACAGCGTGTTTGTCAGTGGAAATCATTCTCTGGAATCATCCATGTCAATATAGTGATAACTTCCACTTCTTCCTCCAGAGTTTTCACTACATTAGTTGTACGAGTCTGGAAAGACTGTCATAACTTCAGTTTGACTGGCTGACGGAGGCACACGACCACGTGGTGGTAATTCTAGCACCTGTATGATTTGTTAGCACGTTTATGGACTTTTAGATAACGGTGTCTTTCACACTAAATATAAGCATATGAGATTGAGGACAGTGCACGTTTGGACGCAGATTCATGCGACGGAAGTAGTTGGATTTGTCTCCATGGGCTGTGACTGTGTGGACAAACAGGACAAATGAGAGACACTGGTGTGACCTGTCGCTCTTAGCTCTCAGTGCTTTTGTCAGTATTTTCCCTCCACGTTTCTCACTTCATCTCTCTCATTGTCTGAAAACTTGTTAATGAAGCAGCCAATCCACTTCTGTCTCACTTTTTTTTGTAAATAAGGAAATATTGCAGCAGTGATTTGCGTATTCGACTGCCCCTCACTCTTTCGTTTGCACCCTGCAGGGGATGAAAGGCCACAAGTGCGACGTGTGTTCCAGAGAGTTCACCTTGTCCGCCAACCTGAAGAGGCATATGCTCATCCACAACAGCGTCAGACCTTTCCAGTGTCACGTCTGCTTCAAGAGCTTCATCCAGAAGCAGACGCTCAAGACCCACATGATCGTCCACCTGCCTGTGAAGCCTTTCAAATGCAAGGTATTTGAACTCGTAAGCGACGGGAGCCGCTGGACGACTTTCTTATTAACTGGTGTGAAATGAGATGTGCTGATGCGTCTGAGTTCTGTTGGATTTAATTTAATGTGACAGGATTATGTGAAAATGCTTCCAGAGGCAGCTCATAAGGGATTAACAAATTGATATCAGTGACTTTGCTAAAAATGAAAATGAAAAATCACAGGCATTCGTGGCAGCTCTCAAAGAGCAGTTTTCATCACTAACTACCATCTACTAGTACATTTTTCAGTGTATGTTGTTTCTGTTCGTGTCTGTGCTCACAAGTGTCCTCGTTTTAAATAGTTGTTGTTGTGTATTTTTTCCAGGTATGTGGCAAGTCTTTCAACAGAATGTACAACCTGCTGGGCCACATGCACCTCCATGCTGGCAGTAAGCCCTTCAAGTGTCCTTACTGCACCAGTAAGTTCAACCTGAAGGGAAACCTCAGCAGGCACATGAAGGTCAAACATGGAATGGACGTGTCTCCAGAAGGACAAGGTAAGATCTGTTTTTATTTGGACCATAGACTGTTTAAATATGGACGGTGTGTCCCCACTTCTTTGCACTGGCCAAACTGACAGTATTTTCCCGGGGATTTGGGCAGCGGCATCTTGCCATTATGGAGCCAGAGTTTTCGCGCTGTGGTCCTAGAGTGGAGCCACACGGAGCCGCGGCATCGATAACCCGACCACACTTCCTCTAGACTCACTCGCGTTTTTGTTTAATTAACTCTACTACACTCTACTCTACCTCCACCAGCTACAACGATTATACACTGTACTTCTGCGCTTCATGGAGCGGTTGGCATAGCAACCGGTGGTTTCCAGTATGTCATCTTGTTACTATATCGTCAAGTAAAACCAAAAAATTTAACCTTGAACATCCATCAACTTTATATTAACCACATAAAATCACAGAAACCATCCTTGGAAAAAAATTTGATGTGCATTTCAGTGTTTTAGGTGGAGCTTATGACCTATACTGCAGCCAGACACCAGGGGGAGCTCTCATAGTTTTAGCTTCACTTACGAGGAGCTATTCCACTGTCCGTCTTTATACAGTCTATGGTTTGAATACAGAGATATTGACACTGCAGTCATCATGCTGCCAACTTTAGCCAAAGCCTGTTTCAGAATTTTTTTTTTAATTACATTGAGTGGTACAAGAATGTCTTCAGGCTCTGAAAATCTTTTCACTCCATCAACCTCTTAGTACGTGCAGTGTAAAACTACGTGCACGCACAGGTTTGTGCCAAGGATTTCTGCAACGTTGAACAGAACATGGGGCATATTCGCCATAATGAAATTTAATATACATACAAATGGACTTAGACTCAGCTTTATTGATCCCTTGGAATGACTCCCTCAGGGAAATTGTTTTTCCAGCAGCTATATACAAAATAGAAACGAGAGAAAATAAACAACGTACAATAAACGATAAACTGATGGTGACGGTGTGACAAATAACAATATACTGTGAAAATAATAACATAAAATAAATTAGAAATAAATAAAACGTTAAACAAAGGAAGGGCGTCTGGGATAAATGTAGTTCTTCCCCTTCGTTTCCTCAAATTTAGTTTCCTGCAGCTTCATGGTGAAATGATTCTTTCCATTATGAAAATTTGATGGATTGTTTTGTACCAATCATCCAGAGGGCGTCTCTAGCAGCTACAGTCTGTAAACCAAATAGGTGTTTTGCTTTTATATTAAGGCTTTTTAAATGTAGAAATCCAGTGAATAATTCCATCCAATTTAAAGTATTTTTTGTGTATCACATGATTTCAACAATCAGAGGAGCCTGAATGGTGAGACAGCTTAACAGTAATTAATAAATTATTAATTAATTAATAACACATGAGTAGATTTTCAAACCAACCAACCAAATACTAGAGTGATTTAAACTGAAAGAAAATAAATAAATTGTTCAACTCATTGCAAACTAATCTGTTTAATCTGTTTTAAATGAACCTGGAAGAGATATTTTATTACTTTTATCAACATCTCAGCTGTTCATAAAAGTCATTGCGTCGTGTGTGTGATTTGGATGTAACTCATTTCATATCAGCAGTAAACGCAGATAATTGTAAATAAAATATTTTCTTCTTCTTTTTCTGGGTTTTTGTCTAAGCGCTACAGGGCATATTACTGCCCTCCATAGGGTAAAGTTAATCACTACGACTGCTCTTCAGGCTCTCCTTCTTGCTTTCCACATTGCTTTCTGTCGCTTCGATCGCTGCCTGATTTCCCAAAACGAATTTGCGACATCCCCATAATAAAAATAAAAATTCAAAACAAGAATATTTTTTTAATTAAAGGTACCATTGGAAATGTTTGTGTAATCTAAAACATTTTTCGTGTTTTTCAGAAGTTCTTCCGGAAATGGAAAGCCAGGGGGAGTATGAAGGACAGAACTTCAGCTTTACATCACCGGATAGTATGGACAATGGTGGCTCCCAGAACCTCACCAAACTCACTACAGCCAACATGGACGACATGGAGGAGTATTACAATTTTGGGAAGGATACAAGCAGCTACGCTACACCTTGAGTGTTGGTTGAACCGGAGAACGTGTTGACTTTCTTTTATTTTGAAGGCAGAAGGAAATTACAGCATTGTTTCGACGGCTTCGGGAGACTCGGGGATAGGGGATATTTTCTTTTCGTTTTGGCCTCCTTCCAGAAGAGCCAGACCTGACGAACTATGATGGGCGGCCAGGAAGGAGAAGCACTTGAAAGCAAAGACGTTTCAACTCTGTTGCTCGTAACGGAGACACTGAAACTGTTGGTGCTGTCTGGAGCTCCTTTTTTTGGGATCGCTAAGCTTACTGACTCAAAAGACTCTCACTGGCGGACAGTCAAATCTGTATGTTGTGTGTATGTATCATGTTATCTGAGAAAAAAAAGAGAAAAAAAAAGAGTTGCAGATCCATCGGTTACATTTGATGTGATAGAAATACGTTTACCATTTTTGTCATTCACAACCAATGTATGCCCTTATATTTTTGACTGAAAGTGCCAGCTAGAAACTTTTTGCAACTAAGCTTCCACCTCGTCAGCTATTTACTCACTGTATATCCAAGTTTTGATACATAGTCACAACATATTCATAGGTTTGGATGCTCTTAACAATTCCTAATTGTAGTGACCCGTCCCCAGTTCATATTTGACACAGGTCCAGCTTTCAGTGCAGTTGTGCTTTTTGCACAGGACATTGTAGCCTTTTCTTTTATCAGGGCACTTGCTACCAAAGTTGCTACTGTCCCATGTCGGCTAAAAACCTGGAGACAACATTGCCGGCATGTAAAGCCCTCTCATTGTACAAATGTTTCTGCAACATGCAGCCTGTTTACCCGCCTTTTTTTTTTTTTGCTTTCACATTAACAATTGACCCCGTGTAGTGAATATACCGCTCTAGTTTTTTTGAATTACTGAGTGAACAATGCAAAGCACTTTTTCATTGGAACTTGTTATTTTCCTGTGAAGGCTTGTTTTCAGTAAAAGTGAACTAAATTGCCTACAGGAGAAGAGCTCGGATCTGGGGCGGGGGAGGAAGAGCGTGGGCTCAAACCCCCGTAATGGCAATATTATTGAACTCGAAACAGATGTACTTTCTCTGTAAGTTTTTGGATATTTGACAGTTGTCAGAAGTTGAAGAATGAGCAGTTTGTGCGGAGAATCAGCAGTTTGGAGTTTCTTTGTTTATAGTTACAGCATTATTAAATCCAGGACAAGGTTCACTTCACTTTTGATTCAGTTTATTCAGAAAACAAAAATCCCCTCAATGGAAAAAAGAAACTGTGAAAACAAAACTCAGTCTGTAGTTACAAAAGATGAAAATGAATTATTTGGAAGTCCTGCTTAGCTAGATGTTGAACGGATTGAATTGATAGTGGACTGACGCTTGTCCTGCTCCTCAGAAATGTTCTGTTTTGGGGAAAAAGGTCAGTTCCCCCTGTCCTGCCATGCAGGTCAGCCTTGATATGCACACTAAACCAGAGGAATGGTCTACTAGTTCTTTTTTTGAGATGAGAAATATCAAACGGAGACCTCATGGAAATTGACCATGAATTATTTAATAAAGGTTCTCTAGTTTAAACGATGAAGACTGGCGTTTTAATCTGTCACTGTTTAGGGGTAATCCTCATATTCTTTTTTTTTTTTAGCCACACTCGTGCCACCGCAGCTCTGCCTGTCTCAACTATTTGATGAATTGCTATGAAATTCATTGTCTCAGGAGGATGCACCCCGGCTTAGTGATGGACTCTTCCTCTTATATCTTATATTTTTGATATTTGTGCAAATGCAATTGCTTTTTATATGTGGGTTAGTTGGTTTATGTAGCAACTGATTGTGAATAAGCCCTTTGTCGCAAGCTACACAAAAAAAGCCCAAGTTAAGATGAATTTCAGTTTATTCCTCATGTCATAGATCCTAAATGTCCTAAATGGATTATGTTGTTTACATGACTCTCAGTGTGAATGTTAACAACTGAAATATCATTGGACATACAGTATGCAGGTACATACAGTCCAACAAACAAAAACTATTAAATCAAAAACAACCTCTTGGTTCATTACTGAGTCAGAAATCAAAAAGGTATGTGTGGAATTTATTGTTAATGCCGTATCACTAACACAAGTCCTGCTTCAGCATTTCACCAGGTCAGCTGCTGTTAGTGTTCTGCTGAAAGACTGAAAGACGACACATTGTTGTTCAAACAAAAACATTAGAAAAGGTTAAAAAAAAAACATTAGACTGCCCTCTTGGCCCCTGTACATGGCTCTTTTAAGGCCGTGCATGGTATTAAGCGTGAGGTTCTTTCATGAATGTTCTTCCAGGAGGAAATTTTTAAAAGTTAGAAAAGAGTAATCTAAATGCTAATTTCTGCTATTCTTTTTTTTTTTTTTTGATGTAGGAAAATTGTTTCTTCTCTTTGACTTTATAGTGACTGAAAGAAAAGACAAGAGAATAGCACATTCTCTAGTCAGGGGTTGGTTATAAAGTTAATGTCTGCCAAGACTTTTGAGGGGATGAACAGTCAGTAATAATAAGTCAGTGTTTACGTCATCGAATGCTCACATTTCTTTCAGCTTTACAGTGTTAGGCAGCCACCAGTGAGGTCTGGAGGAGATCCTATTAATTACTCTGGCAGTCATCGCTGGAAGGTCCGTTCAGGTAACGTATGATTGACAGTCCACCTGCTGGACTGTTGAATGTCTTGGTTATTCTGCGTTAGAAACATCGATACAACCACCAGTAACAACCCGCGGCTGGAATTCAGGCCACAATCCGTGTCAGTCACAGATAGTTAATATGTTTAAGGCGGTATATCTATTGAAAATAAAAACAAGAATAAGCACCACCATACCCCCACTGGCCGACTACTTGTCGACATCTGCTGGTGACACATTGTAGCTGTCACAGCTAAAAGCTTTGCCAAAACTCCCACCAGGTTCGCCCTCCTGCTGGCGCTAACACTACTCGCTGTCATGCACTGCAGGGTGCATATAATGGCTACTAAATGAGCACACAACGCTGCATGAATGCACAGCTGGACAGGAGGTCTCATGTGAGCAAGTGCATGAAATTAAAAGGAGAACTGGAACTGCGTGTGGACGTCTTTTCTTCCAAGTGCTTCTCAGTTTGACATCTGGATTTTCCATTTAACTGAAGAACCGCTATAGGTCCCCCACCCACCCGAAGGACACACGAATCTAACCGCACCCCGAATAATTCTGTGCTGATAACGGGGCTAAAATTTGAGATAAACGCACTGAAGTGAAGTTCCAAAAAGCAACTCTGCACTCTCCCTGTTACTAAGTGATTAGATGTTATTTATTAACTGTGCAAGACATGACATTATTGTTCTAATCTGTACATGTTCCATGAAGACGTGAAAATACGTGAAAACTTTTTTTTGAAAATGCCATCATAAGTTAACATTATCGTTAATATTCATTCATACAGTACAATCATTCAATTTGTGCGTGACAAAAATGGCAATAGGAAAGGCAAAGGCACGCAGTAGTGTGTGAGTGAGCTATACAAATATAAAAATGGCACCAAAACCTGAAGTTGCTTCCTTCAAAACTGGACCCAATTGTTTATACAAGTGAAGGATAAAACAAAACAAAAAAAAAAGGGCTAAAATCCAACAGACAGGGTTCATCTCTCTTCATTGGCTAGAGTGTCCTCTGTTTTAATTTCCCAGGGCTTTGTCCAGGTTGTTCTTGATGGCGTCCAGGAAGTCTGACGTGTTGACGTAATGTTCATTCAGCTTGCAGCTGTAAGATCACAGTGCAAGGGTTAGATACATCATAAATCATCAAATCTGTCCTTCTGTAAAAGCATCAGACAAAAACATCGTCCACCACATACACCAGCTCTGAAACTGTACACTCACTTGGCCAAGCCGTGGATGCAGCCTGCAAGGTCCTTGGTCATCACACCACTTTCCACGGTTTCCACGCACACTCTCTCTAAAGTTTGGGAGAACCTGGGGAGCAATGGTGCAAATAAATATGATGCTATGGAAATGTCACGTAAGGGAACAGGGCCAGTTAACAAGAAAAAAAAAAAACATACTTTATCAAATCAGGGTTTCCATCCAGTTTTCCTCTGTGTTCCAATCCCCGAGTCCAAGCAAAGATGCTAGCGATGGGGTTGGTGCTGGTCGGTCTTCCCTGCAATCAGACAGTAAATGTTGGTTGTTAAAATTAGTTCTTAATTTTAATCACCACCACTAAACTCAAAAACAACTAAAAATCTCACTGTAAATGGAAAATCAAAGCATTAAATGAGTCCACAGCAAAACATGCACATAGTATTTTTTCCTATTTCTTCCGCTGTCTCGCTGAGTGACCTAGTGCTCCTTACTCTCTGGTGTTCACGGTAGTGCCTGGTGACGGTTCCATGTGCAGCCTCTGCCTCAATAGTCTTACCATCAGGACACACTAGTACTGAGGTCATGAGGCCCAGAGAGCCAAAACCTGCACACAACACACACACACACAAAAAACCGTGCCGTTAGAGGGAGAACACACAAGCACCTAAGCTCACACGCAGCGAAGGACATGCGGCATTGACGTCCAGCGTGAAGCAGCACTTACCTTGAGCCAGAATGTCTGACTGGACGTCTCCGTCGTAATTCTTGCAGGCCCAAACGAATCCTCCAGACGACTTCAGGACCTGAGCCACCATGTCATCAATGAGCCGGTGCTCATACCAGATCTTCAGCTTGTCAAACTCTGGCTTGTACTCCCTAAAACAGACAGAATATACAAAGACTTCACATGGCAGCTAAAATTTAGCAGCTTGATGGTTGTTAAATGAGCTGATTAAAAAAAAAAGAAAAGACAAAAAAGCTGGAGATATGAGATAACAATTAAATGAGGATTTTCCTCGTGTAATGTCAAGTGTCCAAATACTCGTGCGCTGAATGTCTCACTTCTCAAAGATGTCCTGGAAGATGTCTTTGAAGCGGCCATCGTACGCCTTGAGGATGGTGTTCTTGGTGCTCATGTACAGAGGCCACTTCTTCTGGATGGCATACTGGAAGCAGCTGTGAGCAAATCCACTGATGGACTGTTAAAATAATAAGGTTTTAAACAAGATGACGGCACAGAATGTTAGTAACACCTGAGAATGCTTTGTGTCTAAACAGATTTGATTAAATCTATAAATTCTACCCGTACCTCATCAGTGTTGTACATCCCCATCCCACAGCCTCCTGCGGGAAAGTCGTACACCTCCCACTCCTTCGCCTTGCTCCCATCAGCTGGTGTAAAAACCATCCTAAACTTCCCTGGCTTGTCAACAACAAAGTCCGTGGCCCTGTACTGTGAGAATGAATGGATATTTGTTTTGATCAAAAAGTAAAAAAGAAAGACTATACAAAGATCAGTTTGAAAAGGAGCAGCAAGAAATATATTTAGAGATTGTACCTTTTTCAAAACACACATCCTTTCTTTTTCTTCTCTTTCTTTTTACCTGATCGCCAAAAGCATGTCTGCCGATTGTTATTGCTTGTGTCCAACCAGGAACCAGGCGGGGAATGTTTTTACAGAGGATTGGCTCGCGGAAAACTGTGCCGCCCAAGATGTTCCTGATGGTCCCGTTTGGACTCTTCCACATCTTCTTGAGTTTAAACTCTGCAAGGAAATGTATGGAGAAGAATATAAGATCAGCTTCCGCTTACTTGAAGAAGCAAAACATTGGTATCGATGCAAATGTTGTAATGCCAAGGAGCCGGCGTGCAACTGCACACAGCGAGTCCTACCCTCAACTCTGGCCTCATCGGGGGTGATGGTGGCACACTTGACCGCCACGTTGTATTTCTTCGTCGCCAGAGCTGAGTCAATGGTGACCTGGTCGTCCGTCTGGTCCCGGTAAGGCAGACCCAGGTCAAAATACTTCAGCTCAACATCCACGTTGGACAGGATGAGCTGCACAAGATATTAATGTGTTATTTTAATGTGCAACTGTGGATACGAGCATCATTATAGCTGTTAAAGTGGAGGACTGAGTCACTGAAAAGACACTCAAGCGTTAGCACTTTGTCCGATTTACTGTACCTTCTCTTTGATGAACTCCCAGATGATGCGAGTCATCTCATCTCCGTCCATCTCCACCACAGGCTGGTCCACCTTGATCCGCTTCGTTCCATCTGAAACATGTGCGTTAACTTTCAGTGTAGTTTACAGCTGCAGGCAGGCGAGCACATTGGAAATTGGTAAAAGGTAGGTCAAAGTTTGCACACAGTCAGGTCATTTCCCTTTTATGTAGCCGGAGGATGAATCTCTTCATTTTTAATGTTTCCGTCGCTGCAGGCTGCATTCACTGATTTGTCTCCCAACTAGGGGCCACTTAGAAAACCTGATCAACGACCTGATGTGACAATGTTTCGTTGCCTTGTCGCACCTGTGACACCTGTCTGATGATGACTCACACCACACCCATAGGTTGGTTCAGCTACCTCCGGCTCCCCTCTCACTGAGATAGTGACACCTAGCTGTCTGTAGACGTCGGCCTTGGGTTTATGAGGTCTTTGATAACATTTACCACCCGCCAAGCACTTTTTGTACCTTACAAAACGTGGACGTGCCAAGACAAGCTGGCGCCTGCTGCAATTTCCTGAGATTTCTATACATTCTGAACATGCAGTATCAGATCTGCTGTAGCTGGAATGCACAAATACTGATTTATAGAACAAATTAGCATGTCTTTCTATTCAAAGTTTGCCAGTTGTTGAATATCTGTAATTTAGGGGTGAATTAAGCTGCTTTAAATCAACAGGCCGACGGTGGGACATTTAAATGTTCAGGATCTCGTTATGTATGATTCACTGATGGCATGACGCCAACTTCAACTCGCTACCTGTTTCCAGGGTCACATGCCTTTTCACACAACTCTCTTACACAACACCCGAACTCCGTCCGTCCACACTGCGTGGTAACCACATTAATGGTTTTTGACCGAGCAGGAAAAAGCGCACCGAGGTACATTTTGAGTGGTGTAGTTGTGGTTTTAGTCGACGCTGACTTACAGTTCCTCTGTTGCAGCCTGTGGAGGCAGACGCTGGCAGCCGGAGACACCGCCGCGGGGGTCTGAGACAGTGCAGCGGCCGCACTCCTGGAGACGCTGGTCAGAGCCTTGAGGTAACCCGCCATGTTTGCAAATGAGTAGATTACGGCGGCGAACAGGGACCCCTGGAGCTGTACCTGCTGTTCTTATGAATGAACGTGAGGCCGGTAGACTTTCGACGACGCACGTAGTAGGGATGTGCGTATCGATCCGGGAACGTCGATACTTCCTATGTAGACGTGTGTTTATTTTTTAGATACGATCTTCACATCAAAATGTCGATACCAAGTCCGCTTTCACGAGAAATCGTAATCAATTCTAAAAAAGTAAAAATCGTGTGTGTGTGTGAGAGAGAGAGGGATTTCAGGGAAATGCCCCACCCCTTAGACCAGGGCTGGGCAATTAATTTCTACAGGGGGCCACATGAAAAATCTGAACTGTGTTGGAGGCTAAACCAAACGATAACTTGAACGTAATTCTGCTCAATATTAATTTTCTCCCATTGTAAAAAGCAGCAAATTATATATGTTGATAAGCTGCTACTGGTAATCAAAAACATAAGAATATTCTGTAAATATTTATTTAAATTTATGAGTTTTGCTGTAGGTTGAATGGGAAAATGAAACACAATCGATCTGTAGTTTTGGATAAAAGGCAATCGAATGTTGGAAAATTTGTCCTCTTTGGAAAACGTCAGTGGACCAAGGAGGGACCATGTAGCTACATGAATTATTTTCTGTATCTCAATAAATCTCAATAAATGTTTAACCGTTTAAGACCTGAATGTCCGTCTGCCCACACAGAGAAGCTTGCTGTATTTGAATTACCGTAACTCTCCGATGAATAATATTCAAGTTGCACTTTCTAGAAAAAACGCTATTACGGTAATGATGACGCACCGCTGCTGTCGGCTGCAGGTTGGAGAGCAACGATCGCGGAGCCCCAGTAAGAGAGACTTGTTTGGAGGAATTTGTTGGTAAAAACAAAGTTAGTTATACCTTTGAGATGTCACTTTTTGAAGAAATAACGAACTAACAGTGCCATGACGTAAATAATACATCATGGCTCAAAATAAAAGCAACACAGTCGTATTGCATGCACAGCATAAAGACTTGTTCATTTGTGCTCATGACTGACATACCACGGGCCAGACGGGAATGCCCAAAGGGCCGTATGTGGCCCGCGGGCCGTAAAATGCCCAGGTCTGCCTTAGACAGACCTCTATGATAGAAGCCCTTAAATTCAGGGAGGTAGGCGTCCAGGTGAAAATACATCACAGTGCTCATACATGTAGACTATGTCAACATGATGTTGTTTCTTAACAAAAACATAGAAATGGGAACCGATGGAGAATGATGAATGTGGCCTTTGTTACTTTTGTTGTCATCGTTCAAGTTCTGTCAAGTTCTAACCCGTAAACCACCGTCTGACCCCAAAAAAGAATCATGTCGAAATCAGAGCGACTATTCTTAGTTTCATTTTTGTTTGAGAGATTTTTTTAATGCGATTTCCTCAGATTGTCTTTAATTGCTCTGATTAAAGATTAGTCTGATATTCGGCAGTATGTTTAATTCGTATACAGAGGTATAAAATGCGTTTTTCATAATTACATTCACAAATGTTCATTGTAAAACTCATTATTTTTATAAACACAAGTAGACATCTAAAAGTATCGATATCAGTATCGGGATACTAACCTTGGTATTACTTGGTATCGGATCGAAAGGTAAAATAGTGATATCGCACATGCGCTCACGACGTCCTCCTACGTCAGACGCCGAGAGCGCTTCGCTGTGATTGGCTGGAGAGACCAGTCTCGCGCCAAAACATTAAGTTTCATTTATTCATCGCATTAATTTCTTCTTACTTACTTCTTCTTTTATTTTAAACAAAACATTTTTCGTATACAAAAAAAAAGGTTTCAAATTCCTATCAAATAAAGATACAAAGCACAAGGCTGTGGATTTAATGGATATTTTATTATATTTCACCAAGTTGCTGTGTATCCTTGAGCAGGAATAAAAATTATATTTTTCAGAGAGTCTTCTTCTTGTTGTCTTGCCAATCTTATATTTTCAAAGAAGTTGCCATGACATTTTGAATAAAGATTTCACGTCAATAAATCTTTGCACAAAGCCAAACTACTTTTCATTTCAAAAATCTTGCTGGACACAAAGTGTTTTCTACAGCCTGCTTTCTGAAAAGTCCTTACTCAGTATATAAACATTGGAGGCCTCAGGTTTTCATGGGTCTTTTATTAGTTACAAATCCAGCTTGTACATCTGAAACAGAGATTTTTCCTGTTAAGCAGGTGAATGAGTCTTAAAGTCAAACTCTGCACACCCATTATACCACTTTGCAGGTCAAACCTCAAAGTGCAGGGACACTGAGCAAAATTCATTTTTGAGTAAAACGAGTAGATTCCAAATTTGTTACAGATCCTACACAGAATATGGATCTGATTATGCATCACAGTACACAGCAACATAAAACACCCTCTTGACATGTTTAGACATTCAACAAATCTTTCTGCCAAATTTTTAATGAAATCTGTATGTTTTACAAATAAACACATGAAAAAATAGGTCTGAAAACGTAACCAAAAGCTATTACAATTGGTCCCTTTTCAATATTCAGTAATGTAAACGTGGACAAAAACTAAGAATCAAGTCAAGCAGAAACAGGGTGACATGTTTAAATTACTACCGTAAACTCTCGGTAAGGGAAAAATACATTCCTTAAGGCACATGTATGAGACAAACAAGTGAGACAAAGCTAGAGTTAAAGCCTGTAACACTTTTCTACACATAAATTAAGGTAACAATAAACATAACATAACTTTAAAACAAATAAAGCTGTGGTTCGGACACAACGCCTCTTTGGTTTCTGTTAGTGTCATGACTTGGACTGCGATTGCTGGAATCTACAATGCTCCTGATGTAAGGCAATCTGTGATTAATAGATAGATCAAATAAAACATGGTTAATGTTGGACTTCTATAAAAAATAAACAAATGATCTGTGTGAAAAGGCTATCAATCTCATTTGAACACACGCATGAGTGGTGTTTCTTCTTAGTATAGCTTGTAAGAACAAAGCAACACAGAAGTACAAAAAGGGCTTTCAAGTTTGTCAGATGCTGCAATCAGGAGTAGAAAAACTCCTGGGACTATCTATTAATAACGGCTTCGGAGAAAGTACTACATACAGTATGTGCTAATCTCCAGATGTAGTTCCCTCCGCCGTCTTCCTGAGGACACATCAAGCTCTAAGTGGCGGCCACCACAGAGCCTTTCTTGTCAGCGAAGAAGCTCCTGAGCATCATGACCTGACCAATGCCGATGATAAACAGCAGGACGGTTTCTCCGATGGACCAGAAGGTCACCCGCTCCAGCAGGTGCTCTGCCTTTGTGCGGTCGTGTGCCTCCCTGAGTCTGTACCATGTCTGCGAGTCAATCACCACCTTCAGGATCTCATGAATGGAGACGCAAGATGACTCCAACTGAAAGCAGAAACACCAATTATATATATTGGGTGTTTTGATGAACAATGACGTCGGACCAAGTAGCAAATAATATTAATTATAATTATGGTTTGAGGGGTAGTCATATTTAAAGCTATCATACTTCATTGACAAAAGCAATATTATTTTTAGTATTAGTTTGCAGGATAATCACGACCTTGGTTGGTCAGTTTGTTTGTGTTATTGTGTGACTTTGATATGTTACCACGTGAGTTTGTATACAAACTAATGTGATAACACACCAAATTCACAGCCTGGTAGACCAGCAACTCCTGTGCTCCTTGTGCAAGGTATAATTACTGTTTTTGTCAATGGAGTCTGGTAGCTTTGAGGCTTAGGTTCCCCTTGCAAATAGTCTGTTGAGAGCAGAGAGAGAGCAAAGTACAGCAGTGATAATATTCTAAATATAGCAAACACTTGAAGTGATGTAGATTTTGCTTGCTGGCTTATTTGTTTAAGGTGTGCTTTGGTATAGGTAGAGAAAATAAACCAATCAGGCATAACATTATGACCACCTTCCTAATGTTGTGTAGGTTGTTCCTCCAACACAGTTGTGACTCATCAGAGGACGGACATGGACCTTCTGAGAGTGTCCTGTGATATCTGGTAACAGAACGTTGTTAGTGAGGGGTCTTGGGGTCCTATGGGTTGAGGGATCAGGCTTGTTCCAGTGCATCCCACAGATCTTTGATCAGTTTGGGATCTAGGCCAGGTCAACACCTTGTTCTGTTGTTAATGTTTTTTTTTTGTTTGTTTCGTGGATTTGTCTGTGTCAGGCTGCATTCTGCTGGGGATGGCTGCTGCCATCAAGGAGTGTCATTGCTGTGGGGTGGGGGTGCCTGGTCAGGTCTATGTGGGTGGTATATGTCTAAGTAACATCCACATGAATGCCAGGTCCAAATTTTTCCAGCTGAACAATGTATTGTCACAAAATGGTCAATAATATTTACTTCACCGATTGGTGCATGTTTTCTTGTTAAATAATAGTTAATTGCTCGCTGCGCTTGTATGCGTGTCTGCTTCTCCCAACATGGGCTCTACTGACCACCATATACTGTAGATAATACACTATGGATGATTACCTCATACTACTCCACTTCGAAGTAAGCAAATACTCTCTTTGAGATTATTCTTCCTTTATTTATGTCACATCTCTGGCTCCACCCAGTGGACTTTGTGAAAACTTCCCACCACTGACACTAATCCTATAATAATGCAAAAACATCTTCAGAAGCTTTGCTGCACTTGGTAGCAATTGATTATTATTTAGCCTAACATACCAAACATGACAGTATTAACAAATAATGTCTTTAATATTTTTTTTTAATAATCTTGTTCCAATTGGTGACAGGCTCAATGAGGCCTTTCCATCGTATCTAGACAGATTTTAAGGGCCGTGTTGATCATTCTTACCTGAGTCAGAGCTGTACTTCCAGTCATAGTGTCCAGGAGAGGCTCCTCGTCCCCGTGGCGGAAGTCCAGGTACACTATTTTATGTGTAAATGTAGAGAACTCATTGCTGAAGCAGACCTTGTAGACGCCCTGCATGCCGGTGGTGTGAGAGAAGCTGTCATACTGCTTCTTCTTCTCGTTATACAAAACGTTGCCCAGAGGATCTGTGACGAAGCAGTCTACATCGTAGTTGCCTCCAGAAATGACCTGAAAGTCAGCAAGTACAACCCAAAACTTGTTAGGACTTAAGGAGGTTGAGGTATTTGTAATACAATAACATATGTTGCTTTGTGCAACATATGCACAATGCAATGGTTGACTGACTGTATTACCGGATGAATTATGTAAATTATTTTTAAATTTTGGTGATAACAAGTAACAAGAATATCACAGACAGACTGAAGAGAAACTTACTTGGAAGTCTATGTCAAACTTCACGTCTTTCTCGAGTTCCTCGAAGAAGCATTGCTTATCGTTATCAGGGAGTTCAAATGTGAGCTCAGTCCCAAACACCACACACGCATGAAACACTAACAAACAGCAGATTCCCAGAGGAAGCATTGTGAAGGCTAAACGTGAGTCCAGACAACTGGAGCCTGTGGAAACTCGCCTTCACTGTCACACTGGAGGTAATAGTTTGGAGCTCTGACGTGGCGCGAGTACAAAGAACTTCCGGGACAGGTTTGTTTTAATTTTTTTTTTTTTTTTACTTGCTTTTTTTTAGTTAAACATTGCCCACTGTTGTCATATGTTAAATCTCATCAGTCACGACTCGTCATGCACTCTTAACATAAGGTAACCCGTTTTAAAAGCGGTTAAAGTCATGGAGCTACGACATTACAGGAAAACGTCACACTCGTCTCAACCAATCAGAGCGTCACAGCACCGAGCCCAGCAGCGGACGTTTCAAAATAAAAGCACGGCGTTTGGTAGGAAGTCGGAGCACTTATTTTGTTTGTCCAGAGGAAACAAGTGCTTCGGTTAAATCAAAAACAAACTAACAAAAATCGAATTAAAGGCCAGCTTATGGTTAGTATTTTGCAGCAGAGGAAAAAGTAGTAAAAGATATATTTAGGTGCTCATCGTTTTATTGTTACATGATTTTAAACTGCATTACAGCCTGTACAGGTTCCATATTGAATACTTTGATATTTTGTCTCACATTTGAAAAGCGTAATAAAATAGTACAGAAGACAGGCATGTAAGAAATGCATGGTGCATGTTCTAATAAGGCTCGTTTCATGAAAGTTGTCAAGAATTCACATTAAACGTTTGTCCGTGTATGACCACTTCAGATATCCATACAAATAAACGGGGTTTTGGATTTCGCATACAAGACTTGCTGCCACAAATACTGTATTGCAAATGTAATGAGTCAACCAGCTGCTTTGCACTGTTTTCTTTGGTGTGTTAGGGTGTGTGTAGTCTCCACAGACACCCTGCTCTGTTCTCCACGGCTGGTAAAACATTATCTATGTCAGAGAGCATATGTCCTTGCAGTCAGAAACTTTTATTTGTTTTAAAGCTTTTAGTGAGTCGTACACTGGTTTATCATCTCATCTCATTTTCTACAACCGCTTATCATAAACTGGCTTCTATGAAAAGAAAGTACATATTAAACCAGAGTCTTATTTAGAAAATCACAGCCAGGGCACGTCACGCCTCCCTTCACTTCCGCAGAGGCGTGTGTGTAAACAGGGTTCAGACTGGGCTAAACTCACTTGTGCATAGTTTGTAGTGCATTTGTCTTTCATCTAATGAATGAATGACCGTGTCCGTGAAAGACAGAATATTTTTTTTAATTTTAAGCTTCCTGAAATATCCAATTGTACTTATTTAATTAATCGAATAACCGAAACTATGCAAAACTACGTGAGCGTTATCAAGGACTTCGGAGAGAAACATGTCACTGGTCTCACGGTTGCGCTGGTTACAGGTAAATCGATCATCATGGTTATGATGTTATCTTATTTTGCCTTGTTTTAAGATTTTATAAAATGTCATTGTAAGGCAACTTTTCTGGTACCACGTGTAGTAGTAGTAGTAATTCATGCTACGCTTTGCGTAACCCATCGTTTATTCAGTTTCCAGTAATACAGGATTCATTTAGATCAGTCGTGAAGTTTTAGCTTATAAGATTAGGACAAGACAAATATCGCTCCATTAATGTTGTTTTTTCCTGTCAGGGGCAAGCCTGCTGGCCTTTCGAAGGTGGATGGCAGGGGGAGTGTGTAGGAGCAAGGCCAGGCTGGATGGGAAAACAGTCCTGATTACAGGGGCCAACACTGGCATTGGGAAGGAGACGGCCCTGGACATGGCGCAGAGAGGTGAGGCCATCCGCGTGAGGAGAGGAGGGCGTGGTCTGCTTGGACACGTGCCACCTGTCTTAATTAATAACAGCAACTAGAGAACACATTATAAAAGCAGATTAAAACTAGATCAATTATTGCAATGACCCCACAGTGTGTGTGATAGCGACAGGGACCTTTAACCAACTGTTACCTTTACTCTACTCCACTTCCTCCATTGTTAGCACGTGAGTATTAAGTAGGTTGCATACTTTTTGTCAAGGTGCCAGAGTGATCCTGGCCTGCAGGGACATGACCAGGGCCCGCATTGCAGCCGACGAGATCCGGCAGAAAAGTGGCAACGGCAATGTGGTGGTGAAGAAACTGGACCTCGCCTCGCTGCAGTCTGTCAGAGAGCTGGCCAGAGATGTCGAGGAGAAGGAGGGGCGCCTGGACATCCTCATTAACAATGCAGGTCATTTGCAGTGGTTCCACATTGAACTCAGTCACCACCAGTGATATGTTTTGCCCCCTTCCTCATCATGCAGAGCAGAATAAATGCATGGGTTGAACATGCACCACTTTTTATTTATTTTTGTGTTTTGTGTGTGTTTTATTCTACAAGTGTGTGTTGTGATTGTTAGGCATCATGATGTGTCCCAAGTGGAAGACTGAGGATGGCTTTGAAATGCAGTTTGGTGTCAATCACCTGGGACACTTTCTTCTCACCAACTGTCTGCTTGACCTGCTGAAGAAGTCGGCTCCGAGTCGCGTTGTCGTCGTCTCCAGCCTGGCTCACGTGAGAGGTGCAGTCTTTTTGTGTATATAATGTCAGAGCACACGGGTGAATAGAAAATCTGACAACCTCATTTCATCTCATCTCAAACATCGGCACAGTTAAAATGTATCTGAAGTGTTTTACTACTTTCACTGTGAATATTATGACAGATTTAACATCATTTGTTCATCATTTTATTTACAGTTACACTTAATTGTTTCTTGTAGGTCAAATTCACTTTGATGACATTCATCTCGATAAAGACTACGAGCCTCAAAAGAGCTACCGCCAAAGCAAGCTGGCCAATGTTCTCTTCTGCAAAGAACTGGCTACCAGACTGCAAGGTAGTGTCCATGATTGAAAACTCAGTGATTCTGAGTCTCTCTCTTTCCCAGCATTAACCGTAGCATCAGGCCCCAGCTACCACTAAACATATGACGTACCCCACTCATTAGGCACCGGCGTGACAGTGTACAGCCTTCACCCTGGAGTGATCCGCACGGAGTTGGGGCGCCATTTTTTCCCTGCCTTGCCTATGTGGAAGAGGATGATACTCGCATGCTTTTTGACACTGGTCAAAAATTGCCGGGAAGGAGCACAGACCACCATCTACTGCGCTGTGGACGAGAGCCTGGCAAACGTCAGCGGCCTCTATTACAGGCAAGTACATGTGACTGTGATCATAACTTGTATTACATGGAATTTCCAAATGTTTCTACACTTTTTCTTTTACTTCTTTGGATTGAGTCAAACCTGTTTTTCCACAGAACGGATGAAAAATATCTCTCATTATGCCGACTTTTTAATAGTCATATATGTAACAACGCATTTGTTTTCATTGCTTGCTGAAGTTTCATTATATAGGGAATGGTTTCTTACATAAACTACTAGTAATCCATCAGGAATGTGGGCTGCATCAGGAATGATTTTAACCATACTGTGTGACAGTTTTTGATTTTCCTTCTCTTTTATTATTTATTGTGCCGCACAGTGACTGTGCTCCCAAAACACCAGCTCCACAGGCCCTGGACGACGCCGCTGCCAAGAAGCTGTGGGACCTCAGCGCTTCCTTGGTCGGTCTGGCTTAAACGCAGCAGGCAGCCATGCTTTCATCAACCAGCGAACCCTGTTTACACAGAGAATAAAGCACTGCACTTGATTTTTATGATATAGTATGCGTAAAGGCATTGCATTTTTCTACTAATCAAATTCTGTAGGCCAATAAGAATACAGAATCATGCACTATTTACTCAGACACCTCAGACAATGAGGTGTAATGCTTTATCTTTATATTTTGTATATTCTGCGCACTTTACAACATGAGTTTTAATGAATACTTGTGCAAAACTGCTACATCTTTATCAAAGTTACAATTGATTTATTTGTTTAACTCTAAAAGGCTAATAAAACGCTAGCCGTTGTTCGTCAAATTCATTCATACCTTTAAGGCTTTGCTGCTTTTGTTCATGGCATCTAACGATTGCAAACACACAGCTGCAGTTATAAAAACACGTAATCTAGAGGCAGAATGTGTTGAAGTCGCATGGCTAAGGGTTATGTAAAGGAAGTGACCTTAAGAGCAGCCTAAAATGAACAGCCTTAAGATTGTTGGGGAGTCGATTCTCCACCAGGTGTTAAGAGGGAGTGGATGCCTCAGGGGAAGAGAGCAGTTAGGATCCACCCAGTAGACCCAGAAGACTTGTCAGTTCCTGTGTGTGTGTGTGTGTGTGTGTTTTTTTACATAGCTGAAGTAGTTGTGTCACAACAATGTGATTCTGACGTTTTGTAATGTTTGCTCTGAAGCTGCGTGAATTTGTTAATGGAAAAACGGAAGTGTGCAGGAAGACGCCAACGTTTTTGGAAATAAATGTCTGATAAAAAGTGACTCTGGCAGTTATTAAAGAACGTCTGCAATGACGAAAACACATTAAATACACATCATTATTTATTCACAGAGGCTTGAAAGATCCAGGATTTAGTGTCCAGTTTTTTAGGGCTGGTGTTTGAAAGCACTTGGTACGTAATAAGATACAGCATGCTCCGTATGAACAGTTTTCACAAAGCAACTTTTAAATGAAAGTTGAAACACAAAGGGAAGTAGCTGAAATTACGCCACTGTTGGGAAGAATATCTTTGCATTTGATTATAACCACACGCGCTGCTTTCGAAAGGTTACGTCAGAAAAGTTTAATGGCTCAATTGAGGATTTTCACATGTTACACATTTACAGGTTTCACTTTTCCAGCTTGCATAATTTTTTTTTGACACACATTGACACACTTATCCTTGTACTTTGAATTAAGATGAATACTAATATGATCCACTCCCTTATCTGTAGTTAAAATGTAGAAATGCCATGCCTGTGTGTTTGTGGATGTGAAATTATCAGTACGTTGGCCTTTACTCACCTAATACTGTATTCCGGTTCACCAGATTTGTCATCCTCGCTGTAGTCGATAAGTATATTAGTGAGTCGCGCTGCGTCATGTCGCTGTGAGCCCACATCTTTATGTTTGCAAGAACAATCTCAGTCGATTTGTACGACACGTATTTATCTTTGGTCCTGCAGTGGAGCCCAAAACTGCCACTAACAAATCACGAGTTAGATTACAATGTGTTGGTGTAGTTCTAAAGTTACTCATTTTAAAACTTGACGAACTAAGTTTTCTCTTAAAAAAACCCAACAACATTACGTAGTTCCTATCAGCTGCTCCTCCTTAACACACAGAATCTGAAAAAAAAAACATCAGTCATCAACATGATCACATGATCGCCATAAAGTGAATGAGTGCATCCCCCCACAGGCGCTCTGGCTCCTCTCTCTTGTTGCCTCTCCATTGTCTGTAGATAATGTCATGCACATGCCCTTATCAGTTCTCCGTCCAACGCATACACAATCTATAGCTGGGCTGGAAAAGTGATAAGGAGATGTGAGCGACCACTGCGGCATCTGTTCCATCTCTGTGACGGAGGAGCTATTGTTTGGGGACAAAAATTGACTCCAGTGCAAAAGTTTTCAAGTCTCCGGCTGCATGAAGTTGCCATTGTTTTCCTCTGAGTCCTGAAACTGAAAGTGGATTTCCTGAGGTGAGGAGCAGATGAGATTTGCCGTTCTGCTTCCATCATTCAGCCACAAAAGAGGTAAACCTATCATGGAGAAAAAGCCCCTCTCAGTCTGCCTTTACCATCACTGCAAGGTGCTCGCGTCCTCCCGCAGCGTCGGACTAGTTAACCAGTCAAAGTGGGTCCCTGCAGCAGTAGGCCTTCACAGTTTAACTGCTGACAAACTTTTGAGACACACCCCATTGATGAGTTTTATTTCACTGCAGCCCCGCCTGGCTGCACGGATTTCTCGGCTGCCATTGGTTCACGTTCTGAACTCACCATACCTGCCCCCTGGCTCCTGAGGACCGGAGCCAAATAGTTATTCCAGCTGTCAGTCACGGTGGAGATCAGCCAGTGGGATGAGAGAGACCAGGCTTGGTGGGTGTGTTCCTCACAGGTGTGGCTGAGAAGCACATTCCAATATGTACATACCTGTCAGCTCCTCTGGTATTCAGCTGCTCCTAGAAAGTGAGACCTCTGTTGACCACTCGCTCTCCCCTTTGCTCCTCAAGGGGCCCATGCCAAGGGAGAAGGACATAGTTCCTGTCTCAGGTGCACAAATGAGCAGTTCTCTAACGCGCTGTTCGTCGCTTTACCCCTTTCTTCAAGCCTCCATTTATATTATGGGATTCCATTCATTAACGTTATCATGAACAGCGCGAAGTCAGCGTGTCTGAAACAGAATGATCCAGGTACTCAATAGGAAACAAAAAAAATCTCTCTTTGTGCCTTGAAGGCTGTTTTGAGTGTAAACACATGGGAGTCGCTGTGTGAGTCAACCGTTCGCTCGCAACCACTGTAAAAACAAAACGGCGAATAGAGGCAGAACTAAGTTTTTCCAAACGACAAAACCCCCAAGCAGCCTCAGTAGTATCTCAATAAACAGCCTGATATGTAGCAGCGTTAGTCGGTGTACAGGTGCAGGCAGTGGCATGTAACCCCCCCCCCCCCTCCCACACACCCCCCAGCAAAGAACATCAGATCATCTGCGCCCGTTTGCTCCCTCTGGAAATCATAAAGCCTCAAAGAGAATGTGTGTGAAGTGGAGATTTGTGTTGTCTGCCTCTCTGGTATGCAGGCTTCTCTCTCTCTTCTTCCCCATCTGAACCACTTTTCTAACGTCTTGCTCCCTCTCTCCTCTCTCGCGTCCCTTCATCTCTCCGTGGATCCCTCTGTCTCTGTCTCTCAGCTCCTCTCTCTCTCTCTCTCTCTCTCTCTCTCTCTCTCTCTCCGTCTCTGCCAGAGAACCGAAACCCCGTGTGCCTCCGGCAGGTATGGAAATGCAGGTTTGCAGCATTTCGCGGGCCTAAATCAGAGCAGAGCGAAGACGCCTGTGCCGTGACTACCTTTGGACGAGTCTGTGCATGTGCTGAGCTGAATCAGAGCAGCCACAGTGACTCAGGTTCTCTGTGTCGCCAGTCGCTAACACACAGTGCAGCTGCAGGTTTTCATCACTACTTTCTGTTGTGCTGGCTTTCAGTCTAAAACATTCTTCAACTCAGAAACAAGCCTGTGACCCAGAACGAAACCCCGGTTAGACAATAAGTACAGGAATAGTGTGGAGCAACGTAAAAATGGTGGAATCAAACTCAAACAAATACAACTTTGGAGTAATGTAGAGCGAATGTATCCTCTGGCTCACAGACAGATACTGAAGCTCAACAACTAGTACCAAACAATCTACACAGGTTAAACAGGTTTCATAAATTGCCATTTTCACCAAAATCATCCTAGACAGCAGAAGGAACGGAGGAAGACTCAAAACCGCGCACAGCTTGTAACAGACCAAACTACATCTTCCCACTGAGGTGGCTGTGATCAAGTAGTTTGAAAAGTCAAGCATGTGGCACAAAATGAAATAAATGAACACCACCCAAACATTTTTTGAAACTCTAACTTCCCTACAAATGCAATTCAACAGTTTGACATAAGTGTGTACAGTGTGTGCTTCTAGGTCCTAGTTCACAGTGTCGTCCTGAATTGCATAACATTATAAGGTGTTTTCCCCTCTGTTAAATTGTCGTGTACAATAGATTTGTAAGCCGATATAATTTTTTTCTTGTCATTCAATGCGTCTTACAGGGAATCTTTGGGGATTGATTGGAAAGTTTTTTTTTTTTTTGGCAAACAAAAGGTATTTATAGTTGTTCCCACACAATCCATGTAAAGGACATGTATCCATGTATAAATCTAATTTTATGCACAACTCTTCATGCTCTTTGTCATGGTAAAATCTTATCTCTGTCTATTTGATGTCTCGGTTGTTATTTCTACGTTATTATCTTTACAAATCAGCGGGTGAGCGCAGTGAGGAAGTAAAGCCAAAAAGCAAAGGTTAATGCGGTTGTTGTGGACATCAGTGGAAGAGACAGAACATGTGTGGGAGGCACCGTGAATCATAATGAAATCAAAATAATAATCTGCTTTACCCACTTGACACTCATAGGTCGGGGTGTATTGGTGGGAACAGAGAAAGGGCAGATCAGAATCAGGATCAGGATCGGGATCAGGGGTGTCTGTAAGGATTCCAGGGCCCGGGCAGGGAGGAGGGTTTTTCGAGGGTTGTGAGGGATGTTTGGGCCCCGGGGCTGCAATCTGTCACCGTGGATAACAGCATTGTTGAGTGAGCACGCTGACAACAGGGGAGGTGCTGAGTCAGCTGTCTGCCTGGTTTAGCACACGCTGTGCTGCTCTGGGCTTTTCAACGAACAGTTCCCATCACCTCCTCAAGTCAGGATGCACAACCCCCATGAAACTATTCAAATTCAAATACACATTGCATAATGAATAACTGTAAAGATCAAATTATTGATCGCTCAGCTGTAAAAAGTTAAGGATTGAACTTTATTTGACTTGATTTTGAAATTGCTTAAATCTAAACATTCAATTTCCCATATGCGGTGAGTATAATAATAATCAAATTGTTACTGTTAATGTATAAGTTTGTGGTTGTTAGATGTCTTTGACTGAGATTTGAAAACAATCAGACGTTGTCAAAATTGTTTAGGCGTTTTCCAAAAGAAAAAGCTAAAACTTTATCTATAGTATTCTTCCATCGGGTAACGTGCAGCCCTTTTCTGCATGGCTTGACACTCTGCGGTTGATATTTTGTGATGTCTTAGCATACCAGTGGGAGAGGAAGGGCTGCAGCCATCTCTGCTGGCATTGTTGCCGATTATTTAGTTGAGTTCCTCTTGTCAGTGTGAAAGGCTGCTGCTAAACCAACAGGCTTCGGCCGCTCTTTATCCAGTTCCGGGGGGTTTTGTGGGAACATCAGATACCAGGGCTGCTCATGTGGACCAGAGGAGATCTGTTAAAATATCTCCTGTCCCTCACTGGGATTAGAGTGGACACATTCCTCGTCCCTTTGCTCCGAGGCTCCCACTGGTCTGCTTTGCACTGTTCACATGTACGAACCTCCATGCTAGCAGTGGATAAAGAAACAGATCATGGCTGCTATCTGATGTAAGATCTGATATAATATAAAGGCTCTTAATTTACAAATCGAAGTTCAGTAGAAAGTAGAAAGACTGGAGACAGATTTCAGGTTTCTTTTTCTTTAGCCCAGAAATGTAAAATGCACCATAAACATTCAGCTGCACTATATTACATTCCACAGCTTCCAGGTACTGTCTACATGAGGCTTTAAAATGTCATCCACGCATCACACGCGATGTTAACCTGGACCAGGCCTTAGGGGGAAGTACCCCCTGGCGTGTGAATCCTCCCCTGGATGGACTCCAGTGGAATGTCCCCACATGCTTCCTCTGGCACTGCAGAAGGTATTCCCGCTCGTAACGATTTCTGTCATTCACCTTTCACCATGAGACTGAGAGCTGAGAGTAACTCCTGTTTACTCAACCTGAAATTCTAATACGTTTATTATCATGAATAGTGGTGCTTCCTGGACCGTTCATCTGGATTTTTCCATAGACACTGTGAATGCTGGTTCATGCTGTCACAGCATTTCTTCTGGCACAAGTCAAAATACCAGAAGTCACCACAAGTCTTAAAATACCAGAAAAAGTGATATTAGTCAAGCCTTCTTCAAAAAATGTTAATGCAGCTTTCAAGTGGAACTTTTGAGTTCATGGTTATAACAGTGGAAATCATGTACACAAAGGTAATGCAGGAAATGCAAGGGTATAATAAAAAGATAAGGCCGGTGTACGTAGACATGCTTGGACATTGCTTGTGGCGTTCCCCAAGGGTCAGTACTGGGTCCGAAATTATTCATCCTTTACATAAATTATATTCGCAAGATTTCAAAAATATTAATATATTGGAGGAGCTAGTTGAGATGGTCACTGCAGAAATGGGAAAATTAAAGAGGTGGTTTGACAGAAATAAATTATCATTAAATTTAAGTAAAGCTAGATTCATGTTATTTGGAAACTACAAAAGGGACACTCAAGTGCAGGTGGAAGTAGAAGGTGTTGATACTGAAAGAGTCCATGAAAATATGTTTCTCAGTGTAATAATAGATGACAAAGTAAACTGGAAAGCTCACTCAAAACATGTACAAAATAAGCTTTCAAGAAGCATCTCAGTACTCAGTGAGACAAAATACACTCTGGACCACAAATCACTCCACATTCTCTACTGTTCACTCTAATGTACACTACAATCACAATCCATATTGCAAAAAAGAGCCATAAGGATAATTCATAATGTCAGTTACAAGGGTCACAAATTTATTATTCTTAAAAAACATTAAAATTTGTCACTTTCCATCAGCACAAATCATGTGCAAAGCAATAAACAACCTGCTTCCTGGAGATATTCAAAAATAGCTACAGGGAGGATGAATGGCTTTGACGATCAGCAGGTGTCTTCACAGATCACTTATTCACTTATTTGTTCACATGAATTGTTTTCTTTTGTCTGTAAAAATGTACATATTTAAATTGTGAATCGAAACTGATTGTTAATTACTGAGAAAGGAGAAGGGGTAGGATTAAATAAGCATACACTTCTTCCTACTCCTTTTTGGACATGTTTGTTAACGAAGTTTTGACTATTTTGATTATTTTTTTAAATTTATTTATTCGTGCATGTGTTTTCTCATGTTCGAAATAAAGTTTTCATTCATTCATTCATTCATTCATTAATTCACAATACTATTCTCTCCAGGGTAGTTTATAATATAAAGTTTTTTCTATTTAAGTGCAAGTTACGACATATACCTTAAGTCGGCATTTCACCTTTGCTCCCTTGCCAGTCAAATGTTAATTTCAGTTTACTGGCAGGGCTTCCTGCAGTAGTGCACTGGTAGCAACAGATTTCATGTCAACCAGCAATGATTCCTGGTCAGATCTGAAGAGGGCACTGACACAATGTAGGATACAGAAACTAGGAATATGTCAGAGCCTATAACAGAAAAAGTTACTAATGTAACTGAGGTTCTATGAATCTATCGTTATTGATGCTCAGAGAGAATAAACTACAACCTGTGGAAATTTGGTGACCTTTCCTCATTCAAGAACACTCCAGGTACAATCATATCTAATGGTCATATGCACATTAACATTGTTTGTGTATTTACTCTATCTGCCAATAGATGGGTGATAACAATTCAGCTCAATTCAAAAAGCGTTACTTGTCCCAGATCATAGAAACAGTTATTAAAAATAAAAGAAAGAAACATCCAACCTACACATACATTCACTGCCTCTGAAGAAGAGACTTATGTGCTACATTATCATCATTATATATAAGAACATGTTCTGTACAACAATAACAATGAATAAACGTGAATAACATCAAGGCCCTTAAAAGAACCACCTCAATGAAATGCTGCCATTGTTAGAGACACGTGCTTCTTCCATGAAAACAAGTGAAAACGTCTAAAACAACACCAGCCCTCTTATGCCAAACTAACAACACAATAGCAATGATTACAAAGTGACATGAAGAGTATGATGTGACTCAGCACAGAGTGATACAATAGAGTTCTGACATGTGCAGTATAGTGGTCACATGAAAAGCTTTGGCAAGTGGTCGTAGTCGAGAGTAATGAGAGCTGTTCAAGCTGATCAGCAGACCATGGTTTAAGGACTGTTGGACACTGTCACAGGTTTCACCAAGGCTGCTGTTGGCTAAATTTATTACGTGGCAACATTGAAAGGCTGAGAAGTGTTTCTTTCATCTGGATTTTACGTACTGCAAAAGAAAAGAAATAAATAAACCAAATTCAATAAGCTCAGATAGTCCGACCACACACACACACACACACACACACACACACACATGCACTGGCCTTTAATCCTTCATGTCCTGGTGCATGTGCAGAGGTTGACATGTTGATAATGACAGTGTTAATTCTAGCTTTATTGATGTTGTAGTATGATCGGGTGCTCTGCCTCAGCAAAGCATAGACTATATTGTATTTAAAGTGGTTAACTGAAGTGCGACCATGAGGCCCAAACATGTGTCATCGGATGGTTAATCAATGCAAACTGGTTACTGAGCAGCTTCGTTTGGAAAGAATATCATTTCATAACACAGCAGAAAATAAAATCATTTAGTTTTTATTATAAACACAATGAAAAAAAAAATATTCTTTATTCAGTAGATAACAAGATGAATCCGATGATGCATTCAAAGCTGATTCTGTAGTTACTGAGTGTGTTGATTGCCTCAATTAACCCATGAAGTTTTTACACATACAAACGTCGGCCATTGTCATTAATGACATTATCACAACTAAAATGATTAACGGTTCAGCCAAATCTCCAGCCCACATGATTGACTTCTGCTGAGAGATTCAGTCCAGTAGATTGTTCAGATCTAAATGTTTTTGGAGCAAATGTTTGATGAGGACATTCACATGATTGGGATGTTTGAAGACAGGATGAATCGGCTTTGCTTTGATAAATGATCTACATAATATTGATTTAAGTTTATAATGATTTCCACAGAAAACAAAACAGGGTGACACAAACATCTGTAGCAGGATTAATCCTGTTTGTCACCTTTTTCAAGAACTTTGACAGTAGAAGCTGTATATGTTTATATGCAGTGTGTTCATGGTAAATCATTGAATGTATCTAAGGTTACTCAAGAAAACAAAGAGGCAAAGATGGAACTATGAATTATATTAAAAATGTACCTACATGACATATACTTTGTCATGTAGTATTGAATTTAGTTTTCTTTCCTTTTTTTGAAGCATCTTAAAGACAATAAAAGGTGAGACGATGCATCATCTTACCCATCTCCAAGTGAGCAATGCCTTCTAGTGGCTGAGAGAGAAAATTGATTCTTTAACTTATAACATTACAAGTTGTGAGATGTTTATTCCTAAAAAGGCAAATAAGGTGTTGTATTAAACGTAACATGTGCCGATTTGCATATATTTTCAGTAAAGATATAAAATACTGCCTCACTCTGTGGACATAATGCACTATAGGGCCGTCATAAATGTAAGGGAGGTTATGGAGGTCATTGTAAAGTATGCCAAAGGGTAGTCATTTCTGGGGCCCCATTTCTCTTTCTTTTTCTCTCTTTTTCTTTATTTTCCACAAGGCCCAAGTCCATCCACAGCTAAACACACACTAAATAACATTTATTCAACAACCTGACTCTCATCTCATGATTATTATTATGATTATTATTATTTTTTTGCAGTATCAAATATTCTCAGTGACAAAAGTTGATTTCATCACCTCTGATAAAAGCAGTATGTGGTTTCTTAACAATAACACACACATATTAAACGTTTATATGAGGAGATAATTAAATAAGCTACATGTAACAGCGATTTCTTTGTTTGTGTGCATACAATGTGTTCTGCGTTAGTCATTATGATCAGTTTATTGTGTTCTGACTCAGATGAGGGTTTTACGGATTACAAAGTCATCACTGACTGCAATATGTGAGAGTTTATGGAAAGTCGGTGATTAAAATCGTGTTTCTACTGAAAACATGATTTGGAAATATATTCAAACGAAGAGTCAATAATAACAATCGTAAAAATCCTCACAGCAAGAAACTGCCAACACAAAACTAAGAACACTGACTGTGTGGCAGGAACAACACAATGCAAGCTCCAGTTTTAAGCATACAGACAGTAATATGAAACTGGTAGACAGCGCTTGTCAACCTCGCTGGGGCATGAACAGATGAGAAGCAACACTGTGGAGCTTCCAGAGCTGCTGCTGTTGTTGCGCTGTGCTACACCCCTGCTGTTCACTGGAGGGTGAAATGTGATCATGGAGGGCTGCCAGCACACATCAGGACCTGGCAGTTGAAATGGAAAACCCAGCGAACTGAGATCTAACGTGTCTCTGCTGGAGTCTGAACACTAGAGGGCGAGCATGGCATTCGGTTTGATAACGTTCAGTCTTTAAGGGAAGTAAAAAAGTAAAAAAAAAAAAAAAAGCAAAACAAAACAACAAATAACAGACAGACGATTCTGATGATCATTCTTCCAGAAACTCACCGTCATCACCTCTATTTGCCTCTGGACCGTCATCCAAAGTCATTGAGAGGCAGCTGTCAGTGAGTTTATTCACAGACGCCAACTGAACACAATCAGTTGTTACTAGACTTAGTGCCACTATAGCAAAATATAAAGATTACTCTATGAATAGTGTGTAACATTACAAAATAGTATGGAAAATACTTTTTATTATTGTGTACTAAGTGTATATTGAGTCCTTCGTTTCCTTTCTGACGTCAGAAGGACAGATGAACAAAACTGTTAAGCCATTCATCCTTTTCACAACTGTGTTTCTTTTCCTTAAAGAAGGATGCCCTCTCTTTTTGTCAGGGTGTTTCTCTTCAGTCAGGTCAGGGGGGCCGATAATAGCGTTTTATATTCAGATGCGGCTTCGTGAATAAAACTGACTTGATGTGACATACTGTCACTTGTGTCTTTTACAGGTTCACTGATGTCCGACACACTTTTTGTGTTGAAGTATGGTCTTCACCGGCCCAATGTTCAAATGAATAAAGTAGAGCTAGCTTTGAATTTCTCCAGCAAAAGTAGATTTCAACTTTTGAGTTTCACCGATCACACCTCAAAGACTTGGCTTAATGCACATTATTTTGAGAAAGAGAAACATTACATATTCAGAGACATTTATCAGAAATATTACAGCTTTAAAATCATGTGATCAACTTTAAGATCTATCTACATTGTTTCCCCCTCAATATAAATATAAAAGGAGAACTTTCACAATAATTCAATATTCAAAATTTACTCAAGTAAAGAAAGTTTTGAGAGTAAATATTTTGGCGGTAGAGTCCTAGATCAGGGTGGTAGATGGGGACTCTAGACAATAGCGATGGGGCTGATGGAGAAGATTGGGAGCAAGGCAGTCTGTGTGATACACAATATGAAGCACAGTGTAGGAACAGCATTGATTTTTAGGAGAATGTGTGCAAACTGAGCACTGGATGAGGATAGGGACGTTGAAAGTGAGAATATGGAGATTTGAAATGAAGAAGAGAAGGTATCATCAGAAAAAGAGACAGAGCATGGGGACACACACACACACACACACACACACACATATATATATATATATATATATATATATATATATATATATATATATATATATATATATATATATTTACAGGTTCACATTCGCAATACACACACACACACACACACACACACACACACACACACACATATATATATATATTATTTAACGTTTTTTTAAAGAAATAATGACCACTATTGCCCACAATAATTTGTGGGCAATAATCTGCAGGGTTTGTCTTTTTTTTTTTTTTTTGGTAATAAAATCACAGCCTTCTGTTTTCAGCTTGTGGAAGGGACATCAGCTGATTATGAATTGCAAATTTGCTAGGCAGCCTGATATTTCTCTCGTTCTCTAACTTTCAGGGTGACCATAGCAGATGTGTTCTGGTATTGCAGGCACTGATTACGCATTTGATTCACACTTATGTGAGCAACATCGACATAACACTGCACATTTTAGACAATATTAAATGGAACTGCTTCCTTTAACCTGGCTTAGCCTTGTACCACCGCCTACAAACTGCTTTCAAGTGTCCATTTAACATAGGTAACATATCTCATAAAGTAGCGCCCTCTAGTGGCAGCAGGTAGGGACTTCCTCACAACGCAACAGGTTGGACAAAACACAGCTTCACATTAACAATAACATGAAAACCCTTCAAAACACCTGACTAAATAACACTGACCATCTTGTAACAATTCAAAGTTCTACTGGGATACAGGCATTCATCTGGAGGTTACTTAAACATGTACCACCCACCTAGACCAGACCAGACATCCCCACCCCATAGAAATGACACTCCTTGATAGCCTGACACACACACAAATGGAACAACTAAACAAAAAATGAAAAACAGCACAAGGTGTTGACCTGGCCTCCAGATTCACTAGATCCCAAACTGATCAAGGATCTGTGGGATGATCCACAGAGGCCCCTCCCTTCAGCCTATAAGACCCAAACAACATCCTGTTACCAGACACCACAGGACACCCTCAGAAGACCCATGTCCATCTTCTGATGAGTCTCAACTGTGTTGGAGGAACAACCTACACAATATTAGGAAGGTGGTCATAATGTTATGCCTGATTGATGTAGTTCTTCTACACTGCACATGGCTCTTGTGCTTAAAACTGCATATGACTGATGAGTGCAACAGTCCCCTCCAGTTTAGAGGTTCACGTGTGCTGCCTGCTCGCTCTGACTACTTGTTGATCTGCCGAGCCTTTATTTGTCGGCTAACCGTAGCTAACAGTAGCTCTTTTGGTTGTGAATGCTGAATTTGATTCTTCTTTGGCACAATGAACAAATGGATAGCATGCTCTAGTTTGGGAAGTTCAGTCTCACAGTAGGGGGGAAAAAAGGAGCCTGAAGGAGGAGAGTGATATGAAACATTAATTTCAGCGTGCCCTCAGAAGTAATCTAATTATAGATAAAAATTAATTACCTCATGCACTGCTTAAATAACTACTTTAAGTACTACCATAATACACTGTGTGTTATTGGCTACATGCAGTGGATATTAGGTAACCCTGTTTATTGTTTGGAGATTCACACAGAAATGAGGACTAAACTTACTATTGAATATGCTGATCATCCCCCGTGTTGTTTTCTAGAAGACACAACATGATCTCTCTCTCTTTAAACTGTGTAAACCGCACAGAGCTGTTGCTGTTCAACCCTGGGCTATGGCAAAAAAAAAAAAAAATGGATTTAAAACAAACTGCACGGGTCAGACTATCTGTTCTTCCAGTTATGTTGACCCTCAGTACTATTCCAGTTTATCAGAGTGCTCATGCTCTGTTGTGCACTGCGGGCGGTGAGTGCCAGATCTGCTGCAGTTTTGAAACTAAGCGAGGCATAGGGAGGTTTATTAGTCTCCCCTCTCTCTCGCTCGCTCTCTCTCTCCTCGGGGCATGGCAAAGGCAACTATGGAGAGACGCTACCACAAATAGATTCTCTAAATATGGAGGGCTTCAGTCAAGAGAAAGTGCATGATCGAATTTTGGGCCTCCCCACCCAACGGTTTCTATAAAAGGAACTAGACAGAAGAGAGGTTGAACGGCTGATGACGCTCTATGTTCGAGTGCAGCTTAGTGTGTGTGTGTGTGTGTGTGTGTGTGTCTGCTTGCACCTGTGTGGGTCTTTCTGTGGTAGATGTCTGTGCTTTGTAAGTTCGCTTTGGTCATATTTTTTTAGACTGCCCTGCTCTGCTGCATCACTGATTCGGGCGGCAGAAGCTTGGGAGGTAGAGCCGTCGTCCAATAACCGAAAGGTTGGCGGTTTGATCCTGCACTATCCCTAGTCTGTCCGTTGTGTCCCAGGCGTGTGCTACCTGGTGTATGATTCTGTGTGAGTGATGTTTGGTGGTCGGAGAGGTTGTTGGCAGGTTGTTGGCAGCCACGTTTCTGTCAGTTTACCACCACCAGGGTGTGACTGTGTGAGCGAATGAATAATGTATCAATGTAAAGCGTCTTTGAGCATCTAAAATGGAAAAGTGCAATATAAAACCAGTGCCTTATTATTTTATTATGATGGCTTGGAGTTAGTTAACATGGACTCTAAGTGTCACTTGTGTTTTGACTTAAACGTGTCAGTACTGTTTAGGAGCAGGTTAGGATGGAACGAGAGGTCCAAGTGGCAAATGAGATTGAAAGCAGACATGGAAGATGAGGGAGGGAGGGGCAAAGTTGGGGGTATTTCCTAGGAAGCTTAGGCTTCTTGTCCTCCTGGTTCCTGTAATGAAAGAGGGAAGTGGAAGCAAAAAAGAGAGGGGGTGGCGTTGGGGACAACTGACAATTAGAAAAGAAGGGGTTAGAGGCCTGTATAGGTAAGTGTGTATAGAGACGTGGTTGTGAAAGTGATAATAAATATGTTTCACTTCAATTTTCAGAATTTATCATTTATGCAGAGCTGTGCTTCTGTTGAATTATTTTTCAAATATAGACTCTCCTTTGCTTTCGGTCTCCACAAACCACTGAAGGAAATGTCTTTTTTTTTTTTTTTCTCCTGTGCAGTACACAGATGTTTCTGATTCCGCCTACACTATCCCATCTTACAACACGCTGCGGAGCACTATTAAATGCTACTGATGGTGCTGAGTTGCAGCCTGTTTTTATAAAGATTATACATACACCGATCGGCCACAACATTAAAACCACTGCTGGGAGAAGTAAATAACATTGACCGTGTTGTGACGACTCAGTGTCCGGGTGGGAGCGTTTTGGACCTGACATTCATGTGGATGTTACTCAGACATGTACCACCTACCCACCAGAAACAGTTTAGGAGCAGCACAGGGAGTTACCCTGGCCTCCAAATTCACCAGATCCCAAACCGATCAAGTATCCTACACAATATTATATATTAGAAAGGTGGTTATGTATTCAGGTCAAGAGTATAGATTTCTTCACAGTCTACTGTGTTTTTATTAGTGACATAATCAGCGACAAGTCGGTCGCTTTAAAAAAAATCCAATTTATGCAACCTTTAATTACTAATAAAATAATATCAGTGTGAGTTCTTTAGGCAGTTAAAGAGGAGTTAAGACAAATTTGCAGCTATTGTGAGGAGTTTTTCCATATGATAAAGGGCGTTTAGAAGTTAGGCATTTTGCCTGGAATACAAACAAGACATTCTCATGTTGCTTCTGATGTTGTAGTTATGCGTTGTGGAATACTGACCTGCAAGGGACCCTCTAACTTTTTTTGTTTAGCACGTTCATGGGAAACATTACCACACATTTCATCTGATCCAGTATATGATCAGCTGCAGACGCTTCGTCGCTGACTACATTATAATAATGAACACATGCCTTCGTGAGTCAGCCTCCTCCGTCCCGCAGCCAGGGCCGTGGGTGCGTGCGCGTGAGTGAGCGCGGACGGTGCCTGTAAGTGCAAGTGTGTGCCGTGTTCTTGAGCGCACGCGACCCCCGTGCATGCGTCTGCGGCCACGTGTCACAACAGATGTTGCCTAAAAAAAATCCCGGCAGCGTCTCCGCCGATGCGCCGTCCGCTGACCTTTGGTAACGTTCGAAGATGTGGACGTGAAGGACAGCGCGCTCTCCTCACTGATCATGATGCTTTGCCTTTCATTAATATGCCTCACCTTCAGATCTGCTGTATTTGCATGGAATTAGCATAAATCACGGGGCCAACAGTTTGACGATGCAGTGTGTGGAGCTTTTGGGAATGACACCTGTTAGACAGAGACGCAGATGTCACTCTGGCAGGGTCACGCTGTGGAGGTTTGAGGGAGTTGAGGGTGGGAGACATACGACAGACGATAAGCATGTTAAGGGCTGGTTGCTCTAGATACCACTTAAAATATGTTTATCGCCACACAAATTGGAAAAAAATAATCCACTTTCACATTTTTTTATTTATTGCTTGGATTTGTTTCAAGTGTCTTATGTGCAGCCTTTTTAAATAATGACACGTCAGACTAATCTTTATCTCGACATTCATTAGAGAATTTGTAATTGATGTTTGTTCAGTTACCAGACTGACAGTTCTACCTCCAACTGTGCTTATAGTGTTGCAGAGCTATGCACCACTTTCAAGCACTTACGTGCTGGTAAGAAAGCTTCACTCCATATTACAGTCAAAATGAGACCTGGCCGGCGAAATGAGACAGAAATGTGCAGAAGTGGTCTCAAAAATAGCAGAAAATTTTCCCTTGTTTAGACTCGCATCTTTGTCCCATTTCTGTGAAGCCTTCGCTCTGCTCTGTTATGCAGTATGACATCTGAAATAATGACTCATTGTGTAAACAAAGGGGGGGAAAAAAATGGAAAAAATGCATTGAGGATTTAGCAAACTTTCCTCTTCTGCGTGAGAACTTTTGCATCTCACCGCTCGGAGAAAACAAAAAAACACTTGTTTCTTGCAAAATAGCTAAACTATGAAGCTCAAGCACCGACAATGATATTAAAAAAAAAAGACAAGAATGAGAGAAAACAGTCACAGAAAAGGCATATTTCCTGTTTTGTGCTGTCGCTTTTTCAAGGTCTGAGTCATTGTTTAACCACTTTGCGCCTGCTGTTTGGTTTGTGTTTAGCGGGGCAGTAATATCTGAGTGAGATGTGTGGTTGTTTTTGTCCCTGCCTAAACCTCGTGTCAGTTCTGGTACTGCTCGGCCTGCGGATGATGCAGCCAGGTGGTGACCCTGCATGCAGTACCTGGCACGCGGCAGAGTGCGTAGAGCTGCGGCCAAATCCCAGAGTCAGAGCTCACACTGGCCAATCTGCCACCAGGGAGAATGGACTGGGGACAATGTCAATAACACAAACACTGTGGCAGAGAAGAGGCCGTTTTTCATAGGAGGGTATACAATTTACACTAAAATAATAACATCAATTACCAGTCATGCTGACTTTGACGACAATAGAGCCATCACGCTAACAAACTGAAAGCTTCCCAAGTACTATATTGTTGTCTGGTCTAAACCTGCACGCACTTTAAAATTCATTGATAAATACGACTGAAGTACCAACAAGACTGTTTCTCTACTTCAGACAATCACTGTTTTTTTAGTAAGTACGGACTGGGTTCTGGCAGTGCACAGCTGATTTGTACTTCTTCTTAGGCGAAAAAGAAAAGAAAAGAAGAAGCAGCAGGACACAACAAATAGCTTAGATAAACACCCATGGACAGAAAAACTGAGCGACCGGTTCACACATGCTGGTAAATGAATATATGTTTTTGGAGCGAGGACCACTCATTAGTGTAATCTCTATATACACTGATCAGCCATAACATTAAAACCAAGTACATAGAGGTAAATAACATTGACCATCTTGTGACAATTCAATATGCTGGGAAACATGGACCTGGCATTGGTGCAGATGTTATTTATTTTTAGGAACAATTCAGAAAACATGAGAAACATCATTTTTATGGAACTAATGAATTTTAAAATTTTAATGACTGTTTTGGGATTTGTTTAGTATTTTGTCTGCAACTGTATTAAAAAATACGTGAAAACCTAAGACTGATTCTTAATGCTATATTTCTCAATGGGGGGTGTCATGGGGTGTCCGAAAACTTCTTTCCACCACTGTGCAGTGAGAAGTCCAGGAAGCAAATCGGTGGTTGGGTGTTGCTAAGGGCAGGAGGTCGGGGGTGATCCTTTGGCCCCAAAACTAACCAAAGCCTGTTACCAGTACAAGTCCCCACAAAGGTAAATCTTCTCCCCGTCGGGGAATCGAACCCCGGTCTTCCGCGTGACAGGCGGAGATACTGTCCACTATACTAACGAGGAGGTGCTCAACAAGCCGGACCTCAGAAATTTTCGAATTCCGCTTATGTTTTCGTTTTATAAGCGTGACGGTGGTCCTTTTGAGAAAAGTTTCACAATTAAATAAATGCAACTCAATGGGAATAATGTTTGGCGGCAGGGCTGGCTTAATTGATCTGGTTCCTGTTTCTTAGTCCAATCGACCCCTCGCACCTCCTCTCATAGAAATATGGCCGTTTCTGAAAAATGAAATAAAATCAAATCAAAGACAAACTTAACAATATTTCCTTACGACGCTTCAAGATCAACACTCGAGTCCGCCAACACCATCCATCTTTAACACTTATTCTATGTCAGATTACGTGTTCTTTTTAGTTTTTCTGCCCCCAAGTGGCCAAAAACACATACACACGCAGCTTTAACGTTCAATTTGATTATCTGGGCTTTCCATTAACCCTATTTTTATCCCATCTTTGTTGATGAACAACTCTTGATACAGAGCAACCCAGAAACCCAGAAAAGATGCCTCAAAATCCTGTTGCACAATATGTCTAAAACCATCTCCAGCTGTGGGTGCTGTGCTCTGAGAGCTGCTCTCTGATTGGCCACAGATTGATGGGTTTGAATCTCCTTGATGACCTTTGTCAAATGTCATCGCCGCTCTGTCTCCCCAATCTTCCGCAACGCTTTCCATTTTAAACCTTCTATAATAGGAAGCCATAAAAATAATCTTTACTATCAGTGCCAGTCATAGAGGAGAATCACCACCTCATTACCACTCCTGTCTGAGGGGCTGATTATGGGACGGAAGGAGCTCAGCAACAGAGCTGAGCCTGGGGCGTCCTGGTGGGCTCAGTCTGTTTTAATGGCTGCATGGGGATGAATGCTGGATCTTTCTCGTTCCCGTTCCACATCCCTGCCTCCGTCGAAGCTGTTACTAAAAAATACAGACACAGAAATGACATTCTTGAGAAAGGTGGAGTGTCCTCTCTCCCGATCAATAAAAAGAGCAGCAGCAAGGGCAGTAGAATCTCACTCAATTATACCCTGTTACCACCCTGGATCCTTTTAATGATCCCACCCAGGCAAAGCACTGTGATCCCACTGTGAAACACCCTGTGATGAAATAAACCATTGTGTGTGTCCTCGTCCCAATATGCTAATCCAGGATTAATTATGGGCCGACCCTAATGAGTATCTCTCCAGCCCTCTTAGATATGTAAATGTGCCAGGAGTGGACAGTGCTGAAAGGCTTTTGTTAACTCTCTGTGTTCTATAAAAGGGACAGAACAAGACAGAGGGAAATAAGGGCAGAGGTTTGGTGGGCACAGATTATTTCAAAAAATATTATATCATTGCTGGAAAAATATATATATTTTTTAAATTCTTTTTTCTTAAATGTGTGGGTAAATGGGTAAATGTGTAGTGATGTTGAGGATACAGCGGATGCTAAAAACGGGGAAAGTCGAAGTTATATTAAAACAGTCAAACCCCGTACAGACCCATGTGATAATTCTGTTGAACGACTGTTCACCATCATCAGCTACTGTACCTGACTGCATGGGTGGTGAATTGTTTTTTAGCCTGTTAATTAAACAGGAAGTGTAAATATAGGCAGCGCAAGAGGAAGTGTGCTCTTGTAACACTTTCATCCTCTTCCCCTTCACTTGAAAGGTGAGAGACTACGAGCGCACGAGAGATACATGTGGCAAGAAGAGTTTCAAGAAAACCTGCTGCTCTGCCAGATGTTGGGAACCAAATATATAGATGAATAAATAAATAAATAATAAAAAAGTAAATAAAAATTGATTCAATTTCTGATTTATATGATAAAAACGTGTGGCAATTTACCTTGTTACGATCTGTCTCATGGGCTGAAGCATGAAGTGGAGACCAGCTATGAAATTTACACTCGTTATCAAATGAGGACATAGATAGAGTTCAGAGTTTTCATTTCTTTAGCTGAGCCCTTTATCCTCAAGTTTTCATGTATGGCTGATTAAGACATTAAAGCCCAGCACCAGCCAGAGACACTTGCACTTAGTGGGGGGTACAGAACGGCATAAAAACACTCTTGGTGTGAAACAGTTAATTAAACGATCCTACGCTCATTTGCCAAATCATTAGGTACAGTTGTTGAAACAAGTGCATCCTAATATAACAGTCTTGAACTAAATCTCGGTTTCATTGCTGCTATAATGTTCAGTTAATGTTAACAAAAAAAAGTGTTTTGCATCATTTAGGAGTGTATAGCTGTTAAACTAGATTACATTCAACCTGTTCTGTTATTTAATCTAGATCATTAACTAAAATTGGGTTATCAAAACAATAGAAAAGTGTTGGTGCAACAGTGGAATTAACGTCTCTCTTGGTTTAAACACATGGTGAATAATTTAACATTTATGAAGTTAAGTTCAGTGCAGGACAAAGACATTGTTACAAAAGTCAAATGATTATGACTCTATGAATCTATATTTATTTACCACCAGGAAATATTAAATGCGATTAAAAATAAATAAATAAAAATTTCCCTCTTAGATGCATGGGAGCTTAAACTATTGCAAAGAACACATTAATTCAAGTAAAATACAAAGGCCTTAAAACTGAACCTTACATCAAAAGTGTCAGAGCCTGGGATTCTTTCATCCTACTGGCAATCACACGTTTTGACAAAGTCGCAGTTTTGGAGGCACGTAGCCAACCGTGCCACCTTCAGTTTCCTTCATGAAACTCTTTGCCATAATAGTCTGTGTTTATTATTGCTTCTTCAGCACTCCAGAAAACAAGTAAGAGTAAGTACTACATTGTTATTCTCCTCCTGCGTGACACCGTTTATTCTGTTGCGAGGTGTTTGTCATGTTCCCTGAATCCACTGGGTCAATAAAGAATGGACTCAAATGTTTATATTTAAAACAGTAACACCTATAGTGTGTCTGTGTAGATTCTCATCCAGGCCATATGGCCATGGTAAACCAAGCTGAAATAAGGGCAGCTGGACTTGTAGCCATAACCGGTTCATGTAATCTGCAAGTTTCCTTGATTTCCTCTCAAATTTCTGCACCAGCTGAATGGATTGCGTAGTATAAACATTCTCATAAATGTTCCTATAGTGTTTGGCTTAAAGTATATATTAAACAATCAGCAAAGTAAATGTTGAAAATGCTTCAAGCGTGTGTTGCTGCGGGATCTGGATTCCTCTCCATGGGTTACATTTCTGAGAAAGCAAGAGAAGTGTATGTATGTGTTTTTCTTGTTATTTTTTTTAAAAGGGGGAGTCAAACTCTCGCGGAACACAAACAGCGTGGGGTCATTTGTTTTTGTTTTTTGGGACTCACGACTTTTTGATGCTTGGAACGTATTAAGAACAGTTTGTGTGTGTGTTTCCTCCGGGATCCTTCGCATGAAGAAACTGCGTCTCTCCCATCGTCTCTCCGTGTGAGTTTCTTTCTGTCCGAGGTACTGAAATCTGCCACGTGACTGCGCTTCCTCCCCCTGAGTGTGTGTGTGCGTGTGCGTGTGTGTGTGAGAGAGAGAGGGAGAGAGAGAGAGAGAGAGAGAGAGAGAGAGAGAGAGAGCAGGAAGCTGAGTTTGTATGCGCGCGCTCGTGTAGGCTCCGCACGCGGACACTTGAGTCCTCATCATGAGCTGTTGGGCTCACGAGGAGGGTATCTCTGAGACTGTGGCATGCCTGCAGCGTGGACAGTTTAGTGCAGTTTAATGCGTGACCGCGGTTCGTTACGTGCACCGTTTTCTCCCTGTTTTGATTTCGCCGTTGCAAACATTAGTGCCGCAAGTGGTGATGGGCACGCAGGAGTGGGCTGCTGCCCACCAAGTCTGACTGTGTTTCGGAGGTACTGAGGAGAAGAACATGTAAGAATCCGCAGGCATCCCCGCAGATCCTCTCTGGATCCACAGCCAAAATGCAGAAAGGGATGAGGCTCAATGATGGCCACATCACCTATCTGGCTCTTTTGGCGAAGAAGGACGGGACGAGGCGAGGTTGCCTGAGTAAGAAAAGCTCGGACAACACAAAATGGCATGCAAAGTGGTTCGCCTTGTTGCAGAATATGTTGTTTTATTTCGAAAACGACTCCAGCTCACGCCCCTCCGGACTGTACCTGTTGGAGGGATGCCTTTGTGACAGGGCGCCGTCTCCCAAGCCGTCTCTCTCAGCAAAGGAATGCTTAGAGAAGCAGGTAAGATATTGATCACACGGGGAGCTCCCTTAAGTCTGACTGACTGACACCGTCAAGGTAATCAGTCTCACCGTTAGGACGCACTCGTCAATGAAACTCTCCCTGGCTCCGGCTTAAAGCGACATATTTATGAGAGCACGTATTCCGCACACGCAGCAAAGTGTTGTTTTCCTCATTATATAATTACCACGCAAACAATTTCCCAGTGATGCTTTTGCATCTTAGTTGACTTGACGCTCACCGTTACGCAATGGCGTCATCCGAAGTGATTGATTGTCTCGATTCTGCACTAAAATAGCCTCGCAGTCTACCTCAGAGGTGTCTCATTAACTTCATGAAATACAAACATCCACAGAGGCTTAGAGTTCTCTGTGCAGCCTTTTTTTTATTATCATTCTAGCCACAGTCACAGTATCCGTTGCGTCACGCTTATATACGTATAACTATTTTTGGACGAACATTCAGAGAATGCAGCACATGTATACGGAGTAAACTTAAACTGCATCCAAACTTTGTAGGTTGCCATCTTGCGGAGGAGAGCTGTCCCTTCCCCTGTCGTTTTGACGTATTGATTTAATTCCTCGTCTTGATATTAATAGCATCCTACCTTGGCAACTGTGTGTCCCCCGGATTTATAGCGGCTTGGTTCATTTGATAGCTCTCTCATTATCATGGGTTGTTAACGACAACCATGAATGAAAACCAAATGACTTCCAGGGCATGCTTTTGTTTCTCAGTACATCCCCCATTTGTTTTGTTTTTAATTCCCTTGGCACTTAGTGCCATGGATTATCATGTGCGAGGCCTGAACGGTTTCCACTGACTTTATTTTTTAATGCCATGACACACTCAGAAATAATCTCAGGGGGAAGCGTGGCTGCGTCCAGAGAAACCGGTTCAAGGGACTGGGAGGGATGCTGCTGCTGCTGGAAGAGCTACAGATTGTGGCGTAAAAGCGTTTAGGAGCCAGAGAAGTGGTCAGGCTGCTGTGAGCTATGACTGCAGTCACCTTCTGAAATCTGCTCTGCCAGCTGCAGCCTCTTCTGCTTTCCTTGCGGCAGAAGGGATAAAGAAGTGAAATGTCAAATTCATGCCTCGTGTTTTTTTTTTCTGTTCAAACATTATAATCTCTGTCTTACACGGAAAAACAGATTGTCAACTGTTTTCACCTAGAATTTGGGAACATTCATTCTTGCTCACATCACTTTTACTATTTTAGGCTCTATTTTACAGTCCAAAATTTAAACTGTGACGACAAATCAAAGGCAACATTGTGTGGTTTTGCAGGCTGGCACATGTCCTCGCACTGGTGTGTTTTGGGCATTTTATGCATTCCACAGATGTGTCTCCACTAAAAGTGTTGATGTGGGGGTTCACATTTGGGACACATAGGTCACGAGGACACAATTTAGAGCATAAAATAACTCCAGTGCAATATGAAAGTTTACGACCTGGGGGATGAGGTTACCAACAAATGTGATTTGGTTCGTTTATAAAGATCAGCGATTGCAAAGTTAGTTGTGTGAACCTCTTGAGTAAGCAGCAGGTGGAGAAAAGCTGACTATTTTTGTGCTTTCACAGAAGAAAATGTTCTTTCTTCTTTCTTTCACTTGGACTGTTGTTGGTATAAACGTTGAGCATGTTGTGAATATCTCATCCTCAATGTTGATCACTCATCCCTCATGGATTGCTCTTATTTCGTAGCTAGAATAGGTAACTTGATCTGTGTGGAGGCACATTGCTTTCTTTGCTATTTGTATTTTACTGCGAAACACATTGTAAGCGTGAATAAATGATGGGGACAGAGTAAATCCATTATCTGTATCAGCTGTACCCGAGGTCGCTGTCCATGGTGCTGAATTCTGCTGCCATACGTTCCCAACACTAGACCTGGTAAATATAGCGTGGTGCTACAGATGGCGCTATGCTATGTTTAGATATGATAGATATGATATTTTTTGTTTATTTTACCGTAGGCAAGATTTTCTTTTTGCTATAATATAGATTTTCTTGGGTTGCAAGAGTAAATCGAAAAGTTTTAGTTGCACAAATTAACCAGACACTACGTGGCAAATAAGGATAAAGGTCATACTGATCATTTCTGGAGGCTTTTGTGGAAATGAACCTACGTATGAGGACTAGTTGAATATGAGGACTTGCTGGTTGCTGTGAACTATTCAACTTTGTTCATTATATTTTCTTGAAACTGTGTCAGGACAAGAGGCTGTTCTGGGGATGGAATATGCGCTGAGTGACATCTACGATGACAGCTGTTCATGCTGACTGCTTCAGTGAATTTATTTCAACAGCGAATTAAATGAATTTGAAAGCCTTCAATTAGCATAACACAGCCTTCTGCTTAGCACGTGTCTCTTTACATAATATGTGTCAGTAATGAATTACCTCAGTTTTGGGGCATTTGTGTATTGGTTTTGTCTTGGTACATTAATTGTGCGCATGTAAAGTTATTTGCTCGAACACATTTGCTGTTCAGTCAGTCATGTCAATATGCGTCCGCGTCCGTGCATCTTGTGAAACTCGTCTCATCTTGTGTGCATGCCTCAAAGTCTATATTTACCTGGCTGTGTCCCCCTGCATATGCCAATGTCAATCCATAAACTGGGGGGTCTCCACAGAAAAGGTGAAACGAGGACAGAAGGTGTGATCAATGCTCCAGGTGTCTGAGGGCATAGAGATTTCCTTTTCACTTTGCCCTACTCTGAAAAAAAAAACAAAGAATGACACCTAAGTCGATGAGCAGACTGCAGAGGTCGTCAGAGGCAATGCTACTGTACGTTCCTGACAATAAACCTCTTACATGGACGGATTACAGCAGATTCCAGATTTTTGTTGAGTGCGTAAGATGTGTGTGTGTGCGTACTGTATTTCAGTGAGTGTGCGTCAACGCTGCAGGAGGAATGGCCAGGAGAGCACTGGATCTTATCTGTATGTGTGTGTGACAGGGAGAGGGACAATGCAGCGAATATATGCCAAGCCAACTGCCACCTTGCAGGGCTACAGTGCTTTTTATAGCCCTCACTCCTCAAAAAAGCAAAAGATCGCTCTCTTCCTCCCGCTCCGTCTGTCTCTCCGTTCTCATTGTATTCTTTGGAGTGTTCTACTTTTTAAATGTTCTTATTCCCCATTTAGAAGGCGAGCTACGTTTAAGCCCACAGTTACTATGGCAACCCCTATTTGCATCTGAAAAAGTGCATTTGAAGGGGCCAACAAAATGTGCAACAACATGCCTTGGTATTGTGCTCCATTTAGCAAGTACAGCAAATATGGGCATGCAAGGAGGAAGAGGAGATGGGTCGTCTTAGGTTCTGGTGGTGGTGGTTGTGCTTTCTTTTTTTTTTTTTGTGTTACTTTTACGTGTTTCCTTTATGTAAGTACATTCTCAATGATCAGCAGACAGTCTTCAGTGGTCAGCTGACTGAATTTATTGTATAAGCTCGAAATGTAGGTTACACAACATTTTAATACATATTTTAACCATAGACAGCATGTCCCTGGCCAATTGAAAGAACATCTGGGCAATCGCACAACAAGTGTACGCTACAAATGCAAGCTATCGCCTTTTCAAGTAATGTATTTTCCACAGTATGAATATTCTTAATTTTTTTCCCAGTAATTTCCAGTAATGTTTATTTTACTGACAGTAGTGTAGGTTATGCATGGAACAGACATGCTCCTTGTGCTTTTCTGATAGTGACGTTATTCCTTCTTCAGTAGTGGATCCCACAGACCTGTTGCTCTATATATAAGATCAGAGAGTAGATAATTAGTTAAAAAAAAGTTTCAAAATTCCACTTTTCCATTTGGCTGATTAATTGAAAGCAAACGTGTTCAAAAGTGATACAGTTGCTCTGAGGTTTAATACAATTAGAAGCCACCTTTAATTTAAATATGAGATCCAATCTGGTTACGTTTGTTTATAAACTTTAAATTTGGACTTGTTACGGGCTACATTGTCTCATTGTGTCTGAGGTGAAAAATGAAGTGACGTGAAGTTAAATATAGCCGTCTAAAAGGCTAGACACACCAGCTCACAGGATGCGAGAGGTGGGAAGCACATTATTGACAAAGGCCTGTTCTGCTGCTCATCAGGAAATATGGAACATTACTCCCCATCACAAATGATTCGCTCTTGGCATTTGGGAGGGATAAAAAAATCCAATATATTGGATTTGTGGGGGTCTATTTACAATGCATCAGTGTTATATAATTTGATGTGTTTCTACTACAAATAGGCTGTCCCTACTATTAGTGCAGTGACCACCACTTTGTTGATTTGAGGATTTTATCTCATAAGCCTATTAAAAAACAATTCTGCGTGCATTTGACGTAATTGCCGTAACTGAACCTTTAAGGCTTTAAGGCAAGGTCAGCGTGGGATAATTGGTGAGAGAGGGGTAAAAGGGGGTGAGCACCCAGAGGTGTTTGTGTTGCTTAAATGCAGCCAAATCACTGGGCTAAACGAGGCAAAAACAAAACTAAACAAAAAAATGGCGTCAGACGAGAGGCTTCCGCCGATTCAGAGGTGAGTTGCCAGGTTACAGACAGAATGCACAGAGGCTTTATAATGAATCTCTCAAGACTTTTCCCTCAGGATCCCTCTCTCCCACTCCTTCACACACATGTCCATGCACGTGTGTACACATACAAGTTCAGTTTAGACAAAATGTAGGTTTAAGGAATCTGCGCGAGGCACGGATTTTACTTTATCGCTTTATCATAACCTGACGGTCACATTTTAAACTCAGCAAATATTTAACTCCCCCTCTCTTTGCTTTTGTTTCCCAGTATTACTTCACTGTCACATTCAATCATGACAACCAGAAAGCTTTGGAGCTGCGCACAGAGGACGTCAAGGACTGTGATGAGTGGGTGGCCGCCATCACACAGGCCAGGTACCTCTCACACATGACCCCTCACCTACATACACACATTAGGCTGAGGACCCTCTGAGGTGGAGGTCTTGTCGAGAAGTGTGAGCGTGCATCAGTGAGTTTAATCAGTCAGTGAAAAGGACTTACCTCGTCCGCACATTAGGAACCTCAAATGTGGCGTCATGTCCAAAGCTCTCATATCCAGATGTTTGTAACCCACAAGGTTCATATGACACATATCAAGACATGTATTTCCTCTACAACATCACCAGAATTAAGAATATAGTGGCTCCGACTGACAAGGAACTGTAAATTTTGTTCAGTCTGATATTTGAAAATAAGCTTATCAAATCAGCTTTATTCACCATGCATATGTGGTGGCAGCTGCAGGGAATTTGTTCCCTACATTTAACCTGTCCAAGTGAGCACACTTGGAGCAGTAGCTGCTGGAGCCATGCGCGTAGAGGGGAGCGACCTAATGACTTAATGACTGGCAACATAACGAAAGTCAACAGTAACCACGGAAAGGTATCCAGTAATTTATCAAACTATTAGATGTTGCGTCACTGCCATCGGTGCAACCTTGCTTCTAGGCTCAAAAACACACTAGCTAATGTCTTGGGCCATTATTTCCATTATTTTTTGATGTGAATCCATTGCAAGACGGAGTACGCACTCTTTTATGGTTCCCTCCACTGGTGTGAGTATATATCGTTATCTACTGAATATCTACTACACTACTGTATGTATGTAAAGGCAGTGTCAACAGTTTTTTATTTTATTTATTAATATGTATCAGAACCTTCACAAGCAGATTGTCATCAACAAATGAAAAAAAGATAGAAATTAACAAAATAAAAAGGATTTCTCATCAATACTGACTAGTGATTTATGGATTCCTCACACGTGTGACGGGTGAAATGCTCCTTCAAGATTCAGGGACAAAAGAGGGTCATGAAAGCCAAGCGATACCGTGACTCTAAATGTCACCAGTGTGCATTTGTATGGCAAAAGGTCAACTGATTGGGCTCATTGAAGATTAAATTGATTAGTGCCCCGTCTAGGCAGCAGCACTTACTGTACAAGGCTAAGTTGCTCTGTAATATTTTAATGCTCAGCAGAGCAATGAAGAGCTGTATTTACTTATCTTCATGTCACATTTCTTAGAGCTTCCTCACATCTGGATGTTGGATGCTTTGAATAGCTTTATTTACAACAAATGTCCTGTTAAGGTTAATAATCTGAATCACTGATTCAACAGAATTTTTTAATCGAGAGACATCCAAATTCAAAATAGCTTTGAGGCCTGGTTTATATGAACTACAAGGAGTCGACTGCACTGATTTTAAGCCTCACATGACAAGTGTTCAACTGGGTAATGTACAGAATTACTGCTCATGCAGAAGCAGCTTTTACACATGGTGTTCTAAGCCTGCAAGTAGTCAGAGAAGTGGTTGCATAAGTGCACTGCACTCGGTGTGGATGTAAGGTCTGTGGTTCAAACATATGCTGATCAGAGGTCTGCCGTAATAAATCTACGGAGAGCCCATGAAACATGCGTTAATGAGGTCCTTACAATGTCTGTGCGTGTGTGTCTGTATAGTTACAGGAACCTGGCTACAGAGCATGAGAGCCTCATGCAGAAGTATCTTCATCTACTCCAAATAGTGGAGACGGAGAAAACGGTTGCCAAGCAACTTCGACAACAGATAGAGGATGGGGAAATCGAGATAGAGCGACTAAAATCAGAGGTAAGTTGCCTTGTAATTTCATGCTAGTAGTACCTGCGTCAATGTGCATGTTGCTTTTGTCTTACTGCATGGTACTCAGTGGAGACAAAGCAATGAAAGTAAAAGAAGACGGGCAGAGATGATAAAGACAGTGACTGGTCACAGGACAAAGGTCATGACCCAGACCATAATGCTGTGAGAACATGGTGAGCTTCGCAGCTCGCGGTGCTCCCGGGATGTACTTGTTAGAGGCTCTGCAATACTGTTGAGTATTTTGTATCCTAATTATTCTGTCTAAACCAGATCAAATGTGTCTCCCTTTAATGTGCTAATGGCTAGCTTCAATTGAATTGAACGTTTTCAATATGCATGAATCAGCTTTTGTTGTGCATGATACCGCAGTCTGCACCAGAAAATGGTAATCTACTGTCTCACTTTTCATGGCTAAAGTGTGTGCTGGTAATGGACTTTGGGCTGTTTTGTTTAATTTCTGTTCTTTATTAAAAGTTTTGTTATTCACATGCTGCATATAAAGGGAGTAAATGTAACAGATATGAACAAAATACAATACGGGAAATTTTAAACCTTTGAAGCAGCTAATGGACGGTAACAAACCTGAACAAAAAGCAATTTAAAAATGTTGAATAAGACATTAATAATCCTAATAAAACATGCAGTGCAGGTAGAGAACATGAAGTGACCTAGATCATGAGTGGGACTGTAGCTGTATACAGCAAAACATGTTTTAGCCCGACTGAATCAGCCCCACTGTTGTGTTGAATTTCAGATCGCTGGACTCCTGAAGGACAATGAGAAGATCCAGTCAAATCCAGAGGTGCCACCCAGTGAAGATGATACAGAGATCAAGAAAATCAAAAAGGTGAGAATCCTAGTGCCTGTGTGATGTGCATTTTTAAAGGGGAGTACGTGTTTAAATCAAGAAAGGAAATAAGAGCTCGAAGAATTTAGTGTTTAGGCAAAAATGTATTAGCAGGAATATTACTGTATTTTAAAAGATAAATCAAAGGGCACTTGCAGGTTTTACTACTACTACTACTTTTATATTTATTGTGCTTACACTTGCATTAGCAGCAGGGAACTCCCTGTTCACTACAACCATCCTGAATACGTATATCTGTGGAAGCTTTGAAATTGTAAAAGCTTGGATAAAATGATCAGTAACTATCAACTGACAAAAGTTTCCTTCAGCTCTGTGTTTTTTGGTCATTTAGCCCTCAACTTTACTGCTCTGTTGTGGTTCACTCTAAACACTTAGCAACACTGGTTTAAAGTCACAACAGATGGGTGGTGAACAAAGTGGAAACTTTCGGTAAAAGACATTTCTTTAAAAAGCTGACCAGATAGGAGAGTTCAGGAAAATATTTCAAATACTCTAAGAGGAAACATAAATCCAACAAGATGTTAGCTAGCCTGTGGCACTTTGTCAGCACAGTGTTTACAACTTTCCCTAACTGACAAGGAAAATGAAAACAACAAAAACAGGTTAACGGAACACACAGTGACAGCTAACTTAAGCTACATTTATTATGGAGTTGAAAGGAACTTTTTTTGGTCAGGGCACCTGAAAGAAGCTGTAAAAATATAACACAATTTAGTGAAAAACTTAACTTCAGTGCTGGCAACATGTTGAGCCATGGAGCATCATTACCTATAAGTCCAATATTTATTTTCTTTTTAGCCACCAGTTTTGGACTATTTTCTTTTGGACTACCATCTGAAGTTAACCATCTGTTGCAAATATTAAAAATACATAGTATATGACACTTTTGGTGATTTTACCAGGACAATGTACGTTACACCTAGTGACAAATGTACCTTTAGCCTACATGTTGCACTAAAGGTGTTGTGTCCAGTCTAGGAGAGGAGATAGGACCCAAATACAGACACAATAGGAAGTAGGAGCAGAAAAACCAAAGAACTTTAATAAAACGTATTAATCTGGATGCAAAAAGTGCTGCAGTTGTAAAGCAGAAAAAACACAAATCTTTTAGCATGAAAAAAAAAAACGGGGAAGTGTAAGGAACTAAAAAAATATAGGAAACAGTTCAACAGAGGTAACTCCACACACAGACACACATACACACACACACACGGGCTGATGTAATAACAAGACACAGGTGAAACCAATGAGGAGCATGAAAACAAAAGACACAAGGGAAGACAGGTGAATAAAGAATCAAACACAGGAAGTAAAACTTATATCATGAGGAAACAGATTACAAAATAAACCAGGAAACCAAACTGGATAACAAAACGGTGAATATTAACAACATACTGGTGGCATATGTAACTATTGGAAATCCAGTTTTCCAGACCTCAGATGTTTAAATGTCACATGACAACATCAGCATATTAACGTATGCTGATTCCAGTATAATAACAATCAGGCATCTCGAATATTAATTCATCACAGGTCCAGAGTTTCCTGCGAGGTTGGATTTGCCGCAGGAAGTGGAAAACCATCATCCAGGACTACATTCGCTCACCCCACGCTGAAAGCATGAGGAAGAGGAACCAGGTGGTGTTCAGCATGTTGGAGGCCGAGGCCGAATACGTCCAGCAGCTCCACATCCTGGTCAACAACTTCTTGCGGCCGCTGCGCATGGCTGCCAGCTCCAAGAAGCCCCCGATCACCCACGACGATGTCAGCAGCATCTTCCTCAACAGGTGGCTGGTGCTCAGACTTGTGGGGACACAGTTGTTTGTGTGACTCGGGACAGTGGGGTCTGCCCTGGTTGTGTACAGGAGAAGGGGAAACAGTAGCTCATGACCGTTGTATCTCTTTGTGTTATTAGTGAGACCATCATGTTCCTCCACCAGATCTTCTACCAGGGCCTGAAGGCCAGGATAGCCAGCTGGCCGACACTGGTGCTGGGTAAGAGACAGGCAGACTGTCAGTCGCCCACACAATTCAGGATGAATATTCCTTTTATTTTCTATGAGTGTCATTTCAGCCAAATCACATACTAAAAAATTATATTTCAAGTAAATCATGGGAATATCTGTGAGAGATTTTTTTGCCAACAAGGAGGTTGGATTGTGGCTCTTGCAGCAGTTCATCCTTCGGCCTTCAGAGACACTTTTTACCCACATACTCAACAAACTGTAGTTGAAACACAGAACTGGTGATATAGCACAAATCGCTACAAAATCACTTCACACCTTTAAAATTGCAGACAGTTCTGACTGTCAGTGTTTGTTGGTGTCTTTGCTGATTATCTCCCATTCCATTCCATTAATACATAGGGAATATCCTAATAATTATTAAGCCTGCTGCCTCTCTTTTTTCCAGCTGACCTGTTTGACATCTTACTGCCCATGCTGAACATCTACCAAGAGTTTGTGAGGAACCACCAGTACAGCCTGCAGATCCTGGCCCACTGCAAACAGAACCGAGACTTCGACAAGCTGCTGAAACAGTACGAGGCCAAGCCCGACTGTGAGGAGAGGACGCTGGAGACCTTCCTCACTTACCCCATGTTTCAGGTAAAATTACACATTCATTAAAATGCACAAAATTTATCGTTATGCAATAATACTGGTGCAGTGGTTAGCACAGTCACCCTCAAAGCAAGAAGAGTTGAAACCTGCTGGCCAGCTGAGTTAGTTAGTTCTTCCTGTGTCTGGGTTTCTCCAACAATCCAAAGACATGCATGTTAGGTTGACTGATGACTAGTGGCCATATATGTGGTGTTTGTCCTGGGATGGACTGGTGGCCTGTTTAGGGTGTACTCTGCCTCTCGCCCAATCACAGCTGGGATAAGCTCCAGCTGCCCCCTTGAGGATAAGTGAGTATATAGTAGATAATTGATGCAATAATGCATCAGCTTTGCCAAAGCAATGAATGAGCCAAATTTGGTTGGAAACACAAACTGGACGCTCATGACGTGATGCATCTGAGTGAAGCATTTCCTATTTTTCCCATTTTTGAGAAACAAAATAAAATGCTTTGTAAGTTTTGCACAGTACTAAAAATGATTGGATATTTTTTTTTTAAATTAATCATAAATGATAATCATTAATATGTGATTATATTACATATGTTTTTCCTATGAGTGGCAACAGCAGTACTTCTAAATTAAAACGCCACATCAGATTACATAATTTTTTTCCAAATTGAAAGTTAATTCTGTTTATAGAGAGAATCAAAGTCATAGTCAAAGTAACATGTGATAAATTTCAAAAATAATCTTCAAGCCTTTTTACTGAACAGGCCTCATGACCAAGTTATTACGAGTAAAAGTCCTTAGAGCCAAGATGTTGTCACCACCTTCATAGAATCTTTGAGGCTCTTGACTTTTAAATGTTTGAACACTGCATTTTAACACAAAAAATATGAAAAGTCATGAGTCTTTCAGTTATTGATACGGGCAGATCTCTGTCCTTATGTCTCTCTTTCTTAGATCCCTCGTTACATTCTAACGTTGCACGAGTTGCTGGCTCACACTCCTCATGAGCATGTGGAGAGGAACAGTTTGGACTACGCCAAGTCAAAACTGGAGGAACTTTCCAGGTAGATTGTGTAGACCTACGGTGTCTTTATGCGGCTCCACCGCACAAAACAACGAAAAAAAAAAAAAACTCAGAACACTTAGATACACAACACCGTATCTACTGCACTCAGAGTATTCATGTTGCACATTTATGTCATAGGATTCAGTGATCAGTTCACATGATGAACAGTTTGTGAAGTTCCTGAAGACCTGAACTGACAAGAACCTGAATTTAATCCTATTTAATCGTTCAGAATCATGCACGACGAGGTGAGCGAGACGGAGAACATCAGGAAGAACCTCGCCATTGAGCGGATGATTGTTGAGGGTTGTGAGGTGCTGCTTGACACCAGCCAGACGTTTGTTAGGCAAGGTAAGTCGTAGACGCTGAAAAAATTGTGTCATTGGTTTATTTCCTAGCCTAAAAGTAAGTGACAGTTTAGGGTAAATACTGTATGAAAGTAACTCTGAAGCATAAAACATATCAATTTATTCAAGGCAGCATTTCATTTATTTGATTAAAGAGGATTAATGTGAATGAACAGAACAAACCACAGGATTTTGGATGTTTGCACACAAATTCCTATGTCTCACATGATTCTCCTTTTTAAAGGCCATTGAACGTTAGAGCAGTTGTCACATTAAGGAATGAAATGAGATCACGTTAAATGTTTTTCTCATGTGTTTGTGGGTGTGTGTGACGCCACAGGTTCTCTGATCCAGGTGCCAATGAGCGAGAAAGGGAAGATCACGAGAGGCCGACTGGGCTCTCTGTCTCTGAAGAAGGAGGGCGAGAGACAGTGTTTCCTCTTCTCCAAACACCTTATCATCTGCACCAGAGGCTCTGGAGGAAAACTTCACATCACTAAGGTAGAATACTGCAGGACTTTAATTCATATGGGCCCATGGTAGAAAAACACAAGCATCAGATCTTCTTCTCATAGGATTATTGTCTGGTGATTATGAATGATCGTGAATTTACTTTGTAATAATTAACAGTTATCAATGATTGGTTGATGAGATTAAGCTGTATTTGTCCTTTCAACCCTGTCTCAGAATGGAGTGGTGTCCCTCATAGACTGCACTCTGATGGAGGAGCCAGAGGGGACAGATGATGAGTGTAAGTTCAAATATTCACACGTTTTCACAGCATATAGATGCGTTAACGGTAATATCTGTCATAAGGTAGATAGAAAAGAGCCCCTGGTGGGGGGGTGCACTGTACAGCCCTCATAAGTTTAAATTGCTTGTCTGTATGTGGTTGTCAAAACAAAAAGCAGCACCGCTTCATGCCCTTAAAGATGACAAACTGCAGCAACCTGCTCGCTGATAGCTCTTACAGCTGGTAAATTATCAGAGCTGAACAAAGTGTGTTTCCCACTTTACCAGCATAATTTAGCAGATATAGATGAGAAAACTGTGGTTAAATTTAAACACCAATACCCCTGTGTTATTTATAAAGAAACAGGAGTATTTTGTACAGAGTGTTTCCTTGGTGTTAGTCAGACTCTGAGTTGCATCATTTCCAGCTTTTCCTCTTCCCCTACATTCACTGTTGTGCCAAAGGGAGTCAAAACACGAACGATTATTTGAATTTATGTTTACACGGCCATCGAGAAACTGGATTCTATTAAATCGAACCAAAACGATCACAATCATCTCATTAGGTTCACAGATACATCTGCGTGTGATTCAGTCAATACTGCACAATAAGCAATTTTAGTGTATTTCATTCTTTGCTTCTCAAATAAAGCTTGTTGACTTTGCGTCTTGCAGCCAAAGGAGAGCGGAGTGGCCAGGACACAGAGCATCTGGACTTTAAAGTGATGGTTGAGCCTAAAGACGTCCAGCCTTACACCGTCATCCTGGTTGCTTCATCCCGACAGGAGAAGTCAGCGTGGACAAGCGACATCAGCCAGGTAGCTCATTTGAACAGTATTCAGTCTGAAAGCAAAACAGTTTACAAGTGAGAGTCCAAGACACGACATGGCATTTTATCCCCACGTGTTATCAACGTAGTGATTAAAAGCATCTGAACTTAAATAACCTGGTGGTCTTTGTAGCCACTGATTCAAGGTAGAAATGTGTAGGTCTTGCTCACCTTTTCACTAAAAGTCCTTTTCTTTGTCTGCCCTACAGTGCATTGACAACATCCGCTGCAACGGTCTGATGATGAACGCCTTTGAGGAGAATAGTAAAGTCACAGTGCCACAGATGATTAAGTGAGGCCCTCGTACTCGGACACCACACAGGAAAACATATGCATTATGCATGCACAAACAGAGAACGGCATTGGCATTACATAAATATATGACAAATACATGAAAGATTCATGAACAAAGGTTACACAAACTCATGCATATCTCTGCTTCCATTCCTGTTAGGACCTTTGGTGAGATGAGATGTACTGTAGATATATTTGACAGCCTCTAATCTCAGCCTCCACAACTGCACGCCTTACACTTTCATATATACCTAATGCTAATGTTAGCACTAAAACAGATTCTCCTCCCTCTGTGTGAAACTCTGGGATCAACACTTCAACATCTGACACAATACTTACCTACAGTCCACTGCATGTACCGTGAGTCCAGAATGATTGTGTGGGCTCTTTCTAGTCTAGATTTCTTCAATTTATTTACAGCTCAAAGGTCATTGATGAAACATCGTCAGTGGATCTTAACAAGCTACTTTTGTATTAGCTTTGTTTTTTGGATAAAATGCGTTAATCATAAAATTGCAACAATGTAAAGTTTCTAACCCTCACACGAGCAGTAAACTAACTAAAGGTGGGAGGCAGGACCACTTGGAGCTAAACCCGTGTGAGTAACACTCCCAGTCTCACTCCAACGCAGGTCAGATACCAGCCTGTACTGCGACGATGTTGACATTCGCTTCAGCAAGATGATGAACTCCTGCAAGGTGCTGCAGATCCGCTATGCCAGCGTGGAACGTTTGTTGGAGAGGCTGACCGACCTGCGCTTCCTCTCCATCGACTTTCTGAACACCTTCCTGCACTCTTACCGTGTCTTCACAAGCGCTGACGTAGTGCTGGACAAACTCATCACCATCTACAAGAAGCCCATCAGTGCAATCCCTGCACGGTGAGTGAGTTGATTTCAAGAGGGTATGAACTTGATCACACTAACCATACTTTAGCAGCAGGCTAATATTAAAAGAAAGTGGTATGGCTTCTTTTGCATTAACTGGGTGTGTGTGTATGTAGGAACATTGTAAAATATCTTTAAACATCGACTTGGGCAACAGTTTTGATGCATGTGTCTGATGAATATGGGTTTATGACCAGGAGACTGTTATCTTAGCTAGCGTTAGGGTTACAGGGGTGACAAGGGAAATCTGAAGGAAACTAAATATATTAGCCATTAAGCACATCTGATGCTAATATATAAAGCGAATTAAATCCTGTTTGTTAAATCTATAGAAAAAATAAGTGTTTGCTGGTTGTCTGGCAAGATGATAACAAGACTTCTGTCAGAGCCAGGTAAACTGTTTCCTGGTCCAGGTCTTTAATGCTAAACTGAGCTAATCTGCTGCGGGCTGTATATGTATATGACAGATAAGAAAGTGGTATTATCATCTGAGTCAAGAAAGCTGTTGCTTTAACTTTGATGTATATACCAATACAAGTTAGCAGTCTCTTTGATGAACCGACGTAGGACAACCACCTGAAGTTTAAGACCTATTAAGAGTGAAACAAATAATTTATTTAATTCATCAGCCACTCACTCCAAACCCACATTTCAAGCCAGTGTCGCAGGTTAGACTAAGTTCACACTTGTTGTGTTTTGTTCTGCACTATTGGGATTTTTGTGTAGAAGCGCCTAAAGAAATCCTTTTCATGTGTCATGTCCTGCACATTCCCTGTTAGATTTCCTGTAAGTGGACAGCTTTAGACAGCAGTGCTTCGATGGTTTGTTCCATTAAACTCCTACAAGTGCCTCACTGCCAGGTCCAATGCTGCAGCTTGTGACAACTGAAAAAGGGAACAAAGTTTGAGATTTCCACATATTTCCTCCAGAGGATGCAGCAACAGTCCTGTAATGGTGCAGTGAAGAGGTGGGACTTCCCCGGTGTCTGAATTAGTCTTTGCTCTCACGTGGACTGTCTGTAAGCAGCCCATCATGCTATCATATCGTGTCCAGGTGAGAAGGGACCGGAGAGGAGGCAGGGAGAGGTCACACCGACACATCTTCTGTCCGCCATCACAGTTAATTGGGTCCTGCGTCCACCCACCTCCCCCTAACCCCTTCTCTTCTTTCTCCTTCTTCTCTTTACCCTTTTCCATTCTCTCGCTTTTATTTTTCTTTCCACAAGTCTGACCATCCCTCTCTCCGCTGCGCTGTCACCATGGCAACCCTTTACTCTGCTGCAGGACCCCACCCTCTCCTTCTCTCTCTCCCCGTCTTCTCCCTCCCTTTCTCTCTCACCCTTTCTCCCATGATCTGCAGCGGCTCTACGGTATTAAATATTGATGGTGGTGTTTTGCACCCAGACCCCGCTCTCCTCCCGTCTTCCCTGAGCCTCCTTTTTGTCATACTCCTCTGTCGTCTCCTGCTTAATTATCTCCTCGAGTCTTTCCTCTTTCCTGCCACACTTGTGTCCCCTCTCGCCTCTCCACTTTGCTTTTTGTCATTTTTCCTTCTCATTTGATTTTCACCCCCCCACCACCCCCACCCCTCCTTTCCTCTATCACACCAGTCTCCCCCATTCCAATCTTTGCTCCTGTCATCTACTTTCTTCACTGTTTTGGGTGAGGAGACACAACATGGCTGCAGCTAACACCATACAGGGCTCGAGGCTTCCCAATCGCCCACTCCCAGCCAGCAGCCTTTGCTGTGGTGGAATCCATATCCACTATGTTGCTCCTCTATCGCCCCCTCCCTCTCTGTATCACTGTTTTCGCCCCTGCTTTTTTTTTTTTTTTTTGCATTGCACCTCTGTCTCCTTCTCCCACTTTCCCTCTCTGTCTCTATGTGGCTCCCCGTTTCTCTGTGTTTCTCTCTACCCATGTCTCTGTGGGCCTCCCCTGGGCTGGTTGCTGTTGGCAGCACCCGTGCCTCCCACACTGTCACTTGACATGCTATTTATAGGCCTTCAGAGGGGGTGGCTCTCAGTGCAAGGAGGATGCTGTCTTAAACAATGTAGCTTAAATAAAAGAGGCAGGAGCTCCCGAAGAGCCCTGTGGTTAATGTGTTCCCTCTCTGCCTCTGTGTACAGACAGCAAGTGCCCATTATCACCATTTCTCCCCCCTTTTCACTTTTTCACTCTCTCTTATTCAGGTCACAAGTATTTTGTTTTTTTTACCTAAAATTCAAAGCTGCGCTGCTCTTTTACAGTTTGTCCTTCTGTCTCTATCACGCGTTCCTCATTTTCCTCTTTCGCTCTCTTTCACTCTCTTCTTTCCTGCAGCTCTTTGGAGCTATTCTTTGCCAGCAGCCAGAACAACAAACTCCTCTACGGCGAGCCACCCACATCGCCACGTGCCAGCCGCAAGTTCTCCTCCCCTCCTCCTCTCTCCATCACCAAGACGTCTTCTCCCAACCGGCGTCGCAAACTTTCGCTCAACATCCCCATCATCACAGGGGGCAAAGCCCTGGACCTGGCCGCGCTCAGCTGTTCTCCCAATGGCTATGCAAGCATGCACTCCACCATGTCGCCCTTCAGCAAGACCACCCTCGACATCAACAAGCTCTACGTGTCCAGCACCATGGCCAGCAAAATCACAGACGAGGGGGAGCCCAAGGCCGAAGGCAAGGCCGAAGAGGCTGTCCCCAACAAGCAAGGTGGGAGTCACGTCCTGAGGGATTTTGTCATTTTGTAGTTTCACTTCACTTTTAATAACTGTGGCAGTAGATGCTGTGCACATATGTTATATTTATGCCATGAAGCTTTTTAAAGTCCTACTGATGTATAGTTTTGGTTAGCAAAACGAATTAACTTTTTAAACAGAATCTAGTGATGAAACGAAAATAAATTAACATTATTGCATTCACACCTGTTCTTCCTCGACCATTTCATCACCAAAACACCCATCACATTACTTTTCCTGCTCTCTTCTTCTTTGTTGTCAAGATTTTCTCTTGACCATCAGAAATGTTCTCTCTGTCCAGATCTGTCTGTAAGAGAGGAATGTGACGAAGAGCCAAGTCAGAGCGACGAGACGGAAGCAGAAATGTCTCCTCCCAAGTCGCCATCAACACCCAAGAACGTCAAGTCAAAAAACTCCGGTACAGTGTGATTCTGTCTCTCCGCTAATGTGCTGATATCCTGTTGAAACTGTTCTGTGTCAGAATGTCTTGTGATCTACTTTTAAATCCCAGCTCACCAGTTAGAAGACAAATGAGTTGGCAAGAATGTAAGAGCTGGCAAAATACTGTAGCTTAGTGGTTAGCGCTGCTGACTTACGCTACTTTGCCAAGGGGAATGTCTTGGCAAAAAATATGACAATAATAGAATAAGACCAATGCGTCCTATAAATAACAAAAATAAATAAAATCCACCGCCCCACTGCACATATGGTACATCCTCTATGTCCATTTGAACTTTACTTTCACTTATCTTTGCGTGTCAGAAAACCGAATAAAATTAAATGAGCAGCTAAACTGAAGTGAAAATAAAAAAGTAGGTGGTTTAGGTGCCATTAGACCCTGAAGAGAACTATTTCTCTTGACCCAAAAGCACAACCAGCTGCAGTTTAGCTTAGCTGAGAAAACAGAGTGGAAACATATAACTTGTTTGTTTAGTCTAGATAAAAACTGAGGGGGAATATATCAGCGCGGTACATAAGAGCCAACGGGCCAAGTAGTAGTCAGACACCTGTTGGATTGTGTTACTTTTGGGCACAACCATTCAAGCCGTTTTCTCATGTCGCCTTTATTCTGTGGCTGTTCATAGTTATTTCACAGAGAGATACAAACATTTTAAACATTTAACTTTGTGCATTTCTCAACACCTTATACCTCTGATAAGAAAAGCTATCATTGGAGCTTGATCCTGCAGAGCCACACGTCTGCCTTTCCTCTGGTCTAAAAGTGATCAGCATTGCAGAGGAAGTGTTGAAAGGTTCTCGATGAGAAGAGCAACTCATAGAGTCAAATAAATATAGCCACAGTGGACTTATAGCAAACTTTCTTTTTTCTCTTTTCGAAACGACGAACGACGTAGCTAAAGCCAAATAAGGTCTTGATGAAAACCACCCACAGCCTCGTGGCCCTCCCCGCACCGCACAGAGAGGGAGCATCCACCCCGTAGGTAGTCAGGCACAATTCATCCCCAGTGTGTTCTCTTCCCACGGTGCTGGATACAAGGGAAGCCAGTGCCTTGTGTGAGTAGGTGGAAGGAAACCTTGTACCTTAGCAACGATGTGCGTGTTCTTCCATACCGCCCCCGGCTGAACGGAGGAAGGCAGGGAGGAAGGGAGGGAGGCAGAGAGGCAGACACGGTGGAGTGTACACCGTCACTGCCACGAGCTGCAGGACACACTGTACTGCTGGGTCTGCTTCAGCTCTCTGTTGCCCTCCACTGGTCAACAACTTTGATTATACACATGTGGTAGGATACTGTATACCTACAACACGCTTCACAAAAAACACCCGTTTAGCATGACCCTGATAGAGAGAGGCCAACTAAAAATGCCACGGCACTCTATGTATCAACACACGAGAAGTTCTGAGCTTCTCACATAGTTTAACAGTTTTCCTTCAGTGATTATACAAGTAAGAGTTTAAATCTCTGCATTTCCTGCCCGTAGAGTTTTCCCTGTTTTCCTTCAACAATGGCATGGTGGTGTCATCTTGCCGGGAGCTGGACAATAACCGCAGTGCCCTCTCTGCCGCCTCGGCCTTCGCCATTGCCACCGCCGGTGCGAATGAAGGAACGCCAACCAAGGAGAAGTACCGCCGCATGTCCCTCGCCAGCACAGGTCAGTCACACGAGTGGAGGACAGTCCAGATGTTTACTGATAACTATGTGGAGGGTTTCTGTAACTGCCATTGTTTTACTGTATTGAGGAATTTAAGTTATTTAGCCTTTATTTAACCAAGAAAAGTCCCGTTGAGATTAAAAGTTTTACTGACAGAGAAAGAACATACAACAAAAATAACATTTACACACATACAAGTTAAATCAACCTCTTAGACATAGGTCTTCTTTATATATATATATATATATATTTTTTTTTTTAATTTCCTCTCTCAAATTTAAATACACATTAACATGAATCTAACATATTTTATAAAGGGTCAAGGGATACCTTAATATTACATGCAAAATGATAATAATGTATATTTATAAATAGCATTAGGCTGAGTTTAATATAGAACACAATATAATAGGTAGGGGGTTACTACTTAATCTCTCCATCAGTTTGGGGGTCCTTGGCTGAAAAACATTGAAGACCTCTGGTCTAAGACCTTCAACATGGTCCTCAAGTTTTAGATCATTTTGCAACATACTCTAGTAGTCTCAGCTAATCTAATAGCTGCAAAACATCTCTGTGATTAAAGAAGAGATGACTTTCCAATAAGTTCAATGCTGGTTAGATTACATTGCCACATTTCTTAGAAAGTGTATGAGAGACAACAGTGGTCCGAATATTAAGCGGCTTTGTGTCTTATGACCACCAGAGGGCACTAAGCCTCATACTTAATGCCATTTATTTAACTGTCTTGATTGTGTACTGTTGAATAAAACCTAGTTTGCAACAAGAGTAAAAATAAGTGAAATGAGAGCAGCACATGTAATTATGATTAGGGCTCCAAATGTTCAAATTAAAAGTACATTTATACTTCTTGAGCAATACTTTCACCTGCGTTGAGGCTAAACATTTAACCAAAAGGATTTTTCCACAAGTATAAATAATGAAATATAGAGTAAAGACACCATTAAAGACAGAGTGCTAATTGTCAAACATGATTCCAGGTTTTCCTACAGACCAGAGGAATGGGGACAAAGAGTTCGTTATCAGAAGAGCTGCCACGAACAGAGTCCTGAATGTGCTGCGTCACTGGGTCTCCAAGCACTCGCAGGTACAGTTCAACTTCTTCCTTTCTTCTTTTGCTTGTTTCTATCTCTCCTGTGTCAGCGCAGGAGTAAAATAACACCTCTGTAATGACTCTGTTGTCGTTCCTGTGTGGGTCTTCAGGACTTTGAGCTGAATACAGAGCTGAAGATGCGGGTAATTGGCTTCCTGGAGGAGGTGATGCATGACCCAGAGCTCCTGACACAGGAAAGAAAGGCAGCTGCCAACATTATCAGGTTGGGTTCCTGTTATCGTCGCTTGATCGCACATACAATCATATATGACACATCTGTTTGTGGAAAAAAAAAAGCTTTAGTAAGAAAATCTCTGACAAAAAATATCAGCCAGGGAGTAAACATTAAAAAGGGACTAGTCTAAATGTAACTCTTGATTCACTGACACAAAATGTATCTGGACTCAGGCAGTAATGCTACAGAGAGCAGAACATTTTAACCTTTCTGCAGAGCTGGAGTCCATGAAGTGTTTTCTGTTTCTCTTGGGAAATCAAACCAAACTTTTAAATGAGTGCATCATTGCATGACTGTGAGGAAACCCATAGTATGTTGTCACTGCACACTTTACCCATGAAAATGATCAATATCAGTTACATGAGAAGCTGAAGCCAAACAAAGACATTTTGACTAATGTTTTTTTATAAAATACAAAAATAATGCCCCTTATGTCTTCTTGTACGCAGAACTCTAACTCAGGAGGATCCCGGAGACAACCAGGTCACTATTGAAGAGATCATGCAGATGGTGAGTGAGTGATTACGGAAAGCCTCTCAAGAATAAAGACACTGTTAACGAAAGCACTGGTTGACTGACAACAACGCCTTTTGCCGTGTGTCTGTGTGTCCAGGCCTCAGAAGACTGCAAGACCGAACCGTTTGAGAGCCATTCTGCTTTGGAGATAGCCGAGCAACTCACACTGCTGGACCACCTGGTCTTCAAGGTCATCCCGTACGAGTGAGTAGGCGCATGTGTGTGCACACGCAAACTCTGCAGGTTGAGTGGGATGGTTGAAGGACGGCACACACGCAGTGAATGTTGACATGTTTTTCATGTTACGTGTTTGTTGAACACTTGAAAACATTTTTTTGTGTGTGTGTGTGTGTGTGTACAGGGAGTTCTTCGGTCAAGGCTGGATGAAGAACGACAAGAACGAGAGAACCCCGTATATAATGAAAACAACCAAGCACTTCAACGATGTATGTGTTTATTCTAAATAGTAGATAGATAGATAGATAGATAGATAGATAGATAGATAGATAGATAGATAGATAGATAGATAGATAGATAGATAGATAGATCTTATTATAATCATGGATTTGTCTTGTGTTTTTTTCGTCAGATCAGCAACAGGATTGCCACAGAGATCCTACAGTGGGACGATGTCAACATGCGCGTGGCCGTGATTGAGAAGTGGGTGGCGGTGGCTGACATCTGCCGCTGCCTCCACAACTACAACGCTGTGCTGGAAATCACGTCCTCTCTCAACCGCAGCTCGGTTTTCCGCCTCAAGAAGACCTGGCTCAAGGTCTCCAAGCAGGTATCAAATGAAACCAACTTTATTGTGCATGTACAGTATTTATTATTACTATTTGTGCACATGCAACACAGGAAATTTGGGCTTTGCGTTAAAACCCATCCAAGTGAGCGGTGGGCGTCCATGCAAAGCCGACCGAGGAGGATTTAGTGGGGTCTTTCATTTTTTAGACTTTTTTTTTTTTAATTTTCCTTGGGACTTTCATACTTAGTGGTACAGATGTGAGAATGACAATGAATCTACACAAGAAACTGAATATTTCTTTGAGATTTGTTTCAAGCCTTGTATGGACATTTTACAACTGTCCTTTATTCAGAAGGCCGTGGTGTCCAGGTGCTGGCACTGACAATTATGACCTGATCTAATTTCTAGACAAAGACTGTGATTGACAAGCTACAGAAGCTGGTGTCATCAGAGGGACGGTTCAAAAACCTGAGAGAGGCTCTGAAGAAGTGAGTAACCATGTTTGTTGTTGTAGGATATTCCCTTTAGTGTTTATTGTGCTTCGTGTTCATCTCTGTGCGTCCATATCCATATATTCTCTGTCTGTCTTCAGCTGTGACCCTCCGTGTGTTCCCTATCTGGGAATGTACCTGACTGACCTGGCCTTCATCGAGGAGGGAACTCCCAACTACACAGAGGACAACCTGGTCAACTTCTCCAAGATGAGAATGGTAAAGAACACCAGAGAGCACAGGCAGTACCGTAAACCAGTACTTTCTGCTATTCCAGATTTGAGTCTAGCTCGTCCATTTTAAAGGTGGAAGTAAATTAGAAAAATATCTGCTTTTTTTAATTTTTTATTATTGTCCACCATTTTCCTCCTCAGATATCTCACATCATCAGAGAGATACGGCAATTCCAGCAAACAGCTTACAAGATTGATTATCAACCAAAGGTGAGGTTTCTCTTTGTATAATTGTTTTTATTTTATTTTGTTTATCATTCCCAGCAGCCTGTGGTGTTGATGTCTTGTTTGGCTTTTATTAGCATTGCCATGAAAAATATCAGTAAGTCTGCTCTGTATTTGTCTGATTTAGCTTATAGGTCTGTATCATTTAGTCAAAAGATTATTGTCACCCAGTATTTGCCATTTGTTTAAATTATGACATTTTTAAACACCCTTTGGATTACTGTGACCTGGATGACTGAGAAGCTTCACAGACACTTTGTGACATTATGCTCTCATTTCTGTTCAACTACATGAAAGAGGTCACAATCACCTCTTGAATTAGACTTCTTGGTATTATATGTAGCTCTGATTATTTGTCAGTGTTTGACAATTGACAGTTTACAGTAAATATTTCTAATTTGTCATCCATCCATTAACAGAACCAGATTACATGTTGTGTGTAATTTAATTGGATTCATAGATTTTTATGAGAAAAGTCAAGAAAAAGGAAAGTGGCACACTCATAATTCTTTTTCTTACTAAACAATCTAAAGGTTTCTAAAGAATCCTTTGTAAATCCCATGTTCAGTGTCACTTGTCAGATCAGAATTTACCTAACACGCAAAATGCATCTATTTAAAGGAATGATGGAAACTTTAAATGAAGGATAGTTTGTGCCAAAGCGGCCGTTAGAACTCACTGATTTGTGCCACGTTTACACTAATAGAAGATGCACTTTTGAGGAGTCTTCATGTCTGTGTTCTTCATTGCTTCAGGCGGGAAGGTACTTGCTCGACAGCAGCACAGTGCTGGACGAGGAGAGCCTATACGATGCGTCTCTGAGAATCGAGCCCAAAACGTCGTCATGAAGAGGATCTCCCTCACTGTCCTCACCTGGAGTGTACAGCAACAGTATATCAAAATGTACATTTACTATTATTTGTATTAGACACAGTAGGCTGTGCCCTTCTAGTATATGCTCCCCAATGGACTTGTTGTGTATAATCGTTATTAGAGACTGAGTAGAAGCCCAGAGAGGTTTTATTTCTATAGTTATAGAGTATTATAGAGTATTTATATGTTATTTATCGTCTTACACGTTATTTTGAACCACAGAATAAACAGACAAGAGAGTATAAAGACTTGATAACCCAGCAGGAATGTGCAGTATAACAAAAGGCTCTCGTTCATGAGAGAGATGTCAAAGTGAAGAGCGGACGACACGTAGCTGCAGTGACCTTTAAACAGCTTCTAATATTCATAAATCCACCGAGTTAAAAAGACTTAAAGATCCACTAAAGGTTTTAATTGTTAAGATTTCCGTCATGATTCATAGTTGAATTCAGCCTCCATACTCTCTGCAATACTAACACCACTAACAATAACTATATTAACGTATATACTGCAACGGTATGTATATTGACTATTAACTGCACCAACTTCTTAAGGATTAAAACTTTTAAAAGTCAGACTTTCCTTTCCGAGGAGCAGAGGAGGTGAAAATTGGGACTGCTGCAGCGACTTATGTCGAATCCTGTGCTCTGATGTTTCATGTAGCCACTGAATGACCGAGAGACTTTGGCACAGGTTTTCTGACTGAGCTGGGACACAGTTTGTTTGCTTGGAGAGATGGCCTTTTATGCTTTGCTTACTATCACCTTATTCCCCTGGAGGGCAACATGATGTATATACAGCATAAGCACCGGGCAATGTATGTAGCAGATGTAACCAATATCGAGCCACTTCAGGACGTTAAATTCCCAGCTTCTGCACTCAGACAGTGAGAGCATAGTTTTTATGGTTAATCCTCTTTGGCCAGTGCATTATGGTTTTGCCTTAATCATGAAATGGATTATATACCACAAAAGTATGTAAACTATTTTGTTCTACGATTTGCCAATGAAGCAGAAATCTTTGCTGTGTACAATATCGTGTACAGGCAGTCTGATGCATTTCCTAATGTGCAATGTGTTGAAAACATATCCCTCGAAATGTGTTATCCTTATGATCGTTCAACTCTGTAATAACTTTTTCTGTGTATGATACTTCAAAACAAACGTTGAAAACAACTTATAAGTGTAACACATTCTGTATCCTGTCTATTCCGATGTGTTAGCAGGAACTATACAGTAGTAATATTGTGCTTCTTCTTCTTCTTCTTCTTCTTCTTGGAATATTTATATGTATTTTTTACAGGCTTTGTATAGAAAAACACCTAAAGCTTAAGTGGCAGGCATGTACCACTTTCACGTGTTCAAATCCAATCTATATCTAGGGCAGTATGTGTACTGTATTTAAACCCCACCCTTGCACATGACTCTTTACCCTCTAACAGGCACATCAGATGTTTGCAGTGAGCAATACCCAGTGGTATGAGAATTATCTTTCAGTCTATTTCAACAGCTTGAGTAGTATTTCCAGTTTTGTATAAAAGTGTATTCTTTCCTGATTACCTCTTGTTAATAAATCTATTCTTTCTCAGGGGGAGAAGTGTTTTTGAGGCTGCTGTGTTTCTTTTATTCTCTTAACTGAAGTACTGGACCATTGCAAAAGCAGGCACAGCTTCACGTGGGGAAAACACAAGGGAGGTGGCCCCAGAGGAAGGGGGGTGCTAAATAGTCATTATGAAAAAAGACAAATCATGTGACTCCCTCAGAGTAGAGTCGGCAGGGTGAAGTATGGCCCTCAGAGTCCTGTGCTTCATCACCGTCGCTTTTACTTTTGTCCATTTGACACCTTTACTTGAGGGTAAGTGGTCATCTATCCGTCTTTCTCATTAGTTTTTTGTTCATTTTAAAATGTTTTAACATAACAACATTTTCAATGAGCTGAAAATGGCTCCAGCCCCCCCACGACCCCCGGAAGCAGTTACAGAAAGTGTATGAATGAAATCTTTCAATATTAACCAGCGATTAAGCAGGTTTTTAAGTTTTTGTGTTAGCAAAGATTTATGCAGAATGAATTGTCAGCTAAGTATCATTTTACTATGTAGAGGGAAATATATTTTACATACTGTTGGGTACTCTAATCTAAAGAGAATGTGTATGGCTCTTAGATAAGTGCAGCTTAGTTAACATTGATGTAGTGTTAGAAATACGTGTGTATGTGTAAACGTGTATTCAGGAACAGGGACACAAATGGCTTCTCAGCATAATATGAAGGTTGTGTTATTCACTCAAGACTTCACTCTATGTTCTGTCAGAGGAATACCATTTCAAGCAGTGGATGTCACAGGCAAGTACAGTGAACTGTAACAAAATCATACAAATTATACTCCATATTTTTGCATGCTTAGACCAACATGAGGTATGAAAACCTCTCCCCTTTTCATGCTTTATTATATTTCCAATTTTAATGTGCAGCACAACAGAGTTTATGACGTTGAGGAGTATCACTACCGGCTCCATGTATTCACTCAGAATAAGAGGATGATTGATCACCATAATGCTGGGAACCACTCCTTTACAAGTACAGTACACTTCTGCACTTCTCCCTAAAAGTCACCACGCTATAAGTTCATGAAAGATGAATTATTTTCACCCAGCTGTTCATTTTCAAATCTAGTGGGCCTCAACCAGTTCTCCGACATGACATTTCAGGAGTTCAGGAAGTTCTACCTTTTCACACAACCTCAGGTATAAAACATTTAAAGGCAAAACCAGCTTTCTAATTAATCTTCTAATAATAATCATCTATTGATTGTATGTCGTTCTTATAGAACTGCTCAGTTACAAAAACAAGTCATGTGAGCAGTACTGGCCCTCACCCTGAGAGTGTAGACTGGAGGACGAAGGGCAACTTTGTGACCCATGTGAAAGACCAGGTATCCTCAAACTGCACAATCAAAACAGAACATTATCATTTTAAACATGGTGATTAAACATTGTCACTTCTTTTTAATATTACAACAGACACTGTATAAAGGTGTGGGGAAAAAAAGGCCAAAACACATTCCCTGGCACCCTCAGTTCTCATGCAGCAAAATCAATAAAACACATAGACTGTGTGTAGAAAAATTGAAAATGTGAAGCTTCAACGAGCGGTACAGTAGGTTACTGCCATCTATTGACTCTCGGTCAGATCCACCCCTCACTCCTCCCACTGGTCCAAATATGGTCACTTCTGCCTCCAAAGATGAAAGAAGATGAGAGTGGTCAAGGGGCTGTGTCTGTCTTTTATATAAAGCCTGAAATTACCCGAATGTCACATAATTTACGTTATAAAGCCTCATCAGAAATGAACAAAGCTGTTTCCAGTAGCAATAGTAGTTTCAGTTATGTGGCCTTTGTGTCTTCAGGGTTACTGTGGCAGCTGCTGGACTTTCTCTACCACCGGCTGTTTGGAGTCAGTGAACGCTATAGCTACCGGGAAGCTAATACCCCTGGTGAGATATTACAGTAAGCTCATACATGTGAGCAGACTTTACTTAAGGAAAAGTACCAATATAACAAAGTAAAAACACTTGTGAACGACATATATGAACAATCATGCTCTGGTAAAGGTATATATATGTATGTATACACACACCAAGGGGCAGCAGAGGTCATCATGTGGTTGATAATGTTTTTTGGAGGTATTAGATTGTTTGAACATTTGTTAAAAAGAAACAAAATTTAGGTGGAAAGCTATCACTGCATGTGACATGTGACTGAGACTATACACTGTGCTTTCTGTAAGATGTCAGAAGACAAAAAGGAATTTTAAAAGCCACTAAATGAAATCTTAATTTTGAAAATAAAATCCCTTTACACAAATATGGAGGAATATATACTGTATAAATATATAAGTACAACTATCAAGTACAGTACTTGAGCAGAGGCAGCCTCTCATGTGGCGCCTCTGTTTTCTCACAAGAATATTGTGAGCTGGACTCTTAGTTTTATAATTTTGATCTTGGTTTGTCTGGATCTGGATCATTATTGAAACCAGCATGTATAAAAGCATAATCCTGTTTTTTTAAATGCGTGTTTCAGTCTGAGCAGCAGCTCCTCGACTGTTCCAAACACTTCCACAACTATGGATGCTTGGGGTGAGAGTCATATATTTGTTATATATTTTTTTCTATGACATATACAACCCTTAAGCTACAGTAGCTGCGATAACATTTATGTGTTGAACTTCAACCACTGTCCTGGTTCGTTCCAGTGGGCTGCCCAGCCAGGCCTTTGAGTACATCAAATACAACAAAGGTCTTATGACAGAGGAGGATTATCCCTACAAAGCCCATGTATGATCTTTCTAAAGGTTTCATTACATGTTTTATATTGAGAGCCATTTCAAATGAAAAGCGCAATATGTTTGTTCTTCCTGTTTTAGGATGACACCTGCAATTTCAACCCTAAACTTGCAGCAGCTTTTATCCAAGATGTTGTCAACATAACAAGCGTGAGTGTTACAATGAACACAGTTGCTAACCTGATTAGCTAAAGAGCAGCTACTTCGGTGCTGTGTGCTTGTACACTTTGTTTTACATTGTGGCATCATTGTAAACTCATACAGTTGACACTTCATTGTGAATGCATTTCCTATATTCCCTCTCAGACTTTAATTGTTCTCATTTACTTATTAAGCTTCTGTTTGTCCATCCACAGTACGATGAGAAGGCCATGGTGGATGCAGTGGCCCGCCTCAACCCCATCACCTTCAGCTTTGATGCCACAGCTGAGTTCATGCACTACAAAGAGGGAGTGTTCTCCAGGTAAAGGTCCCCCGCTAACAACAGCCTGTCGCCAGACACCACAGGACACCCTCAGAACACCCATGTCTATCCTCTGATATTCTCTGAAGGTGT